>NC_139337.1:3532500-4132500 GCF_056507025.1 Lutjanus erythropterus | reverse complement strand
TTAGGTGGCTGTGATGTCATCAAAGGGAATGTGATGACGTCACGGATCCTGTGCTTTGATCTAGCATTGGCTCTGTGATGTCATCAGTGTTAGGTTATAACCCTAGCACCATGTCATTATCATACCTCCACTGGTTTTCGGGGGATAACTTTTGAAAGGATGGTGGTAGAGACTTGAAACCAAGCTCTGCACCCCCATTTTCACACATTCCGGATCCAACGGTGCCACCCTCGAGTCTCTACGAGGTCAGGAAGTGGGTCAACCAGAACCTTGAGGACTCTGGTGCATACACACACACACACACACACACACACAAGTGAACACATCAGAATGTTAGGTGGCTGTGATGTCATCAAAGGGAATGTGATGACGTCACGGATCCTGTGCTTTGATCTAGCATTGGCTCTGTGATGTCATCAGTGTTAGGTTATAACCCTAGCACCATGTCATTATCATACCTCCACTGGTTTTCGGGGGATAACTTTTGAAAGGATGGTGGTAGAGACTTGAAACCAAGCTCTGCACCCCCATTTTCACACATTCCGGATCCAACGGTGCCACCCTCGAGTCTCTACGAGGTCGGGAAGTGGGTCAACCAGAACCTTGAGGACTCTGGTGCACACACACACACACACACACACACACACACACAAGTGAACACATCAGAATGTTAGGTGGCTGTGATGTCATCAAAGGGAATGTGATGACGTCACGGATCCTGTGCTTTGATCTAGCATTGGCTCTGTGATGTCATCAGTGTTAGGTTATAACCCTAGCACCATGTCATTATCATACCTCCACTGGTTTTCGGGGGATAACTTTCAAAAGGATGGTGGTAGAGACTTGAAACCAAGCTCTGCACCCCCATTTTCACACATTCCGGATCCAACGGTGCCACCCTCGAGTCTCTACGAGGTCGGGAAGTGGGTCAACCAGAACCTTGAGGACTCTGGTGCATACACACACACACACACACACACACACACACACAAGTGAACACATCAGAATGTTAGGTGGCTGTGATGTCATCAAAAGGAATGTGATGACGTCACGGATCCTGTGCTTTGATCTAGCATTGGCTCTGTGATGTCATCAGTGTTAGGTTATAACCCTAGCACCATGTCATTATCATACCTCCACTGGTTTTCGGGGGATAACTTTCGAAAGGATGGTGGTAGAGACTTGAAACCAAGCTCTGCACCCCCATTTTCACACATTCCGGATCCAACGGTGCCACCCTCGAGTCTCTACGAGGTCGGGAAGTGGGTCAACCAGAACCTTGAGGACTCTGGTGCATACACACACACACACACACACACACACACACAAGTGAACACATCAGAATGTTAGGTGGCTGTGATGTCATCAAAGGGAATGTGATGACGTCACGGATCCTGTGCTTTGATCTAGCATTGGCTCTGTGATGTCATCAGTGTTAGGTTATAACCCTAGCACCATGTCATTATCATACCTCCACTGGTTTTCGGGGGATAACTTTTGAAAGGATGGTGGTAGAGACTTGAAACCAAGCTCTGCACCCCCATTTTCACACATTCCGGATCCAACGGTGCCACCCTCGAGTCTCTACGAGGTCGGGAAGTGGGTCAACCAGAACCTTGAGGACTCTGGTGCATACACACACACACACACACACACACAAGTGAACACATCAGAATGTTAGGTGGCTGTGATGTCATCAAAGGGAATGTGATGACGTCACGGATCCTGTGCTTTGATCTAGCATTGGCTCTGTGATGTCATCAGTGTTAGGTTATAACCCTAGCACCATGTCATTATCATACCTCCACTGGTTTTCGGGGGATAACTTTTGAAAGGATGGTGGTAGAGACTTGAAACCAAGCTCTGCACCCCCATTTTTACACATTCCGGATCCAACGGTGCCACCCTCGAGTCTCTACGAGGTCAGGAAGTGGGTCAACCAGAACCTTGAGGACTCTGGTGCATACACACACACACACACACACACACACACACACACACACACACACAAGTGAACACATCAGAATGTTAGGTGGCTGTGATGTCATCAAAGGGAATGTGATGACGTCACGGATCCTGTGCTTTGATCTAGCATTGGCTCTGTGATGTCATCAGTGTTAGGTTATAACCCTAGCACCATGTCATTATCATACCTCCACTGGTTTTCGGGGGATAACTTTTGCAAGGATGGTGGTAGAGACTTGAAACCAAGCTCTGCACCCCCATTTTCACACATTCCGGATCCAACGGTGCCACCCCCGAGTCTCTACGAGGTCGGGAAGTGGGTCAACCAGAACCTTGAGGACTCTGGTGCATACACACACACACACACACACACACACACACAAGTGAACACATCAGAATGTTAGGTGGCTGTGATGTCATCAAAGGGAATGTGATGACGTCACGGATCCTGTGCTTTGATCTAGCATTGGCTCTGTGATGTCATCAGTGTTAGGTTATAACCCTAGCACCATGTCATTATCATACCTCCACTGGTTTTCGGGGGATAACTTTTGAAAGGATGGTGGTAGAGACTTGAAACCAAGCTCTGCACCCCCATTTTCACACATTCCGGATCCAACGGTACCACCCTCGAGTCTCTACGAGGTCAGGAAGTGGGTCAACCAGAACCTTGAGGACTCTGGTGCATACACACACACACACACACACACACACACACAAGTGAACACATCAGAATGTTAGGTGGCTGTGATGTCATCAAAGGGAATGTGATGACGTCACGGATCCTGTGCTTTGATCTAGCATTGGCTCTGTGATGTCATCAGTGTTAGGTTATAACCCTAGCACCATGTCATTATCATACCTCCACTGGTTTTCGGGGGATAACTTTTGAAAGGATGGTGGTAGAGACTTGAAACCAAGCTCTGCACCCCCATTTTCACACATTCCGGATCCAACGGTGCCACCCTCGAGTCTCTACGAGGTCGGGAAGTGGGTCAACCAGAACCTTGAGGACTCTGGTGCATACACACACACACACACACACACACACACACACAAGTGAACACATCAGAATGTTAGGTGGCTGTGATGTCATCAAAGGGAATGTGATGACGTCACGGATCCTGTGCTTTGATCTAGCATTGGCTCTGTGATGTCATCAGTGTTAGGTTATAACCCTAGCACCATGTCATTATCATACCTCCACTGGTTTTCGGGGGATAACTTTTGAAAGGATGGTGGTAGAGACTTGAAACCAAGCTCTGCACCCCCATTTTCACACATTCCGGATCCAACGGTGCCACCCTCGAGTCTCTACGAGGTCGGGAAGTGGGTCAACCAGAACCTTGAGGACTCTGGTGCATACACACACACACACACACACACACACACACACACACAAGTGAACACATCAGAATGTTAGGTGGCTGTGATGTCATCAAAGGGAATGTGATGACGTCACGGATCCTGTGCTTTGATCTAGCATTGGCTCTGTGATGTCATCAGTGTTAGGTTATAACCCTAGCACCATGTCATTATCATACCTCCACTGGTTTTCGGGGGATAACTTTCAAAAGGATGGTGGTAGAGACTTGAAACCAAGCTCTGCACCCCCATTTTCACACATTCCGGATCCAACGGTGCCACCCTCAAGTCTCTACGAGGTCGGGAAGTGGGTCAACCAGAACCTTGAGGACTCTGGTGCATACACACACACACACACACACACACACACACACACAAGTGAACACATCAGAATGTTAGGTGGCTGTGATGTCATCAAAGGGAATGTGATGACGTCACGGATCCTGTGCTTTGATCTAGCATTGGCTCTGTGATGTCATCAGTGTTAGGTTATAACCCTAGCACCATGTCATTATCATACCTCCACTGGTTTTCGGGGGATAACTTTTGAAAGGATGGTGGTAGAGACTTGAAACCAAGCTCTGCACCCCCATTTTCACACATTCCGGATCCAACGGTGCCACCCTCGAGTCTCTACGAGGTCGGGAAGTGGGTCAACCAGAACCTTGAGGACTCTGGTGCATACACACACACACACACACACACACACACACAAGTGAACACATCAGAATGTTAGGTGGCTATGATGTCATCAAAGGGAATGTGATGACGTCACGGATCCTGTGCTTTGATCTAGCATTGGCTCTGTGATGTCATCAGTGTTAGGTTATAACCCTAGCACCATGTCATTATCATACCTCCACTGGTTTTCGGGGGATAACTTTTGAAAGGATGGTGGTAGAGACTTGAAACCAATCTCTGCACCCCCAATTTTCACACATTCCGGATCCAACGGTACCACCCTCGAGTCTCTACGAGGTCGGGAAGTGGGTCAACCAGAACCTTGAGGACTCTGGTGCATACACACACACACACACACACACACAAGTGAACACATCAGAATGTTAGGTGGCTGTGATGTCATCAAAGGGAATGTGATGACGTCACGGATCCTGTGCTTTGATCTAGCATGGGCTCTGTGATGTCATCAGTGTTAGGTTATAACCCTAGCACCATGTCATTATCATACCTCCACTGGTTTTCGGGGGATAACTTTTGAAAGGATGGTGGTAGAGACTTGAAACCAAGCTCTGCACCCCCATTTTCACACATTCCGGATCCAACGGTGCCACCCTCGAGTCTCTACGAGGTCGGGAAGTGGGTCAACCAGAACCTTGAGGACTCTGGTGCACACACACACACACACACACACACACAAGTGAACACATCAGAATGTTAGGTGGCTGTGATGTCATCAAAGGGAATGTGATGACGTCACGGATCCTGTGCTTTGATCTAGCATTGGCTCTGTGATGTCATCAGTGTTAGGTTATAACCCTAGCACCATGTCATTATCATACCTCCACTGGTTTTCGGGGGATAACTTTCAAAAGGATGGTGGTAGAGACTTGAAACCAAGCTCTGCACCCCCATTTTCACACATTCCGGATCCAACGGTGCCACCCTCGAGTCTCTACGAGGTCGGGAAGTGGGTCAACCAGAACCTTGAGGACTCTGGTGCATACACACACACACACACACACACACACACACACACACACAAGTGAACACATCAGAATGTTAGGTGGCTGTGATGTCATCAAAGGGAATGTGATGACGTCACGGATCCTGTGCTTTGATCTAGCATTGGCTCTGTGATGTCATCAGTGTTAGGTTATAACCCTAGCACCATGTCATTATCATACCTCCACTGGTTTTCGGGGGATAACTTTTGAAAGGATGGTGGTAGAGACTTGAAACCAAGCTCTGCACCCCCATTTTCACACATTCCGGATCCAACGGTGCCACCCTCGAGTCTCTACGAGGTCGGGAAGTGGGTCAACCAGAACCTTGAGGACTCTGGTGCATACACACACACACACACACACACACACACACACACACACACAAGTGAACACATCAGAATGTTAGGTGGCTGTGATGTCATCAAAGGGAATGTGATGACGTCACGGATCCTGTGCTTTGATCTAGCATTGGCTCTGTGATGTCATCAGTGTTAGGTTATAACCCTAGCACCATGTCATTATCATACCTCCACTGGTTTTCGGGGGATAACTTTCGAAAGGATGGTGGTAGAGACTTGAAACCAAGCTCTGCACCCCCATTTTCACACATTCCGGATCCAACGGTGCCACCCTCGAGTCTCTACGAGGTCGGGAAGTGGGTCAACCAGAACCTTGAGGACTCTGGTGCATACACACACACACACACACAAGTGAACACATCAGAATGTTAAGTGGCTGTGATGTCATCAAAGGGAATGTGATGACGTCACGGATCCTGTGCTTTGATCTAGCATTGGCTCTGTGATGTCATCAGTGTTAGGTTATAACCCTAGCACCATGTCATTATCATACCTCCACTGGTTTTCGGGGGATAACTTTTGAAAGGATGGTGGTAGAGACTTGAAACCAAGCTCTGCACCCCCAATTTTCACACATTCCGGATCCAACGGTACCACCCTCGAGTCTCTACGAGGTCGGGAAGTGGGTCAACCAGAACCTTGAGGACTCTGGTGCATACACACACACACACACACACACACAAGTGAACACATCAGAATGTTAGGTGGCTGTGATGTCATCAAAGGGAATGTGATGACGTCATGGATCCTGTGCTTTGATCTAGCATTGGCTCTGTGATGTCATCAGTGTTAGGTTATAACCCTAGCACCATGTCATTATCATACCTCCACTGGTTTTCGGGGGATAACTTTTGAAAGGATGGTGGTAGAGACTTGAAACCAAGCTCTGCACCCCCATTTTCACACATTCCGGATCCAACGGTGCCAGCCTCGAGTCTCTACGAGGTCGGGAAGTGGGTCAACCAGAACCTTGAGGACTCTGGTGCATACACACACACACACACACACACACACACACACAAGTGAACACATCAGAATGTTAGGTGGCTGTGATGTCATCAAAGGGAATGTGATGACGTCACGGATCCTGTGCTTTGATCTAGCATTGGCTCTGTGATGTCATCAGTGTTAGGTTATAACCCTAGCACCATGTCATTATCATACCTCCACTGGTTTTCGGGGGATAACTTTCGAAAGGATGGTGGTAGAGACTTGAAACTAAGCTCTGCACCCCCATTTTCACACATTCCGGATCCAACGGTGCCACCCTCGAGTCTCTACGACGTCGGGAAGTGGAACAACCAGAACCTTGAGGACTCTGGTGCATACACACACACACACACACACACACACACACACACAAGTGAACACATCAGAATGTTAGGTGGCTGTGATGTCATCAAAGGGAATGTGATGACGTCACGGATCCTGTGCTTTGATCTAGCATTGGCTCTGTGATGTCATCAGTGTTAGGTTATAACCCTAGCACCATGTCATTGTCATACCTCCACTGGTTTTCGGGGGATAACTTTCGAAAGGATGGTGGTAGAGACTTGAAACCAAGCTCTGCACTCCCATTTTCACACATTCCGGATCCAACGGTGCCACCCTCGAGTCTCTACGAGGTCGGGAAGTGGGTCAACCAGAACCTTGAGGACTCTGGTGCATACACACACACACACACACACAAGTGAACACATCAGAATGTTAAGTGGCTGTGATGTCATCAAAGGGAATGTGATGACGTCACGGATCCTGTGCTTTGATCTAGCATTGGCTCTGTGATGTCATCAGTGTTAGGTTATAACCGTAGCACCATGTCATTATCATACCTCCACTGGTTTTCGGGGGATAACTTTTGAAAGGATGGTGGTAGAGACTTGAAACCAAGCTCTGCACCCCCAATTTTCACACATTCCGGATCCAACGGTACCACCCTCGAGTCTCTACGAGGTCGGGAAGTGGGTCAACCAGAACCTTGAGGACTCTGGTGCATACACACACACACACACACACACACACACACACACACACACACACACACATACACACAAGTGAACACATCAGAATGTTAGGTGGCTGTGATGTCATCAAAGGGAATGTGATGACGTCACGGATCCTGTGCTTTGATCTAGCATTGGCTCTGTGATGTCATCAGTGTTAGGTTATAACCCTAGCACCATGTCATTATCATACCTCCACTGGTTTTCAGGGGATAACTTTTGAAAGGATTGTGGTAGAGACTTGAAACCAAGCTCTGCACCCCCATTTTCACACATTCCGGATCCAACGGTGCTACCATTGAGTTTCTACAAGGTCAGCAAGTGGGTCAACCAGAACCTCAAGGACTCTGGTGCATACCTCACCAGGTTTTTGTGGAATAACTTTTGAAGGGAATGTGGTACAGACTTGAAAGCAGGCTCCGCACCCCATAAATTTGTCTGCACACACATACACATACACACACACACACACACACACACACACACACACACACACACACACACACACACACATACACACACACGCCTGCCTCATACAGAGCTGTCTGATGTGTATTTTTCCTTTCAGCAGAACAGGGAGTCATTGAACATCATGGAAATACAGTAAACTGACTGTAGCTTACATTTTTATAACAAGCCTGAACACTGATATTTTTGTCTTTAACAGAATTTCTGCCACTTTTCACAGAAATGTCCAGTCAGTGTTGATGGTAAATGTAGTCAGTTGAAACAATAAATTCCTCATTGCTGCTACATTAATAGAGGAAGCTGAGTTCTCCTGCATCCGGTGATATCACAGTGATGTTGTTGGTGTTATGGAAAAACTACAGGCTATTTCAGCTTGGATTTCTAGTTTCCTCCTCTGGGTAACCAGGGGGCGTATCAGAAGAGCATTTTGTCATTTAACGCTATGTTCTGGCAGACAGAGTAATAGTTATAGGCTGTGACATGTCCGCTTCCACAAAGGTTTAAAAACATGCATTGCACAGTTAGATGTACTAGATTTTTCACCCTCAGTTGAAATTGGAATCATTAAATGCCAACCACAAGGTTGTAGGTCACACATCCGTGGTTCCTGCAGCTGTCCATATATGCGTCCGTTTGGAGCATGTTTAGAGCAGTGTGTATCCGTGTGCATTTTGATTTGTGTGTGCAGCAAGTTGAATATAGATCAGTTGGTGTTGTGAATATTAAATATTCTCTTGTTATTTTCCGGATAAGCTAGCAAACAAATGAGTTTAATGTCATATAACGTGAAATGACAGTGCATAAATAAAGAATGGCTGCAATATTTGGTCAACACAATCATTTTGTGATGATTTCCATCATTATGACAATTACATTCCTATTGTTCCACTTTGGCACTTCTGTATGTGAAAATCATTACTCCACTAAAGGAGCTTGTAAAAAGCTTGTAAAATTAGGCAGATTTGACTGTATAACACACCTGCAACATGAAATGAGTTTATTTGATATTTGTGAGCCAAACAAAGAAAAACACAAAGCAAGCTGACAAGAATGCACATCAGGCACACAACACTCTAAGTTGGTACAACATAAGGGACCTCTCCCAGATGAAATACCAAGTTTTTAGGGTGCCTTTCAGTCCCTCTGGGTTGTCTTGTTATTTTCTTAATAAGCTACCAAAACGATAACCTAAAAAGTTGTTTATTAACCTAATCTTTGCCTTAAACTCAAAATTAAACATGCAAGAGACCTCACACCTGATCAGAACATCAAGCATCAAAAGCATCAGTTCTCAAATTGACCATTGTACTGTTATACTGAAAAATATAAATAGTGCTAAAATATATTGACAAGCTGGACTAAATTATGTCCAACAACAAAAACATACTAAAATGTGTTATGGATGCTCCATAGTCACAAGTGAATCCCACTCACAATACACAATAAATCCAGTCCCATAATTGTCCCTGCAACTGTCAACCTAACTGTCACTATAACCAATAGTCATCTTTGTATTGATGTTTACCAGCTGTTGAAAGTGAATAATGGTATGAAACGACAATAAAGAAAGGGTTCTGATAATCCTATGCCTGTATTGTAATAACTGAAATTTTATCTGGGAAGGCCTTGACTTAAGACCTACAGCGAAGATAAATGAAAATGTAAAAAAAAAAAAAAAAAGCCATATATTTATTTTTTTACAATGCCACAAGGAGCCACTGGAGAGGGGCAAGAGAGCTGCATCAACCCTGGGAAACCAATTTTCTTGAACAATGTTCTGCCAGGTACCAAACTTGCTCATCTGTTATGAAAGCACAGAGTTTAGGAAAGGTCAGCAGACTACATTTATCATCTGCACTGACCCATCAGCCATGTAAAAAAGTTTTACTTTCAACAGGAATTTAACACTAATTTAATTGAACCTGTTAATCCTTGGTAGTCCTATACTCTGTAATGAAACTTCTGTTTATAACAGCAGAAATACATTATTAACATCCCCAACATTATGTCTGGTTCCATCTCAGAATAATTTGGAAGTTTAGAAGGACGTCTGTTGTATGTGAATACAGGCAGACATTATCACAACACCTTTTTTGCTTTTCATGAGCTCTGAAGTTAGACTTGAGGTTTGAGGATTCAGTTGTACCACCGTTCTCAGCTTCCACAATTTTTCTGTCAATGACTCCATGTATTTTTAGATCTTGTAACCCACAACAACAAACAACACCAACAAAATATACCATTACAATGATTTGAGCTGCTGTAGTGGTATGAAATGTCTCTACAAAGAGCACCTCTTTCCCTAAAGTGCATCTCTTTGTTTCAGCATGATTTTACAGTAAAAAGGATCTTTGTGCAGAGAAAGGAGAAGGGGATTGCAACTCAGTTTCCTTCCCAGGGATCAATGGAGAACAATCAATTTTAATCTGATTCTGACCAATCCAATCAAATGGCAGATGGGTGGAGGAGAGGCTGAGGAAGAGGAGGAGGAGGGTGGATGACAGATGAAGGCCTTTTACATGGCAGGAATGTTGGCATGTCACAGCAGGAGAGGGCAAAGTATAATTTATAACATTAATAGTGGCTGCATTCCATTTCCGTGAGCTAGTCCCAGGCTCATTGTATCATGCATGCTGACTCCATCCTATCATTTGTAGAAATGGAACGGAGCCATGTCACATGACATGACAACTGACCACAGTCCACAGTCTGTGTTGTGATACAAATTCAAAATATGTGATTGTGGACGCATTCATCTAACACTGATGCTGTAATGAACACTGTGCATCTCGTCCTGTGTCCAAATTCCAAACCGCAGCCTAATTATACACAGTATTTACAATATTGATTGCTTAATTGATTAAAAAGTCATTATGAGCAACCCTTCCTTTACAGGAGTTCTCTGGTTACAGGAACATACAAATAAGAAGTGTGACAAAAGAACACACACTCTGTACTCAAGTAGAAGTACAGATACTGTGTAAAAATTACAAAAAAAAGGCAATCAGTAATATGCAATTTGCAATTTGTTTCACTTTTTCTTGACACTTACTACTTACTTATAGTTTGAGTCTAAAAAATTGAACAGTATTCAGCTCATAAAGAATTTTGTCAAGCTGTTGTGTATCACACTGAGTTTTTAGACTCAAATTTCAGTCTGTAGTTATACAGAGAAAAAGTATCCACACATTTCAGCCTATCCTCATACACATGTGTGTGTCCTCATTGATTGATCAGTTGATCTGAAAATAGATAAATAAATTCTTTGCCTTATTTCAAAGAGGTGATCAACTGAGTTTACCCTCAACGGTACCCTTGATTACATCTACTGTGAACAGAAAATTCACCTCTGATCTTTCATGTGAAGTCACATATAGAAAACTTAGCACACAATGACATTCATGATTCCTGTTCATTACTGTCACTTGGGATATTATTTGCCAATTTAGTAGACACCACAAGCATAACTTTTCATAGGTGGAATATACATGTCCGTCTGACAGGTTTTGATCACTGAACGGATCATTTTGCATGTGACAGCTCACATGACCAAACAATGTTTAGAAGTAGAAGCATCAGAAGTCTTAGAAGTCTCAGTGTCGATGAGCAGCCATATACAAGTGGTCATTGTGCAAATATTTTCTTACTCTTTTGAACACATGATAAAATGTGTGCAGATGGCTTGAATGAATGAAAAATTCAAATCTGCTGTGAACAACATATGAGTTGTTCAAAGATTTGAACTTTATGTTTTGAAAAATGGAATTCTCATTTAAGAATT
Organism: Lutjanus erythropterus; assembly: GCF_056507025.1. Taxonomy (NCBI): domain Eukaryota; kingdom Metazoa; phylum Chordata; class Actinopteri; order Lutjaniformes; family Lutjanidae; genus Lutjanus; species Lutjanus erythropterus. Next base: position 4,120,874 of record NC_139337.1, on the reverse strand, counting down.
GAGCCTAAATTAATTTAAAAAAAAAACCCTGCTGTACCCATTTTTGCATGTGTAATTACTACATATTGCTTCTTTAAGCTGAAAATGCAGATGAGTGCTCCTGAGATAAATTGCCGTTTTCTTGAGAAACTGGCATTTTGTTTTCTCTGGATAAAAAGAATGAATTAACCTCTTATTACAAGAAAACAAACAGCATAATAAAACAATTAAAATGCGATCTCCAGAGAGCAGTATTAAAAAAAAACTGCAAACACAGCCGTTCTCAACTTCTGTACACATAACACTGCCACCAAGACAGAAATAAAGAGAGTTTATAGGTTTTTAAACGGTACAGTAATGCTCAGTATAGCTGCACCAGTAAAGAAATGAATGTCACTGTGATGTACTGCAGGAAGTCTGCTGCTTTTAGGAATAAAGGTGGTGCATGCATACCACCACTCTGAACCAGAGAGGGCAGTGAAGCACTGTGCTTAAACACTCAATATTCTGTTTTGCTGCTGTTCTTTTCCCTCCAGTATGTGTACTGAATAACAGCACAGTCAAAAATCAAGTCTGGTTCTACTCTGCACACCGACTGTTTTAAGTTTTTGTCATTCTGTCACTTTTCCAGCCTGAACACACTCCGTACTTTAGAAGTAGTGCAGAATTAAGACACAGCTTTGGTCTTTATGAACCGTTTCATAATAATGTCTCATGGACTGTTTTGTATGGACGCCCATGTTCACTAATGTGATGGGAGAAAAAGATTCTGTAAGTCTTTATGATGTGAAACATTCTCAAAATAATGTGTCGGTATCATAAGTCATTACTTTGATGTTTTTTTCATCATAGTAATGGAAATAGTCGACTTGGCAGCAATGTGAACCCAAAAATGCTTCAAAGTTTCATGTCAGAAATGTAAAGTGTCTTCAACATTATGAAACTGCTGCATGCAAACCTGTACATGTTGGGCAATCTGCATAATTAACATTAAGTAGCAACTGCTTGACTGATTCTTACAATACTAAGCATTATTAGAGTGGTTTGGGGGGTTATTTGGGACGCTGAGTTAATTTCTGACATTTAAAATTCTTCAAAAATGTTAAAAAGGTCTCTGCACACCTGAATGTATGACAGGTGCGTTGGAGGAAGATTATTATTATTATTATTGTTATTATTAAATATACCTGGTGAAGGTCGTCCAGACTGAAATGTTGTTGGATATTTAATAAATCAACAGAAAGCGAGACAGTGTGCTGGAGTGCTTTCTGACATTTAAACCAGGAGTAGTTGTATTCCAGCTCCTGTCGGGACGATCTTGATGAAGTTTCTGTTATGATTTTACAGAGACAGGGGAAGAGGATGGACAAAGTGGAAGAATCCTGGTGGCAAAGTCAGAGAGAATGGTAGCAGGGAGCGGAAGCAAGGTTTTGGAGGGGAGGGGGTAGTTGCTGGAAAGTGAGCAGGCAGGTTGGCAGGCTGAAGCTTCAAGTGCTTGGGTGCATGTGGCTGCCAGAGAGGGCAGGCTGACTGGTCTGCTGAAGGTGATACTGAGGCACAGAGAAACAAATACTAGTTTCCAGCTGAAAAAAAAAAAACACATAACATTCACAACTCTAAGGCGGCTAAGAGGCAACAATCTGAAAGAGCAGCTGCTGGACTGATGAGTTGATGGATAGCAGGCGTCCTGATAATCAGACTGGAGTGCAGGTGGTCAGGTGCTCTGGCAGCCACGAGGAAGAGGGAGAGCCACGCCTAGAATACACACACACACACACACACACACACACACACATACATGCACACACACACACACACACACACAGAGGCCCAAGTCCAATCTGGCCCTTACACACTCCAGTTTTTGTCCTTTTTCTGAAAAAGACAATATTCCTCCTATGCTGTTTACATGGCTATTGAAAATGAATATCCCTTAAATATTCCTGTGCATATTGTGTTTCTTTCATCAAAACAGTATTTTTTCAAACGGTATTTTTTCAAAGTCTTCCACTGCTGACAGATTTGTTTGACCTTGCAAACACAGCCTCCCTCTTTCATTCATTTAACAACGTTAACATTGTGATATTTGTGCAAAATAGAAAAAAATCAAATGTTTAAAATAATGTTTAAAAGTAGGTTGGTTTTTCCCTCCGACCACAAATTTGAGATTGCACTCATCTCTGCCTCAGTCCTGCAAACTGTTGGCTTGTTGGTTTGTTAACAGCACAGAGCAGAAGAGGTTGTGTGTCATAAACTGCTGTAAAAAACCCAACAGAGATGTACATTCTGAATTTACATGTCCAGAGAATGATCCTAAAACCAGAATAATACTAGTGTATCCCACATGTCTAATATGTTTTATTTATTAATTTAATCTTTTTCTTTTTTTGCAAGCTCATGCCTCTTACATCTTTGTCAGTGTTGTTTATAAAATTTTCATTTTGATATTTATTCAATTACGATCTCCATCATGATGAATGTTCCAGAAGAGCGAGGGCTTCACAAAGCTTGCCGGTGTGTGACTCCACACCGGACATGGGGAGGCCCAAGGATTAAACACAACAACTGATGAATGATGGGACTGCACAGATATTTACTGAAATAACAGAAATAATTTCAACTCTGTTACAAATTATAGGATGTGTATGAACACAAATGAAATTTGAATTTTATTTAAAACTTAAAATGGCTGTTTAGCCATATTTCAAATCCTGGTGGGATTTAGCAGTTTTTGTTGATGCTGAAAATCAGTTGAACTTATTGAAATAAGTGAAAAATATAACCTTCAACATGGTTATAAATTGTAAGATCTTTATGAACACAATTATCTAAATCATGCCTAACATGCACCACCCATTACACTGTGATGTGACTCACAACTGGGTATCAGAGTTGACAAAGTAACCAAGTACCACGCCAAACTAGTATAATGTGACTAAATGAATAATATGAATATCCTCATTTAAAGAATTAAAAGAAAACTGTGTATAATACAAGTAAATTATGTTTAATTTGTAGAACAAATGAGTCCTGGCACAGGTTTAAAAACACAGCATTACCTTTGGGTAAAATGGAATTCCACATTTATGTAGATTGTTTTGTAATTGGGTGCATCTTCATTTTAAGATTAGCTAAATCAGGAAAAATATGTATTTTTCTTACAATCATTGCTCCAAAAATCTTTTGACCAGAAAAAAAAATGGAAGAAACCTCAAACAGAGCCGCAGAGGAGGAGAGGAGGGATCCAAGTGCCACTTCTTGTAATTTCAAAATGAGCCTCTTAATTGTGTTTTACAGCTGGCAGGAACCCCGACTATGTTGCACAACAGCAGTGAGGTTGCACTTGATTATCTGAAGTGGCTGCAGATATTCAGCTTCAAGTCTAGTTGATTTTGATGAAAAGGCTTCAGGCCACGGCTGGAAGGAAGTAAAACTGTCTAAAATCTGACTGAAAAACTAGTTAAGAGTGATGTGAGATGCACTCGGTGTAGTGTTAGGATTAAAACAGGCAGAAATGCTTGGATGGTCTAATAAACGCTCACACACAGTGATGTGATGGACAGCAGCGCCCCCCAGTGGTGAATTCCTGTGACTGCAACGAGCCGACCATGAACCTAGTGACCACAACAGGTCAATACTGACATGTACAGATTATTAACAAGCCCACTGACTGAGCAGAACAAAAGATATACTGGTAGCTGATGATGTTAAATCATAGTGAGAATAATGGAGATGAAATAATTAGTCCATTATTCAATTAAGTTCACTGGCAGAAAAAAAAAAGTTTATTTGCATTTGCTTCCCATTTGAATTTGCTTTTCAATCGTGAATATTTTCTGCTTTTCTTCTGTCTTCTATTATGGCTCTCTGAAGACCTTTTGTTTGTTATCAGACAAATCAACACATTTTAAGATGTTCACTTCCCTGCTCTCACAGAGTCAGTGCAGGAACGTGTTGTTGCAACTGACAAGTGAGTGTTACTGCCAGGATGTTATTTTAAATGTCGCTGCTGTGTTGTTCCAACATTTCCACAACTTTCTGGAGATTATTTTTTAGCAACGTTGCAGTGATGTCATTAATTAAACAGTCCCTCCAGGATTTCACAGGCCTTTTTTGTGATTGTTGTGGCCTAAAATGTGAATGATTTCACAGCAGCTTTCCTAAAAAACTGCAATGCACTCTGCAATGTTTTTAGGATTTTTTTTTGCAATTTTTTGAAATTGTAGGACCAAGTGAAAATTGCAAGTTATTACTTTTTTTTCTTTTTTTGTATAATTTATTGAAATGAAATGCACCCACACACTGTTCCGGGTGTTCTTTCTAACCTTAATGAAAAGGTTTAGAATGACAAGAAAACTTAATTTTATAAATGAAGTGCACACAGAGGGTATTCTACAAAGAAGCAGAATCTTTCTGGAGCTCAAACTGAGTCAAAACAGCCAAAATTCTAAAATGAAAGTGCCCAGAACATTAATAAATGTCAATGACAAAGGTTGTGTTCTTTTCAGTACTTGTGACAAAATAAAAAAACATATAAATCCAGAAAAGTAGTGAGTCGGTTCACTGAGATGTACATGTATGATGTTTGCACAGGGGACTGCTCTGATTGGTGGATCTTACAAAAAGCTACAGTGATCGGTCAAATTTGCAGACAAAATTACAAGGTTGTAAAGAATTCACAGGGATTGGTTAAATTTGCTGTTGCAGTCACAACATCACAGCCTCCTGAAGGAACTCATACGAAGTACTGGAAAACTGTCATGCAGAGGATGTTGAAAAGGCGTTGCAAAAATACCACAGAATTCCTGCTATAACATTTCAACAATGTAGCAACAACACACCTGCAGATAACTGTAATGTTGCAGAAACGTTATGTCACAATCACAATATTGCAGGGACGTTCTGTGTTTGTAGAGTTAGGCTCAGGGAAACTGAGATGATTATTTTATATATTCTGACAGTTTCTAAAGCAAATAATGAATCAATCAAATAAGAAAATAGTCAGTTGAAAAATCAGTAATGAAACTAGAAATTAGCTGCAGCCCTCGAGTGAATATTATTTTTTCTCTCACTGACAGTCCATTAAATAATCACCCCTGGCTATAAGAAGCCCCGAGCTCAGGGCTGTTTCAAGCCTTTTTGGTTCACTAAGTGTTCCAGAGCAGCTCCTGTATATCACATGGTCACAAAACTGTCCACCTACACCTACAGCAGAGGTTCACAGCCACCAGGACACAGTCCTGCCCTGAACCAGAAAACATTTGCTGCAGGGACGTGACGAAACAATTCAGCAAACTGATCCAGCTAAAAAAAAAAAAAGATGAATAATTATATAACTTTTAAAGCTAGTTTTTCTCTAACTGTCTCAGTGCTGCATTTTTCCTCATCAGCCCCCAACAGCAACATATTCATCACCTGCAGCACTGACACACAAAATTCGCTGAGGCCTTCAAACTAAACTAAAGGGACAGTTCACCCTCAAATCAAATATATATCGATATATACAGATATCGGCTGTAGAGATATCTGCCTTCTTGTGAGATTGTTGTAGTTGATTCAGCTTAACACAACTTCACTTCATATGCACACATCTACACAAAGAAGTAACCTTACATCAGTTGCACACCGCTGGAGTCAATTGGACTGTACCTTTCATAGATAAATCTAAATACAGCAGACAAGTTAGACAATTAATTTAGTTTTACTAAACTTTCTCATACCATGCCACCTTACATGATATCCATACGTTAACAAATCAAAACAGACAAATGATATAATTCATTTACACGTCTGGTTTAACCTCATGATGTCACAAATGATGTCGCTTATCACACATGCTAAGTGACAAAGAAACAGTTGCTGTGAATGAACTCATGCACTACAGACCCGATGAACTTGACTAAACTATACTGTGTTACTTTAACCAGAATGTCCATGTACATGAACTGTAACCAAATATAATGCAAAACACAAAAACCCAGGATAGCATGTAATTGCAAGTTACAGATGAATGATGAAATATGGCTAAAACAAACAATTAATATGCATCAGTCTGAATTATAGGAATAACTGTAACTAATAACCCACTGTTTCACGCTTCTCTTCGACATAATGGATGCAAATGACACGTCTGGGTTCTCTTACCTGCCAAGGTGAGCAGCAGAAGTTTGTGAACACATCGACTGTTTCACCTGATTTCATCATTAAACTAATACCTGCAATATAATAGAAAATTGTGCAATTTTGGGAGTCACTGAGTGAGGAGAGAGTTGATAAACTGTTGTATGGTCACAGCAAATTCTGAATCATTTCTAGTAAAGTCAACATTAAAGTCCGTTAACGGTAGTTTGTTACAGAATTGTTGTGCTAGTGGCTTCTCTGTGAAGTGCATCTACATGTTAACATTTAGAAGCTGTTTAACTGAATCACACTCAGTTTATGAAAGTCCATAAACATGACGCGCCATGTGTCTTTCTCCGGTCAGTTGTCATGGGAACAAGACGCTCTGATGGTGGTGCACATTTAGACCATAATACATCCATGGTTTGGAGCAGAGACAAAACAAACGTGTGTGAATATATAAAACGGAGCTAAAGAATGAAACAATAAGTTTACACCAATGTCAGGCCCCTTTGACCTCAAAGCCCATGTGGAATACAGCCCAGTTACTTCACTGTGAAAGAAGACAACATTTTATTTGGGTAAAAAAATTTATAAATGGTAACCAATATAGAGAAAGTCTCCAGAATCCCTTGAAAAATCGTGCAGTTTTGCGAGTTGCTCAGTTAGGAGAACTGTTATAAACTTTTACAGATGCTATTTATGACAGATTCTTAACTATTTTGGTCCTCTTGTACATTCAGCAAATGTTATATATTAAGATATTTATTTCTATGAATAAAAACATTGTGTCAGTTTGTCCCAAACTGTGCAGGTGTGTTTACTGTCAGACAGAGCACGGAAGTGAGATCCAATCAAGTGGTCACTCAAGATCACTTGATCATATTTACTTCTTTTAAACCTACTTTTGCTAAACTCTGATTAGAACTCATCTAGGATTAAACTAATCTTTGTTGATGCGAGTCATTCTGTGTGTTTTAGGCTCTTGTCTAGTGTGTGGCGATGCTGTAAGCCAGATGAGAGCCACAGGAGAGTAAGAGCTGCTGTTTCACTGTAATCATACCGCCCTGCTGTTATTTAAAGGAGCAATATGTAGCTATGGCACACGCAAAAAATGAGTGGCTGATGAGTGAAGGCTGATTAATAGGAAATGGGCAAAAAAAAAGTCATATTTTCTTGATCTCTGATGACATATTATGGGTATTTTATGATTTATTACAGTAAATATATTACAGATTCCTCCTTTAAAAATAAAAAAAGATAATAAAAGCATATAGTAAGCATGTACAGTATAGGGTGTATAATTTTGCTTCATGCCATCTTAAGTTTTCACTTGACCTCTTGAGTACAGCACACACACTGCTCCATCACAAACTGTATGTCACTGCTTTAGTTCAAGACAAATACTGTAAACTGATGAAAGAGTTTGATCCTTTCATTTACAGGAGCTGTAGCCTGTTTTTGCAGAGCCCTTATATCTTGTGTGTTCATCAACATCTTGAGCACACAAGTTCTTCACCTTGAAGGAAACTTCTTTTGTTGTTTTTGTTTTTTTACCCCTTTACTCAGCTTTACAAGTCTCACATGTTTCTGTATTAAAACTTTCAAGGAACATCTGAAAGAACTTCAAATTAATTAAGGGCACTTTAAATAGTTTGTCGCTGACCAGAAATCACACACTCTGTTCTTCCAAATTATAGTTGTGAATAAGTATTCACTTTAAAATGGAGTGACCTTTGATTTTTCGGGTGTTTACATTCACTACTCTTCTTTTGTGTCAACCCACCCTCTGACTGGATCTGGTGACTAACCAAAACTAACAATGTCCTCCAGCCTTCACCGTCTGCGGATCTCAGAAATAACCATGTCTATGTAAAAGGATGTTTTTTTTCTTCTAGAGCCATTTTCCTCCAACACTATATAAGCTCCACAAACTGACACACAAACAACACCGACTACTTCAGTGACTCTTTCAGTCCAAATGAGCCCAGCAGTTCACTTCAGCTCACTTCAGTTCCAACACAGAAGAAAAAAGACACTGTCACCGTCCTCTGGCTCTGGTGGCTCAAACATGTCTGGACATGTCCAGAGTGTCCATGTTTCAGATCAGTCACTAGTCGTAGTGGTGTTTGAAACTGAGCCAGTGGAGTCAACACGCCCCCAGTGTTTCAGAGCAGAGAAAACTGCTCTTTTTCATGATTTTAAGACCTAATTTTATAAACCTAGCCATATTTAATCATTCATATTTGTCTGTGTGGTAAATAACACTGTCTCTGTGGGATGACGAACTCAGAACACACATTTATTGTTGCTTTACACAGACTTAAACTTTATTTAAGTTACATTATTGTTGTAACAGCTGTGCTGACTTTTTAAATGAGTTTACACTTGCTCTGATATGATAATCCAACAGTGCCTTTAAGTAAAGCAGACTGTATATTGACTGTGATAGATTACACAACTCCAGCAAGAGTTTTCTCATTGATTTTAATTCTGCAGGGGAATGATATACAACATATAGAAAAATGAACCCCAAAAATGAAAAACTGCTATATAGCACAGTGCATTTGAATGTGCTCAGCAAAAATATAAAGTATAGATGGTGCAGAATCATATTTGCTTCTTCCTGGATTCTTTCTGACAGCACAGGACTCTGTTATTTCTGAAAAAGAAAATAATCTAGAATAATTATTAATGCATTAGTTGCACAAACATCTACATGATTTATTTTTCATAACTGTTGCAGCGAGACGTCAGGCCTCAGCCCTTCGGCTCGCTGACAGATGCTGCACTTTGTGTGTGTGTGTGTGCGTGTGTGTGTGTGTGTACAGCAGCAGCATCAGGCCAGCATCCATACATCACTGTCGATCTCCACACAGCCTGTCAAGCTATTCTTAGCCTCTGCACAAACAGAGCGAGGAGGAAAATACAGGAAACTTACCAGTCCCCAGCCCCTCCCTGAGGCCTGTTCAGTGTTGCAATGCAATGCAGGTGAAATATCATCATTACCAAAAAGTCCAGCGTGAAGGCTGCCGAGCTGCTGGAGGATGATTCAGAGTGTCAGAGCTCTAATCAGACCATTTGGGAATGATTTATGGGTGTTGCTGCGGCCAGCGCCCCATGAGGAGGAACTTGAAATGGTTAGTATTAGCAGAGGACGATGGAGGAAGAGCATGCAACATCACGCACTGATGTGATTACTTCAAACACACACACACACCCAAGCAGAGGAGTGTGTTTCTGCATGTTATTACATACATCTCGATGCACACCACGCTCATGCAGAAACCTGCTGCTGCAGCACAGTTTTCATGCCCTCCTGGGAACTCAGCCTCTGCAACACCACACACACAGAATATATATGTATGTGAATCCATATGCCCCCCCCCCCCAGGCTCAACTGTACTGTGCACTTTTCTACCTGCTGCAGTGCTCAGTGCTCAATGGCTCCTGGGCAGAGCGTCCCACCGCAGCGCTGCAGTGTAGTGTCGGGGCAGCAGCAGCTCCTCGCCTAATGATTCACTGCATCGATTTCCTCATTTTGCTATTGACCTTTCATTTCCAGTGCTTGCTCTGAGCCTCGACTGTGACACACTCACAAAAACGCACAGACAGAGAAGAGAGGGAAAGACACAGCATGGCTGGGCTGCACCAGCAACCCGATTTAAACCTGAGTAAATCATGGTTTACCTAAACTTTAAGTTATATTGCATCAAACTTTTAAAACTATCTTAAAATTCATGTGGATGTCTAGTCAGTGTAGTTAATAATTTCCTCAGTGCTGCTACACTGACCAAGAAAACTGAGCTCTTCTTCTCACAGAGCTCTGCAGCAGTGTCTACGTGTACCAGAATGCATTATGGGCAAGCTACAGATGCTCACACCCATGTCGCAGTGTTATCACCACCCTAGCCTATAGCTATTACTTTGTTTGCCAGAACATAGCATTAGATAACAAAAATACTAATCAAGCATGTCCCCTGGCTACCCAGAGATGATGAAAGCCTGTAGGTCTTCCTTAATAGAACTAGTCCTTATTTTAGGCTAAAATAATCCAGAATGAATCAGGAATAACTCCTCACCCATAAGGCCTCTATGCAGACTTCTGCTCACTTTTGATAGTTAAGAAGCAAAGGGCTTTGAATCCATTGCATTTAAATATGTTTCTATTAATATTCCACAGTCAAATGAAGACGAACTAAAGAAAAAAATAACATTTTTATCCTCACCTAGTAACCAGAATTTCAAAGCAGTATCACTTTTCTAATCAAGTTCACATAGCCAGTTGTGCATCTGATTTTTTTCTCTCTTCTAGACTACAACTGTAACTGCAAATCTGATGAAAACACACTGAAATACAACAGTTTCAGCCTCTTTATGTTGGCTGTTACTGTGAGTTTTACTCAGTAACATGATTTATTTTCATGGAACCAAGCTGCAAATCACAAACCTCCAAAAAACATTGACACACAATGAATGCAGATGAATATAGATATATAGATGAAACTGTTTTTAATTGTGCAACAGACTTCTGCTTAATTTTAAATCTGAATTTTAATTTAGCTTTGCTAAATTCTGATTAGAACTAATCTTGGATTAAATGAATCTTTTATACAACCCAGTCTGTTTTTTAAGCTCTTGCTGGTTGTGTGGAGACGCTGTAAGTAAGATGCGAACCAATCTGGGCCCCGTTTCCCAGAGCCTTCGTAACGCTACGTGTGTCGTAAGTTGTATTTTAAGGTCTCCCTTAGGGTTGTCCCAACTCTGGGGAACAGCCCGTAACCTTAAAGGAGACCTTAAAATACAACTTACGACGCACGTAACGCTACGAAGGCTCTGGGAAACGGGGCCCTGAACATTTCACTTGATCAAGTTATTCATGGTGATCTCCTGAGTGCAGCACACACGATGCTCCATAATGTTCGTTCCTGCTGTAGTTAAAGGAAAACGCTGTAAACTGATGCTTTCGTTCACAGGAGCTGCAGTTTATTTCTGCAGAGCCCCCACAAGTTATTCACCTTTAATTAAACTAAGTAAGATAAAAACTTTGCTCAACTTTACAAGTCTCACATCTTTCTTTCTTTTTCTTCAAACATTCAAAGAACACCTCCATACACTTCAAATTAATTAAGGACACGTTAAGTAATTTGGTGCTGAAAAGAAATTCCACACTGTGTTCTTCCAAATGTGCTGAATTATAAGAAAAAAAACATGTTTGTCTCTGTTGTAAGAAAGGCTCTGTAAAGTGTTGGTGGCTGAACATAAAAAGAATCCAAGGCACTCGGTTCTGTGCCAGAAATTTAAAAAGCCTTTATTGGTTCATGGTGAGACAAAAAAACAAACAAACAAACAAAAAAAAACATGTTCCAGCTCATAAGCGCCTTCATCAGGGTGCTAAGGTTGTGAAAATACATGTCATTATATAGTAACATCCATCAGCAATAGTAAAGTATACAGGACATAAAGAGAGCAATATATGAAACTAGTAAACACCTAATGAATAAAGAGGAAAGGGAGTGTGCTCAACATTATCCCTGCTATATGGGAATTTCTTTATCTTAGTCCTCGGGGAATCATTTCCTCCCTCCGGTAGTCAGATAAGAATAATACGGTGCAATTCCAATTTCTTCTCTTTCTCTGAAAAATCTCTGTAGATCAAGATAAAGCTTCAATAAATCAGTCGTCTGTGTTAGACTCTGAACACAAATATGCAATACATTTTAAGAATCCTCAGGACCCCGTGGATAATCTTTTTACAGCAGGTTGTCCCTGAGCAGACAGACTCAAACACCTCCTCCAAAGGGAGACCCCTAACCCTTACACCCTGGGTACAAGACACTTGTTTGTTTACATAATTCATATTCATTCAACTTGTCTCACTCTTTATTTCTCCCCTGCTCCCCACGCCCCCCTGCAGTAGCTCTGTGCCCCCACAAAGGGACCCGCCCCCCATTTTGGGAACCACTGCATTAGGCTATTCTCTTCTAATTCTAATTTAAACCTCATTTTTTACCAACTTTGTTTCAGAAATTAAAGTGTTACTGTCCTGAAAACAGTAAAATAGTCCAATCAGTTTTTTTTGTTGTTGTCTCTAGGCAGAGAAAGGGTCGAGCTGAGTCACTCATTGGTTAGAACCTCATCACTGGGATAGAAGTCCACAACCTGTGTGTTTGTTTAAGAAGTAACAGGTGAATTGTTTGCTCAAAACCAAGCAGTCAAGACCCACATTGTTGCTAAGTGGCTAATTTGATAGCGTCACGTTTTTCAAGGTGGACTTTCACAGCGTAGTGAAGGATCTGCAGAGGACTGAATTATTTAGGAGACTGAAATTGCACTCGACCTCGAGTCTGCTAGAAAACAATTTTCAGACACTTGAAACTTCTTTTTTTAAAGCTCCTTCCAACAGTGCAGCAGCAGACAAAGCTGAGTTAGTAGACAGAAATAATAGAACTGGAGATCTATGCTACATGTAACTGTGTGTGTGGTACTGAAACAGAGAAATAAAAATGATAAAAACAAATTCAGAATGATTCATATAGATTATTACAGCTCTTCGTATCAAACATAATACAATTATACAAATTATCCAGACAACAATAACAGAGTAAATGATAGTTATTTACTGTTTAATACAGTGGTTCCCAAAGTGGGGGGCGAGGGGGTGGGCATGGGGCACAGAGCCACTGCAGGGGTGGGCGCAGAAAACCAGGGGAGATAATATGACCTATGAGGAAATCAACAAACAAGAGTTTGCTGATTCTGTCCTGTTAAACGTTATTTAACGAAAATTCAACTTTTGAATCCCGTTTTTTAGTATCAGTTCCAACCCCACTTATTGTTAACGATTGCTAAAAATTGTGGGGGTGGGGGCTGAACCTTTTACAGCTTTGGAAGGCGGCGGGGGGGGGGGGGGGGGTTCTGCCCTCTACTGTGTTTTTTGTACATGGAAACTACACACTACAAACACGTCACAAGCTACCTGCTGCTTATTCCAGGAAAATCTTTTTCCATTTTGCTGCATTTGTGGTGTGTGTGTGTGTATATATACACATATATATTGTAGAAGCAGGTCATTCTCTAATTAATACTTGTATGTGATAATGTATAATCCTGTGTGTGCTCTGTATATACTGTGAACATTTATTTTATATGTTTTTTGTCTCATTTAACAGTTAATGTTTAAAAATTTTCTTTCCAGTAGGAACCTATTTTTCTTTTTCTTTATCTCCTGTATACTTTTTTCAAATATTTTTGCTGATTGACATCTCTATATAATGACATGTTTATTCACGACCTTGGCACCCTGATGAAGAAGGCTCTTGTGAGCTGAAACGTGTCGGTCAGTCTGTGATTTTTTTTGAAACTTTGTCTAGTCATGGAACAATACAGGCTTTTTAAAGTTTTGGAACTGAGCAGAGTGCCTTGGATCCTTTTTATGTTCATCCGCCAACACTCTGCAGACGTTTTTTCACAATGGAGACAAACAATTTTTTTCTTATTGCTTCATCTAACCCTTCCCAAAGAGCACCTATTTATTATTCAGACTGAAAATATAGTGGACCCACGCAGCACATTGATTTTTAACATTAGTTGTTAATAAGTATTCGCTGTAAAATAGAGAGACTATTGATTTCATACAATGTATGAATGTAGTTCAACCTGTCCTCTGGCTGGATCTGCTGAATAACCAAAACCAACACTGTGTTCCAGCCTTCACTGTCTATGGATCTCAGACATGAGCTCACTGGTTCCTGCTGCCACATATACATGGTTTCAAAAGCTGGTCACTACACTTTTTAGCAAAGGTCACTCAAACAGGATGAAACAGTCAATTAAAGGTAAAGGTCAACTTCATTATTTAGGGACTATTTTCAGCAGCAAATTAATCCACATTTAGGTCATTCTACAGTTTAACACGTGCAGATTTTGGTGCTAATTCCATTATACACTATTTAGACCTGGTTTGTTTCCATCAGGACACAGAGTTTGATTTCAGGCTTTCATACAGCATTCATACCATCATGCTGGGAAATAAAACTAAATAGAATAAAAAGTCTTCATAATGCTATATAATTTAACATAGATTTTAAAGGATTTAGCAGCATCTAGCAGTGAGCTTGCATATTGCAAACACCTCAACTCACCCTCAAATGACAATATACATATATGATACATATAATATCAATTATTATTATAATATAACAATTAGTATATATATAGTATATATAATTCTTATACACAAATGAAAACATACTGATGAATATTCTGTACCTTTAACAAAACAGTGCAGTGACTTTTAGTTGCACACAGGGTGTAGAGGATTGCAGAAGAAGAAAAAAGACAGACAGGAAAAGAACAATGGATGTGCAGAAATAGCAACAAAAAGGTAAAAATAAAGTAGGAGTAAAAATAGAGCAGAAGAAGAAGAAGCAACCAGTAAAAGTTTCATCCTCTCCAGCTAAGATGAAGGAAGTGTGTGTGTGTGTGTGTGTGTTAAGAAGTTCAAAGCTGTAGACGAGGGCCTGTCTCTGGCGTCACTTTGTGTTTGGTGGCCTGTACATCAGAGCTGTCAGCCGGCTGCTGTTAATCAGCTGTGTTAGTGCGATCAGTGCAGCTCAGTCTCAGCCTCACTGAGCATCACAACAACCTGCAGTCAATTCCACTCACACATGAGCTGCTGGCCTCCAGTTAGTCAGTGTCAAAGGAATCGATACGTGGATTAAATGCCGGTTTTAATGCTTCGGTCCGCTAATAAACGCATATTAACAGTTTATTCAGAGGTAATAGGTGACAAATACCTCTGCTTACACAAAGGAAGTCACTCTGCAGCCTCCTCACTGCTGCTGCTCTCTAATAGTGTGGATTACAGTCACTCACACCTTTATTTATCCTGGCAGGAGACACGTTCACACCTGGAAGGTACCTTGTGCAACTACAGTCTGGTGATGTTGTTCAGCAGTCATTCCTGAGATCTGGGACAAAACTGTAGACTATTTTTAGGGGGGTTTGATTTTTACTCTTCAATTATGCTGGAAAATATTGTAACAGATCAAACTCTTGGTTATTAAACCTTGTACCGTGCAAACCTCTGAGTGATTTAATGTATTAAATAGTTTTTTATATGCCTGAGGACTTGACTTTTGTCAACCCTGTCAGGCACAAAGTCATTCAAATGTAACAGGTAGTGGCAGGATCCAATTACAGCACCCAGGAGACCAGAAACAGTTGGTCATGACTTTTAATGTCAAACTTGGTGGATACACGGCTGAGCAGCTAAAGCAGCACACATCACAGTTCAGCACTCGCGCAATGAGTCTCCTCAGAGTCTCCGTTTATCTGGTTAGTCTGGTGGGCTGAACCAAACCCAGATACAAGTGAGTGGGTGACGACATGCTGAAACACAAATGCAGCACAGTTCAAGTAAAGGCAATGGTACTGGAGAGGAGGCAGATCCAGAACCAGGTGAGGGAACAGTCCAAGCAAACAAACCAGCAGGAGACAGACGAGACAGAGCGTCAAGAAGCCAGCAGGTAAGTGCTCCCAGGATGCACGCACAAAGGCATGTGTGGCGATGTGGAGAGAGTCCCTGAACCACGTGCAGCCACAGGTAAATAGACAGGAACACCAGGCAGCCACAGACAAACAGGAATCAAGGACACTGAGGCAGATCTTGAGTTTGGGGACGGAAGGCTGGTGTGTTTGCTGTGATTCAGACACGACACGTAGGTGAGAGGCAGGAAGGGTCAGCAACAGGAAATCAGTCTTGGAAAAAGTGCTGGGGAGTCTTGCATGAGCGGCGAAAAACAATCTGGCAGTGAGTGACTGAGGGAGCAGGAGCTTGCTTGGTTACTGATGAGCTGCAGATGTGAGCACAGGTGAGTGGAGTTGGGCTGATGAGGTGGGAGCAGCTGACGGGTAGAGTGGAACAGTGGCAGAACAGTGGAAAAGTACTGGTTGAGGGAGAGCAGGGCAAACAGAACTCTGTCAGTAACACAAAGAACACACATGAGGTGTACCATGAAATTTTTATGTCGACATAAACTGATTTTTATGAATCCTTATAAACATTTACTGAATGAATATAGTAGAAAAAAACAACTTCTCAATGATGGAGCTGACATACAGGTGTGTCCAGATTTTTTTGACTGGGTGGCCCAAGCATTTATTATGATTTTTTATCTTAATTAAATTGAAAAAGCTAAATTATTCAGTTATTACAGAGATTGCCTGTGAAATATTGAAGATCCATGTGGAAACCAAAAAATCCAGCAAAATAATCAGTAAATAACACAGCAAAACCAACAGCTTTCAAGTTTGAAGTCGGGTCATGAACAGCTGATATCGATCCATTCTTGAGTTTCAACTGTTAACAGCACTCGAATCGCTTGTCAAATTTTATAACGCATTGATTCATTCCTTTAACGTGCTCTGCAGTGTAACGCAAGAAAAAATAACAGCCTCATGAAAAAAAGAAAAAACCTGGACATAGCAGTTGTGGTTGCTTGCCATTCTCTGCAGTTGGTCTTGTCAATAGTGTGGTAATTTAATTTTGGGGTTATTGCGACAGTATGAAAACTCAGCCTTCATGCTTCCCTTACATTCTGTTGGTTCCTTGAGTTTGCATTGATCACTCCCTGTGTTCCACTGGCTGCTCTGGAGTCATCAGACACTCACAACAAACTTAATCACATTTTAACTGTTCTCAGTCAACTTTATATTCCAGCATATGAGTTCTGTGAGTGAAATGAAGCCCACTGTCATCACCCTCCCTGGTGATATTTATCCTCAGTGGTATCTGGGCAGTACCTCAGACTCAGGCAGCCTGTACACACCAGTTGCTGCCACACTGCTGTATTGTCAGCTGCCTGTTGGGCACTTTTCTCTGCCCGGCAACCACCTGCGGCCTCTGTCTCTGACATTCCCTGTGGGGGATTTGTATCGATCGCTCCCTGTGCTCCCATCTGCTGCTCAGCGTGCTATTCTCAATCAATACCAAGCATCTAACTGAATGTATCCGCTCTTTTTACACTATATTACTCTGATCATAAATAGAACTAGAAGAGGTCACACAGTCGAGTGCAGATCCCCTTCAAGCAGAAGGTGGTGAAGTCTTTACCTTAAAATGTAATGATTTTTGTTATAGGAGCTTGTGTTTTTTTCCCCAAAAAGGTCTCCACAATGCGACTATTATATAAATATAATGTGATGCTTACTAAAATGTTCTGTAGCAGATGATCTATGACAGATCAAAAAAAAAAAAAGCGTATGCATATTCCTTTTTTGCCATCGAGTCCAGTGCCTGTTGAAGAGTTTTTGGATGTGTTTAACTCTCTTCTCCAAAGTACTTTTGAGCCATTGTGTGACATGTGACCTGCAGTTTTGAGTTGGCTGCAACCCCAAATTTATGGTGTACTGATATACAGGGAAGGGCGGGTACTTTTTTGTATTTTCCTCTTGACATAGTGATGTGTTCATTTAGAGTAAACATATTTTAATGTGAACAACATACGCATGTCCTCTACCAATACCAAGATTCTTTTTTTTTATTTTGGATAAATGAGTCAGACTGGAAATTGCACGTCGTTACTTTAGTGTCCTCTGTCTGGACCAAAGAAACAGGAAGGAGACGGAAGTATCTGTTGGATAAATCAACCACAAAAAGTACTTTAATTTTTTTTTTTTTTTTTATATTTACAGTCTTTAATGCTTCAGTTAGTCCTCCAACCAAATGACCATGTTACTCTCTCATCAGTGTATCATGTTAAATGATACAGTTGGTCCGATGCCTCAAAGTCACCTCAGAGCATTATCACCTCTTACAGACTGTCTAACACACCTCTGGACTGCTGAGACCTCTGTTGGTCTTCCTCACCCTAAACCTGAGCACTTTCTGCAAATATAATGAGCAAAGAAATACATCTTTAATAAACAGAAAATGAAAAGTATCACAGTGTTACTTTTGTGCCTCCACTGTCTCTGGCAACTTTACCCTGGCCAGTATAATAAGTTAAACCTTCACTGACACTTAGCCTATGGATACTTCTAATAAATAATATACAGGTACACTTTTCAATAAATAAACATGACATTATTGTTTTGTATTTTTAACTTTCTAAGTGAAAGTGCCGTCAGAAGTGCAGTTTTTCTGATGTGTCTGGCAAAACTTTTGGCCGTGGACTCAGATGGGATGTACATTGTGTGGAAGAGAAAAGGTCCATGTTGCAACCATCCCTATTACTCTCATCTCATCTCATAGTGAAGGTAAGTATTCACAGGTAATGCACAGGTACATGTTTGTATCAGTGCCTGCTGTACCGCTACACAATCTGTACAAAAACACAGTCAAGTGTTACCAATTTCATTCCAAGCAGACAACTATTTCTGCATGACACTTAAGACAGCGTATTACCTTCAACCACCTCTTGCGACACCAAGGTGGACAGTCCTCCCAGGATGTTGGGATTGCAACAATTAACACAAAGTCAACCAGTCTCCTTGAAGTCTGCATGACTTTGTGATCCAATCACAGCAACATTTCCCCAAATTTGACCAATCGTCGCTGCTTCCTGCAAGTCCCACACATCATAGCAGTTCCTTGTGTAGATGTCATACATGAACTTCTCTGTTTTCTTATTAATTTTTTGTATTTTTTTTTTTATATTTTGTCAGGTGCTGAAAAGAACAGTTTGTCAGTTACTGACGATGCTCTGTGCACTTTTATATTTTATAATTTTATTCATGCTGTTTGAGATTGAGCTCCAAAAGTTTTTTTGCTTCATTGTGGAATACCCCCCAAGTGTACTTCTTCATGTATGAATAAAAGCATAATTTGTTAAAAAAAAATTAATACTGAGCCTTTTTTTCTGAGTACAGAAGAGTGTGTTTTTATTCTCCCTGGAACAAGTTGCCTTTGATTTGTAGAGAATTATAAAGACACACAAACACACTAAAATTTTGTTTTGTTTTGCTACTTTTACTTGCTCCTACAATTTCATTGCAAAAAACACTGCAACACGCATCACAATTTTTTAGAAAGCTGCTGTGAAATCAAGCATTTTAGGCTGCAATAATCCCCAAACAAGCCAGAGAAATCCTGGAGGGACTGACTGGACCAGCAAACACACTTCTATTTTTCCTGAGAGACTGAGATGCAGGCATCACTGCGAGGTTTGCAGTGACTAACAAATGAAGCAGACAAAACACAAATGCTGTAGTGAAACTTTGTTTCTTTATTCACACCATTTTATACTCCAGCTATGTTAGAAGTTAACATAAGTGTCAATCCTCTATTCCTATGTTGATCTCTCATTCATCTGTACACACTATATAAAAAAGTCAAGATTATAATATGTTTAGAAATCCAAGAGGGTCGTGAGGTGAGGAGGGTTCAACAGTTGTTGAGGGGCTCTCGCTTTACAGTCCCGCCCCTCACTTCCAGCCTCCTCCACCTCCGCTTTGACTCGTTTTTTTCTTTTTTTTTCATTAAACAAAAGAACATATTGAACAAGGCATTTGTACCAGAGCTCAGAAGGGGGCTTGGACATTTTGTAAAGCGCTTTGACTGTACAGCTCACGCAGAACACAACCAACAGGTCATATACAGAGCATGGTAAAAGAGGAATAGTATACTGCTTGGGCACAACACAAACACAATACAATGCCATCTGACAAAAAAAGTACCATTGAAAAGAAAATAAAATTATTCTCTTCAACTTTTTTAAGCATTTCATAGAAACAAAAGAGAAAGATAAATTGCAAACTTGGAGTAAACAAATCGAGAATATATATACAGTGAGGTAAAACACATTGGTCTTTAAAAGGAGGTATTTTCTTTTTGATTAAGTGACCTTTTTAATATGTTAATTATGCTTTTTAAGATACTTCTCAGCTTTTGGATGACATCTATAAAGCAGGTAATGCAGACATCAATGCAGACACACAATCACATGCAGTCTTGTCATTCAAGGTGAAAAGTAAAAGAAGTCTTGTCAAACTTAGGCACCAAATAAAACATGATAAAGCTTTCTGCTACCCTTGTTGCCACAAAGGCCTCACTGCAGCATCGAACCGGAGAAGAAAACTGTTCAAGCCGAGCAGAGCCTGAACCGCTTGGTGACCCAAACCGCTCCCCGCATCAACCTTAACGTTCGACCGCTGCACACAGCAGCTCTCTGAGACCATGGAGGGCAACCATGACGGGAGTACGTGATAATCCTTTGACCCTAACGCATTAACATCACAGTGTGTGGATCATGCTAGCATAGATAGGTCTTTGAACCTGTGTGATCCAGAGGGACTGAGTGGGCAGACGTGATTGGCCCAGACGTTGCATAACAAGAGAAAAAGACAGAGATAGAAACAGACCCGTGCGGTGGATATTTGCATGCTGCCATGACCTTTGGGCTGAGTTATGCAGGTTGTGCTCGGATTGGTTGGAGACTCTGAGAGGGCCGATACATTCACAGCTGTGGGAATTACTCAGTGCGTGGTTTGAAGCGGTAGAGCTGCTGGCATAGTTTATGTTACCTCCCTGTTGTGGCCCTCCATCAATGCACGCAGAGCAGAGCAAGCTGCCCGTTTTGTACCTTTCTTGGCGTAAAAAGAATGGCATGAAAAGGCTGCATATTTGACCAAAGAACAGAGTTCAACTCATTTGTTGGGTTTGAGTCACAAAGCGGCTCAGACATATCACTGCACCCATTCGCGACCTTCGACCAGTGAAACGAGGTTTGAAATTGCATGGTGGCTGCATATCAACAGAGTAGAGTGACCTCCTCCCACCTTTGATCTGAGCTAAGGACAGAGAAGGCAAGGTAAGATTCTCAAAGAAGAGGTACAGCGTTTTCTTCAGAATTTTTTTTTTAAAATGGGTCATGGTCAAGATCGTGGTTGAATTACCAAAGCAAAAACTGCTCGCCAAACCCAAGGACCCGACAAATGAAGGAAGGAAAAATAGGATTTACAAGTTCAGTCCCAATCTTTCTAGACAAAGGGAGGGACAGCCTGCAGTTCAGCCCCTTTCATAACCCCAAGGCCTTTGGATGTTCCAAACAGAGTTTGTATTACGGTCATGTCCAAGGCAAAGGCTGTTCAAATGTGTCCACGATCAGAGGCAGGGTGAAGAGCCTGCCCTCAGAGAGACAGGGCACACTTTCAGAACGTCTCCTCAAAGACAATTACGGTGTTTGTTGTCATTGTTGGATTGGTGGTTTCAGAAATGTGCAGACTGTTTCTGTTGTAGCATCAATTTCAAGGTCTAAGGACACAGTATGGTCATCCACTCAGGACAGTCCTTAAAGGGCTCTCCACCAATTTTACACATTAAAGTGTGTTGCCAGGTGTACTTTCCACATACATTTTGTCATCAGAGGGTTTACGCCTCAGCTCTTTGTGGACATCCTCCTACCTCCATTTTTTTGTGACTGCGTAGGCTTGTCTGCAAGGCCACTATGCTATAACAAACTATGGAACACAGCCTCCAAATGGACTCAACAAAGTAGCACAAAAAGAACTAGTTCTGCAGCTGTCTATGTATGTGTCCATTTGGGAGGATATTCAGGTCTTTACAAAAGAAGTGAGCTTAGCAGAATTCTGTAGCCCTCTCTTCATCTGTGCTTAAGGCTAGCAGCTTCAGGCCACATTCTCCACTACTAGTTTAACACATACAAATCTCTGACTCAACAGTCTGTGGGTGAGTTGCATTATGGGTGATGTAGACAGCAGGAACAAAAAGGAAGAACGTGTTGAAGAATTGTGGGTCTGACAATTTTATGGGAGTGCTACACTAACCTTGGACATTTCTAAAGAAATTGTGGTGTGAATGTTGCTGAAACGCTAACGCTGAACTGCACTGCTGACTTTGAAAGTTGAAAAATATCATTAATGTATGAAAGATGTGGAATATGTAAAAAATTGGTGAAAAGGTGACACTGAATGGAATTGCAGGTTTTTAATGTGTTTGGAGGAGCGGCTGAAGGAGTATGAACAGTTAGAAAAGTTCCTAATAGTATGAATGGGATTTAAAAGTTGAATAAAAGTCACAATATATGAAATATGTGGAACATTGTAAGGTTTTAATGGAGTTCCTTTTCCCAAAAGGTATGAGTACACCAGGGTCCAACAATTTTTGGAACTTTCTGAAACCATCAATCTGATAAAAACACATCCACTTCAGCGACTTACAAGGTATGGTCAGGTGAGAAAGTTTGAACTTTCTGACTAATTCTTTTCACAAACTGACAGTTGTTCTGTGCACAAACATGAATGTCTTTGAAGAGAGACTGTCAGGAAGTGTGAGCCATTATTCCCTATTTGTACGGTTTATTGCATCCCACAAACTAGTTCTGTTTCAAACATGGCTCAGCCTTCAGGATCTGAGTTTAGAGGGATATAAAAGTAGGCAGGCATGGATGTGAGTTGGTTCCACCTGGTATAGAGCTGTGATGTCGGGGAACCAGCTGCAGTGAAGTGTGGCCCTTGTAGCTAGATATCTGTTAAGTCAATTAGAGAACATGGAATGACAAGAGAGAAAGGCAAGATTGAATCAAGGACAGAAAGACTGCTGTATAAAGACCACGGGAGAAGAACATCTGGGTGCAAACATGTCTTTTTACAGTTAAGTCATCTTGGGTTTTTGAAAAGAAAAAGTACAAGGCTGCTGGTGACTTTAAGACAGAATGAAGGTTGTCCTAGTAGAGGCATACCAGAGGTGCTGTTGAGTTGAGCTTTTGTTGTTGCTAATGTCCCAGAGAATGACATTGCTAATGGAATACACATACTATACAGTCCCAATCCCACCCAAAGGCCCAGCAGGGCTAGCCAGGGCTTACTTAAAGGGATACTTTTGAGATTTTGAAATTTAGTTTCCCCACCACCATCAAAACCCCCCAAACCCACATGGCTTAGAAAGATGGATCCTTGGCCCTGGTCTTCCCTGGCAAGCCCCAGTTTTCCCTACTAGTTTGACCACTTTTGTACACATTAAACATTTAATTCAGCATAGTCTGTCACCCTTTTTGTATTCAACATAGCAGCGATATCCACTTTACTTTCTTCAAATATCAGGATAGCTTTCTTCTTTTTGTTTACTCCACGAGATATTTACAAGGCTCATCTGCCACCGCCGACCATTTCTACAAAGTTAAGAATACTTCATTCACAAGAACGACTCAACAGTGGAACTGTAAGGGTGGGTACATCACAACCTGTCTGCTTTTTCTCAAACTTTGTTTTTTTATGTAACAAAGGACGACAAGGGGATCACTGAATAGAGCCTGTAGCAACTGATTATGTAATTTTAAAGGAAATGGATTTGTCACATTGGAAATGTTTTGTACAGTTTAAAATGCTACTGGATATTGCTGGTGAGATGTTTTTTTTTTTACTTTAGCCAACTAAATATACAGATTCTGTCTTGTTCTTCAAATGTAACAGCATTTATACATCGAGAGACCAGCAATTCACTCTTCTTTTACGGCAGTGTCTTTCAAACACTGACTAATTTGGAAGGATTTTCGAGTGCTGCCTGAACAGAGGTGGAAGGAATTTGTGGCTAAGTGACGAAGAGGCACAGAAGTTACTGAGGTGACAACCTGGAAAAAATGCAAACATTAGCATGTCAGGCGTCATTCCATCTTTCCATCACTTCCATATAAATACCCCTGACTACAGCAGAGTCATTTGACCCAGGAATAAATGCTGATTGTACCCTTTTCCTACTGAAGATATAGGCAAGACATTAGTGTGTATTAGTGAGTTTTCTGTTCAGTGGGAAAGTAGCTTAAAGCCCCAGTAGGGAACACTGTTTTGGTATAATTGAGAAATAATTTCATAAAAACCGTTCAGCAAATTGTAAATCAGGTGTTTTGGGAGAGAGCTACACTTCTGCACCTCCTCTAGAGGCTCGTTTTCAGCATTTAGAGAATCTGCCCTGTGACGGTAGACTTAAACCAATCACAGGTCTTTTAGGACTTGGGAGGCTCCTCCTACTGGTGCAGCTGTACATGCACGTTCCCTTAGTGAGACTCTGAATCAGTGACGGAAACTGAAAAGAGCCAGGGAGCTCTTCAGAGGAGGGTCTGCAGCAGACTGGCGCTTCTGGAGGAAAAAAACACCCGAGTTGCTGTGATGAGGCTACTTTACTGGCAGAAAAGGAGCTCAGGGTGTATATTTCAAACTTTTGGGATTAAAAAGAGGATTTATCTTCACTCCTTTGTTTACAGGATAAGTAAATGACACCGTGCTTTTGTACTGACAATTTGGCCGCGCGAGTCAAACTGTGTTGCCACCGAGTTGCATTTTGATGACCGCTTATATCGCGGCGAGCTGCGCCCGACATGAACTGTGAGCCTGACTCACCTCCTAGAGGGCTGCAATTACGTTGCACTGACTGTGGCCCAACGGTGGCGAGCCTCATGTCTGTCTGTCTCTGCTTGCTCTCGGTAAACTGTTCCTTGCGCTCATGAAGGGCGTGCTACTCGTCTAGTGGGAGGGGCTGAGGATGCAGAAAACAAAACTCAGATGAGACTCAAGAATCAACCGTTTTCAGGCTTTCTACCTACTGCAGCTTTACATTAGATCACTAGATGTTCAAATTGTACTTAATTCTAAGCACTTTTCATCAGTAGCGTACATAAAGACATCAAACATCAATGCTGTACATCTCCTACATTCACATGATGGTCCCTTCCACGAGTTGGCTGACTGAACTTCATCCATCTCTAGAACAAGCGAGTGAGTAGACCTTGTTTCTGAGGTCAACAACGAACTGCTACACTAAAACATTCCTTTGTTTGTTTCAATTTGATTTGGAGCGGTTTTGTTTTATTTCACTGTTGCTGTGATTAAAAATTCAATCAACCAAAGCCAGAATTGATATTGACAGATAATTAATAATTAGACAGACGTGCCAGAAGTGATGAACTGTTGACTAAAAGAGCAGCCTGCAGAATGACAAGCAACCATTGCCTTAAAAGAGGAGCACTGGAACTGCTGTTACATCATCTGCAAATTAAATGCTCAAAATTCTGACATTTCCCATTTGCTATTACATTATCAGTTGCTATAGGAGCATCAACAGGGTTTTTTTGTCTTAGAGAGAACAAGCATTTTTCACTAAATAAACCACTACCTCAAAAATAATTGGGTGTATTTGTTCCCCTACCCCCTCTTCTACACTTGGGAAAAATAAGTCTCAATGCATTTCCAACCGTGTTTCAAGTGTGGGCATTGAAGTAGAGAGAACAAGCTACTGTGGTGCCCATCGATAGATTGGCACCGTGGTTTTCAACCATGGTCCATGGAGGCTGCAGCTTTCCATTCTTAATGGAACACTAAAGCAGCTGACTGAGGAAGAACTCATCACTGACATGAGCTGCTGCAGTAGGTGGTGGGCTGGGCTCCTGCGCTTCCATGGACGCTGGCTGACAACAACTCTTGAACGCACTTCAGCAAATCTTCGAGAGGACTGCCTACCAGATGACGATGGGCTGGATTTGCGTCAAAGCAACATGGCACAGAATGATCAGATTCAGGCAATCTGAGGATATTTACATCCAACGGCAGCTCTCACCTCGACTCGGAAAGCGAGGTGGACAACTAAGTAGCAGCACATCAATACATTATGTATTCATAAAGAAAAGCAATGGAGACAGACGGACTCACCGACATCCAAATTGCCACACAGGTAAACCCCGCAGTGGTTCAGAAGTGCACTTATTGCTGAACAATCAAGAGACTCTGGGATTTCTTTGCCAAATCACTGTCAGCCGGATCTAATTTACCAGATAAAGTGTAACTGTTTGCACTCTTTGAGCATTTAAACTGCACGTAATTATGAGACTTGTTTTTGACCTGTGTAGTAAAAGACAAGTGCTTTTGATGAACACAAGCCGATCTGTAAAATACCAGTAAGATGAAATGGGTTTAGATGTATGGCAATTTTGGCAACAGGACAAACACTTGACTGAAACAAACTGTTAAATCAGGTGCTACATAGATTTTTTTGTCCTTTAGATAGAATAATGACACTACCTTTATCATAGTAATCAATTATATATATATATATATATAGATAGATATCTTTTTTCTCATAAAAAACAAAAACAAACAAAAAATAAGAGTAGATCCTGACTCTTATGCGTTGGTCCCTTAAGGCTTGCTAAGCTGAAATGACAAAATTGTCCATTTGACGCATATTTTTTTCATCTTTTGTTTGTCGTAAATGTACATTCTAGTAGAAAAAGACCTTGCCACAAAAAAAAAAAAAAAAAAAAAAAAAAAAAAAAAAAAAATACACGACCTGGAAAACCTATGGCTTAGTAAATATCCATTTGCTATATTTAAATGAATGTACCTCATTTTTGTTGATTATCCTACAAAGAAGAAAACGCTTGAAAGGTTGATTCGCGCTGCTGCGCTGTCAACGGCGCAAACACGTGAGAAGAACAAAAATCAGATATCCAAGAGTTTACATTTATAGGGCAACATCAGTAATGCTTACAAGTCTTTTTGTCTCTTTTTCGAAAGCCGCTGTGAGCTTTTGTGGCATCGTTTTTTTTTTTCCAACTAAACACAGTTTCGGTGCTGGAGCTCAGTTTCCAGACTCTGTCCACCGGGAGGAGAAGCTGTACGATGAGTTGTTGCTGAGGTGGTCGGGTGTTCAGGTGAGGGGGGGGGGGGGGTTTGACGAAATGGCACCAGAGAGTCGGCTGCCTTGTGGGTGCTGTGACGTGCGGTGTGTGTGCCCCTCCTTGCTTTCCGTCCCTTACTTCTTCTTGGGTGTGCATAGTACGAGCTTGCTGTGTGCTCGGCATGGCTCCCGCGGGCCTCCTCTGACGCACACACGTGCACGGAGCTGCATACACGCGAGAGCAAACGCACTCCACGGCAGCCGACATGAGAGGAGTTGGGTTTTTAAAGCACTGGCACTTTCCGGTAACAGCTGGCTTGGAAGGCATGGTGGCAGCTGATTGTTGGTGTTGTTGTTCTTGCTGTTTGTGGTTTAGCAGAGCAGAGTATAGAAAATAGACACATTTATCTACTGTATATTGCATATGTTGCAGCATGTTCGCCAAAAATGAATGAGGTCATCATGTCCAGTTTAGTTTTGCAAAAAAGATCCCCTGCCACCAGAAAGAAAATTCAAAAACACAATAAATTAAACTGACCTGTCCGACTCCCTGCCAGCACGCAGGGAGACGTGGAAATACAACAGTAACAAATGAAAAAAAACAGGTGCAAAACTGTTGCAGAGATGAGAGATTCTGCTTACAACTCGACTAGATGAAGAACAGATGAAGCCATTGTTTGTGTGGACCCCACAGGGCAGCTCGCAGACTGTCCCAGAACCCCCAGGTCCTCGTTTCAGTTCCCACAATGCTACTGTAGCACGACTCAAGAGTAGGGCTGCAAACACCTTCACATCACAATCATTTTCACTACTACTATTCATGTTAGCTGATAATACTTTTCATCACAGCTGAGCGACTGTTAGCTCAGAGATGAAGAGGAATTGTGTCAAGTAGCCCTGCCAGTGACTGCACACCAACAGCCATGAAATCAATAACTGCTTTCTGTATTTGAAGAAAATGTGCCGTGCAATGTGAGAAAATGTAAAACATTTTATCAAAGACCTGTTAATCATCCATTCCACGACATCCAATAATCTAATACAGCTGTTGTAGAAGCCATGAAGGGCTATTATAACAACAATTTTATCAGCAACCTTATATCTTCATTTAAAAATGTATGCTCATTTATGAAATTTAGTCCCCACTGATTTGATAGCACTGAAACATTTTACTTTGAAAATTATATCTGAACTCATGTGATAACTTCATTTAAAAAACAAAAACAAACGTGTCTTTATCTTACAACTTACAGAATGTAGCCTGATGGTGCTGGCAGATTTTTGTTTCTGACCCAGACGAACCATGTTTCATGTGTCTGCCATCATTTAAACTACTTTTTCTACCCACTACTACTTTTTTCCCCCAATTAAAAGTTTGACTATACTCCAATGAATCAGGCCCTTCTCTCCTGCAATTAGCCTGTTACTGACATTAACAGAGCACTGAGTTGATGACCCCGCTGAAACATTTTTTCCAATTTTATTCACTCAGATTTGCTAAGTTAAAAGCCGAAATCTGTTCATTTCAGTAAATGTAACCACGTTTTTGGTTTAGTCAGAAGTTACACTGATAAAACAGAAAACTGGGTGTGTGTCTTCGTTTTATTGGATGGATGATTAAACCCCATCAGACATCCAAAATCAAAAACCTGGCCACTTTTATGAGGATCGGGCAGGTTTCTGTAAGCACTGAAGCTGACAGGACAGGTCCAGCAGATTTCATCCACGCTTGGTTTCTAACCCTTCATCTTCAATTTCAGTGGTTGAATTTCATCAGTCCAGTTTAGGTTTCCTCATCTTTTTAGGAAAATTCAAAAAACCTCAATTCAGACAGAAGAGTTAAAATATTTAAGTGCTACCAATTAAGTGGGAGTGAAATTTCAACATTAACTATTCAGCAGTGGTTAAATTTAATAATTAGGTTGTTCCTTAAGGCATTTCTTTGCTCTCATACATGTACTGTTACATGGATATTTAAAGAGGAAAGGACCAGTGATGCCTTCCAGTACATCCCTCACTGTAAGGAGGAATGTAAACTCCAGTAATCATTAACCTAAAAACACGACAGTGAGCGTGGTAACATTCACCACTGAATGTACTGGGCTCATGACAGGTTGGATTTTTCTAAAAATGTCATCTTAATTTAACACATTTTTGTGTTTGCAGTGAGAGGAAATTCACAAAATGATTCAAAGATGTAAACAAGCAACTTGCAGCCCTACTGAAGAGTAGCTTAAATCTCTGAAGTGAAGAATGAAATGCTAATATACAGATGAGAGGGTGATGATGATGATGACAAGAGATGAGAGCGAAGCTCCGGCAGCTCAGAGCCCCCCTCCAGGTGATTCCCTGTCTCGCCTTTTGTTTACCTGATGGGGTCTGAGCTTGTATTGTTTGGGTGTGTGATGAGCGGCGGAGGCGGGACTTGAGATGGACACTGGTTGCCCCAATGGGTCTTTCAGAGACTTCATGTGATGGCGGTAGTAAAGATGGAGGATAATGAGTGGAGGCTTCCTTTAACACCTCTGTTATCCCCTTCAGGCACAACCATCCCCTCACTAGATCCATCCATCCATTCATGTGTGTATGTCAGCCCAGTGCAACACACACATACACACACGGCTCCTCAGTTTCAGCTGCAGGACTGATCAGTTTGTCAATGAATGAAATGGGACATGAAAAAAAGAGCACAAGGGGGAAATAAAGTCTTCACTCCCCTTCAAGCCAAAGGGGAGGAACAATTGATGAATAATAATGAAGATAATAATGCTGTAATGCTAACGATATGGATGCCAGTCAGAGGTGTGTGTGGGTGTGTGTGTTTGGTAGTTGTGTCTACATCTTGATCCCCTCCTGTTGGCTGAGCTGAGACAGGGTCTTCTTGATTCGCAGAGCGGTGAGTCGGGCGGCACTGTTGGCATACCAACACTCCCTCATTATCTTCGCCATCACCCGCAAGGCCTGAAGAGGAGAGAGACACGAGACAAATTACTAGCACTTCATTCAAACATGATTTTGGGACAGTCTGATGTCTTATCCTTCACACACAGCACCTGTCAGTTTGACTGTCCTTAAGCAATATAATACTATCATATTCAGTTTTAGGTATTTGTGAATCACTGTCTGTATTTCACAGAACTGGATTGACATTTTTATTTTGATCTTCATTAGCTGTCATCAGGACAACAGCTGCTTTTTCTTGGCTCCACATAATTTGATGAATTTAAAACATGTTATTTAGTAAGCTAAAACAGTGTCTGAGATTTTGTTGGTATGTCCAAAACCAAACGAATGCCAGATGCACACTATTTTCAGAGAAATATTACAGTATGCAAGTACTAGACACTACATAGACCTATATATCCTACAATGCAATGCAACAGTGATGACAACAACAACATAACAGACAATGGCAGGCGGTTAAACGGATAAACATCAACAGAGCTTCAATTCAAATGCAAGTAAGGGTCCACACATGTCTCTAACCAGCAAGGAGGCTCTCAGGATGTGATGTAATACACACAGCACAGTGCCAGTATGTTGAACAACAGTGTACATATTGGGTATGTAGTGCCTAGTATGTGATTTGAGATGCAGCGTTGTTGATTCTGTGTGAGTTAACTGGTCTCTGTAGTCTTCACAGAACCTTTAATGGTTCTGGATCCCCTGTTATAGAACAGAGGGTGACGATAGCAAATCCTACTTGTTTAAAATCTTATATTAATATCTATATTTTCAAATAATTTTCCCAATTGTTGTAACTGTGCTGTTTTAAGTCTCTTTTTCCACTTATTGGCTTACTTGGAGTCCTCCAGAAATCAGGCAAAGACATTTTTAACATATAAGAAGAGTACACTTGACTGAGCTTTTTGACTTGAAAATACTTGATATCTTCTTCTAAGCCCCAAGATTAAAAAGTGGTATTTTAAATGTGTGAATCCACGATTTAATTGATTTTGCCTCATTTTCTGAATCACCTAAAATTAACACTATTCGATGTCAGCAAGTCAACACTTAATTCTCCAGATCCACTTGGTTTGAGCCAATCCAACAGCATCCAATCAAGCTGTAGAAGAGAATCATGAAGAACTATTGTTATATTACTGAGCTCCAGCTGGAAAAATATGATACCAAAGATTATTTTGCTCCTGTACAAAGAACATGTGGTGGTCAACAAAAAATTAATTGCAGTATACAAAATGACTGGGTCCAAAATAACAGTGTGAGACACAACAATTGCCAACTTTGTTCGATATTTAAAGTTAGACAAAAGACAGCAAGCTGAGGCTCTGAAATTAAAATGGCATTTCATTTGTTGAGGAATCAAATCTCAAAGTTTAGAACTTCGGACTTGTTTGCAAAGACTTGTGACCTTGTCCCTGCTCTGCTTTAAACCATAATAGAGTAGGCGTGCTTAGTTGCATCAATTAGGCTGATGATTTCCCTTGCCTTAACTGATCAAACGACTGAATATTACTGAGAAAAAGACATGAAAAAAGCTGCTGGGTTCTTGAGTGTTCAATTAATCTGGAAATTAAACCTTAACTTTTAGACTTTAGGTGTGTAGGTGTTTTTAGAATTTTTGGTGGATATAAAATAGATCCAGGAACGTGGCATTTTTGGCTAATTTCTTTTTAGGATTTGTGCTCCAGTTTTCATTAAACTGTAGAGGGGGAAACAATCCATCTTGATGTTAACTGGGACATTTAACCAAATACTGTCTTATTATAACTGTTTCTATGGCTTTTTTCCTGAATCCATTCCATGCCATAAGGTTTTTAACAAGTTCTTCTTTGCATGGTTAGGGCTACAGCCTTATGACACAAGACTTCTGATCCAAGAAATGTTGTACTTCCAAGGTATGAAACTAATTAAATGAAAAACAAAAACAAAAAAACATTTCATCTGAAATTTGTCAGCTGACACATTTACTTGCTTCCGCGGATGGTTTTAAAGAAAAACCTAAAGCTTGAAACAGTAAATGGGTATTTGCCTTTTTTTCCAGTCAGTTCCAGTCAGTTACTTCATCATTGCTTGGTTTGATCTTTTATGTTCTGGGAAATGTGGTTGGATCTAACTTTTTTCAAAGGAAAAGTTTTTCCTTTTGCCTCACTGAGAGGCTGGTCCTTGCAAATAAGCTTTGAAATAGGGCTTGAGCCTCCAAAGTTTACACTAATCCCTGGCAGGGCTGTAAACAGCATCTGGTATGTATGAGTCAACATGTCTGTCTCAGCTCCAGTCTCTCACAGATCTGCTGAGATGCTAGCACTCCATCTATGGAACTTCCTACAGTGCTCATTAAGACAGCCGACACATTCCAAACCACTATTCATCAGGTGGATCAGGGCCAACTCTACACCGCCACGGACAAACAGTCTGCCACACACACACGCACTCATCACATTACCACGGTCTCCAGAGCTAGCTGAAGCTCATTTCTTATGTAAAGGCTTTCAGATTCAAATGCTCTGAGACACAGCTTCATTTACTTTAATCTGCCATTCTGATTTACGGGCTAAATGGTGAGCAGAGTGAAAAAAAAGTCCCTTCTGGGAACGCCACTATTTAAACCAACGCCTTGAACAGTAATAACAGAGAAACACCTCTACCAGACTTGACTCTGAATGAGTCCGTCATACACTGGGGGATCTTAATTTCCTGTCAAGGATCCTCAAACAGACCTAAGTTCAACCCCGTGGAGTCTGACTTGAACACATTTAGCCACAAGGACCCATGTGGGAACATTTCAGTTGTCAGGTTTTATTTGTACAAGGTCAGAGTTATCCTCAGTACCTCTAGCTAGGTAAATACTGGACGTGCAGGCACACACTCATGCCTACAAGCTTAGCTATTGCTCACACTACTTGATGTCTAGGGGGGTGTTATCTTGTTATGCAGCATGGAGGTTTGCTAGACTAGACTTACCGTAAAGTCAGTGCATGTAAGATTATACTTATTATTTATCTATCTAATAACTTTGAGTCAAGTCGTGCAAATGGTGGCATTTTTGAATAGTCCGCGGTTCACTGCATTAATGCCATCAGTATTGTTTCTGGGTCTTTATCTGGCATTGTAGAAAAAAAATTCAATTATTTTAGTAGAAATATATATATTTTTTTCTTTTACAGCTGGTGCTCTGCAAGTATTTTGGCATATATATGTAAATGCATGTCCTATGACAAAACCATATTTTGAAGCAGTTTTGATTTTTACTCTTCAATTATGCTGGAAAATATATCTTACAAAAAGATCAAACTTTGGGCTACGTTTTACAGAGTTGATAAAATGTTACACTTTTTCATTTCACAGCAGAGTTGTAGTGAGCAGCCATTTTATTTTTCAGTCTCAGAGTCTCTTAATACTAATCAAAATACACATTTTTAAACCATAATTCTTATTTAGCTTTGATTTAGAAGGACTAGTTGACATGTTATGGTTGAGACACATCTGATAGAAATATTATTTAATGAATTTGTCTACAAGTAGAAAGTTTACCAGCATTTGAGCAGTATTCCTGCCAGGAACCAGGAAATGAGACAGGAATTAGAGTGTTGGGATTAATAATTTTTTTATGTTTTCTTTAAGAGGACATGAGTGGTCCCACTTCTCGAGAATGTGTGATAAACATGTATGTGTTTTGTGTACAAATATATGTGTGGCAAATATGAAAGGTTACCAACATAACTGCAACATATCAAGTGATTATTTTATGTGTGTTTTCAGCACATATAGTACATAAACTACTACTCACTTTTCTTTAATCTCTAAATATCTATATCACTCTTATGTTTGAGTTATGAGTTTTATGAGATGGTGTTTGTCCCTTTGAATGTTTTTAAGTGATTATCTGAAAATATCAATAGACCAATCAGCGAACAGTATAGTGTACAGTGGAGCTAGTACAGTCTGACTCGTGTATATGTGTAGAGATTAGAAAACGTTTTGTTGCCTGCATTTTTCAGTGTTCTGTCTTGTTAAAAGCCTGCAACATTTTGTACACACTATTATTAGAAGCCTATTACTTTACATGACAGGCTCTGATTATACTTCCTCAACGTCCTTGCTGAAGTCTGGTGGCTCATTAAGAGTTTTTGTTGCAAAAGGTCACAATCGTTTTTGGCAACAAAAAATATTCTGCAAAAACAGGTAAACACTTGACAGTGCATCAACCTAAAGAAACAGCGAAAATAAAAACCTGCCAAGTCCTGAAGTTCTTCAGTTTGGTCAAATGTTTGGAGGGAGCAGAGTGCCACACTCTCCATTATTATGCTAATAATAGATGAGCTGGGTTTCCAAACACTCCCCAGGTCTGCATCTGTGGCTACTGTCTAGTTCAAACTTGTTAAACCTGTTGGTCTGTCTGGATGGATATAATTGCTGCAGTCTGTGGTTCATTGTGCATCGCTGCTGTGTGAACAGCTGCCCTTTTTGTGTGTGTGATGAGTGTAAGTTTACCTCCAGACCAGACAGTGAAACCAGACCCCAGCTTCATATACTGTACCAACAACGTCTGGAGACAGTAGTGACACAGAGGTTGGCCTGATGACAACTGCAGTAAAGATGAAAGGCTCTCCAAACAAAGGTCTTCACTTTGGAAGAGTACATGCACACGGTCTATTTCATGATAATTCAACCATTATTAAAATATACTTAAGTCCTGGTTTCAAAGGGTTTTGCCCAACAGTGGTGTGAATGTGCACAACAGATTTCATACCACTCTTGCCATTACTTTGTGGGCTCACAGACAGACAGAAGCAAACTTCAGGCCCATGAGGTCAGAAAACAACAAGCTACTCAAAGTTTATTGATGTGTTTAACAGAACATATTAGAGGTGGAACACAAAAGCTGAAAGTGGGCTGGGGCTACACCAGAAGTAGCTGGAATAAGTTAAAACTTTGTTTAATTCTGTGTTTCATTACTTTATATTCATGTTCATTCATCTTATGTATGAACTGTACTTGGAGGTGTGTTTATTTCCTAATTGATCACTCAGACAGGTCATACAATCACTGGTTCAATCTCATCTTGACTACTAAAAGTGTAAGGCTGAAAAAATATCTAATTGAGGTAACGATCATTTTTACATCATTCTTATTTTGATTGAAAAAAAAGTTAAAATGGCCATTTTTGCAAGAATCTGTACCAAATAAAGATGAAGTCTGTAAAATCTGATGTGTAGGACAGGCCTTCACATTTTCCCTTCAACAAATATTGCACCTGAAAATTTTACAAAGCCATATTGCGATTTTGATAAAATCTCGATTAATTGTGCAGCCCTCGTCAAGTGTGACTAAAAAAGATTTTAACAAGCTGCATGCATCATTTTCACTCCTGGCTAAAAGTTGAGGATAGATTTTTTTGTATTATGGCCATACCTACATATACTTGAGGATTTCATACATTTCTGACAGACACAGTCAGACTACCAGGTCACACAGTAGTTCCTACAAAAAGAAAAAAATCCAACTAGACAAAATTGTTTCAAAAACAAATAAAACGATCTACTCTTTCTGGACAAGTAAAGAAATAGTTTCTGCTGAGACTTACTTGCTAACTGTGTTCAGGTGTATCTTGTATCTCTTGACTTTCTTTTTGTGGTGTGGTGTGATGTTCCTTGGTTATCTCAGAGCTCTATCTTCCACTCTAAGTGCTTTACTTACAGGTGAAACAGAGCTTGGTTTCATTGTATTTTATTTTTAATTCACAATTATTTTGTTTTGGCTGAAGTTATCAGAATCATTGTTGTTGGTGTATCTTCCTTGAATATGGCTGGGGAATATATTGCTTGAATAAATTATATTGGTATTGTTAATACCAATATTGATGCTGATATTTTCTGCCACTTTCCATAATTTTATGCAAAAGGGTTGTGGTAATCTTTTGAGCAAAGGAGAAGCAACTTGTCACTAAATGTGAGTAGTTGGTCCACCTTAAAGGTCAGCCCACCTTAAGTACTGTCAGTCAGTGTTGAAGTTGTTGCTACTTCAGAGCTAACCCCCTCCAGAGGCATTCCAGACACGGGAACTTGGCTTGGATCTTGAGGAGCTGTGGCATTTATTCACAGACAAATAACCTAAACTGCCCACACGCTGCACTTCACTGCTACAGTCACTCTCTGTCTCTGTCGTCTCGACTGCACACTTGCAGGGCTGTATTAGCAGGAGGGGATGCCAAAAAAACAAAACAAAACACAGCAAATGCGTAGGAAAAGAGTCAACTTTTGGAGAGACGCAGCAACTGTGTCCTTGCTTGGTTTATTTCCTGTACCCAGCTTTGACGTCCGTGTCTGGCTGCAGTTTGTGCCGCAAAACAGGGACACCAAGAAGCTTTGTTTGGTTTGTGTCCATGTGTTTGAGAGGGAGACAGAGGGGAACAGACTGAATGCTGAGAAACAGAGAATCAGATAAATAAAACCTTATTTCCTGAGTTTTTCACAGCAGTTATGTTCTAAGAACAAATAAACACCCCCCCACACCACCGCACAACCCTGCAGCTGATCACTGCAACGCCTCATTCTGTCTGAATTTGGCCTTCAGAGCAAATTTGTGCTGCTTAATTACTGATAGCAGCACAGTTTGTCCAGGAGCTTATCAATCATTTGGTAACGATCAATCAGAGACTGATACCAATTTAGTAGCAGCCCTCGATACCCTCCCTATTTATACTGAATGCAGCAAAGCAATTTACTGCTATTTACTAATGTTATTAGAATAGATATAGTCTTAGATATGTAAGGGTTGATGTGGGGGTTGTGGGTAGTCGCTGTGTTCAAATATGAGAAAGCTACAGACAGATGCAGAGGATGAACCTCGCTGAATATCTGAATATTGAACCTAAAGCGATTAATATGTCCATTTGTAGCTGATATTTGGTCACATTTTGGCAAATCTCCACCATGAAAAGTCAAAGCCTGTCCCTGATGGAACTGTAACCACGGATATGATGCTGGGTTTGATATTGAAGGTAACATCTGAATTTGCTCATCTGTAGTTCTAAGGAGAACCTTTCTGTACAATTTTTTCAGTTGTAGCAGT
Source organism: Lutjanus erythropterus (assembly GCF_056507025.1). Lineage (NCBI taxonomy): Eukaryota > Metazoa > Chordata > Actinopteri > Lutjaniformes > Lutjanidae > Lutjanus > Lutjanus erythropterus. The sequence continues at coordinate 4,084,111 of NC_139337.1, read as the reverse complement.
GTGAGCATAGTGTCTGTGTGTTCTGATTTGTTTTTGGCAGTGATGGTACAGAAAAACTGTGCCACTGGTTGTGAGACATGTTAAGTAAGTAGAAAAAAACCTTGCTCTATTTTAAATGCTGTTCACATCAGAACTGAACACATCAATTATGTATTTGTATTCTGTTCCCTCTCTAAATCCAATTTAGTTTAGAACAAAAAAAAGGAAAAACATGTCATGCTGCATCTTTTCAGAGTTATAAAAGAAACACTCCACAGAGAAATACATAGCAAACTGAAAGCTGCTGGAACAAAAGTGGACCCTGAACATTAGTTATCTATTGACTGAGAGGATTAAACATGGGGAGAATAAAGCCCTTATTGGTTTAATTAAAATACAAGGTAGTCATGTTGTGAAGCTCACTGGGCACACCAACCGCTGGTGCAGTTTCAGAGACAGGGGACTGCCCCTCAACTCAGATAAGTCTCATTACCCCAGAGTTGAGGGGGTTGTCTTCGGTTACATGGTCATTATGCTACAGAAGAGGCTTCTGTATGAAACTGGAAGTCCAATCAAGATATTCACACTTGAGGAAAGGCAGATTCACTCCAGATCACAGCTGTCTGGATGCTACCAGACACTAAGGTAGCTCAGGTCAAAGTATACAGCAGAGTGTAAGTTCTAATATCACAATACACAGTTGGCTGCTAATAACAGAATCTGTGTTTGTAAAGTGGTCTGGTTTGAACAGCTGAGAGGTGGAGACTATTTGTTCCCGTCCAACACAAAGCAAACCAACTCGAGCTGGGGCTCCATCTACTATCAGGCTACTTGACTCGGCAGTAGTATTTATGCCGACAACAAATCACACAAGGACAAATATTCAGCACTACTGGACATGACAGTCACTGAAGTATGAGCGATTTAAAAGTACAAACAGGAAAACCGTTGTTTTCATAGCTGCGCTCTAGGGCCAAATGATTTTGGAAAAAATATCTAATTGCCATTATTTTTACTGATATTGCAATATTGGAGGGAACGATAATTTTTGCATCATTATTCTCATTTTCATTGCAAAACATATTAAACGCTTGATTTTTGGGGTAATCTGTACCAAACGATGCATAACTGCAATGACTTGTTGATTTGTCGAGTAGTTGTTAACTATTAAATTACTTGACAGCAATTTTGATTGATTCAATAAATCAGTTTGGATCTTTTTCTTTTAAGAAAATTGTTCACATTTTCTGATTTCAGCTCCATGAATGTGACAGCTGTCTAGTTTCTTTACTCATCTCTGACTGTAAACTGAATATGTTTGAGTTGTGAACAAAACAAGACATCTGAGGACCTCATCTTGGACTTTAGGAAACACTGATCAACATTTTCTGACATTTTATGGATCCAACAACTAATCCTAAAAATGACTGATGAAAGTAATCATTAGTTGCATTCCTACAAAGTCTGTCTGTAGAATCTGATGTGTAGGCCAGCACGTCTCTGGAGCACCACAATAATTTTACAAACAATTGGTTTTATCTGAAGATTGTAATAGACCATGTTGTGATTTTTAAAAAGAAAAAAGATCAATCGTTGAGCCCTACTGCGCTTTTAAGTCCGGTTAAATCAGACTTTGTTTTTTTTTTTTCACCTTTGTGCGATTCATTTGCAACCCCACACTGGTGTGGAACTAAACCACACTAAGAAAAATTAGAAATCAAACAAGGTATTTTTTGTATGATGAAAAAAGTTAACATAAATACCCTGCAGATGTTCTCTACACCTGATGGTCATGTCTCTGCCTTCACACAGTGCTGCTGATGATATTTACCAGAATGATCTTAAATTAAATTGTAATGACTCCCAATGCAGTAAACAAACCAAAACCACAACTGTGTGTCAGCATGTGTGTGTGTGCGAGAGCCTGGTAAGACTGAAACCAGAGACGGCACCAGAAACAACACACACGCTTTCTCCTCCCGCGAGCTGAGTGGTTGCTTCCTCTCTGGGGACTGTGGCAATGAGCGTGTCTGTGTGTGTGTGTATCATATGATTGAGCAGCGTTATTGAGAAGGCCTCCAGGGCTTCTAGGCTCAAACTTACTGCTGGATACAACTGGACTGCCTAGACTGAAAATAACACAATTCTGGACACCTTGGCAGACCAACAGACTTCTGTATGCATATTTTAAACAAAAGACAAGGGGTGGTGGAGTTTTTGCTATTCATAAAAACAGTAGAGGGATAATAATGCTCTAAGTCAGTGGTTCTCAAACTGGGGGTGCAGAGCCACAGCAGGAGGGGTGTGGATGACCGGGGGAGAAATACAGAGTGAAACAAAATTAAATGAATATGATTCATATGGGGGAAATAAACAAACAAGAATGGTGATATAGCTCTACCTTCTGCAACTACAATTCGCAAAATTCTTTGGGGCTATAAAGAGGATATATAGAGGGGTGCATGTGACATCACAGCATGTGGAAGTCAATTTGGTTGCACCCACTGAGCGGCAAAAAGATGACAGAGTGGAAGCATTAGCATTCAGCCTAAATGCCTCAAAAACACATCTAAAATAGGAAAGTGCTGCTGCACGACTGACTGAACAAAGAAATTCAACAAGAAATCTGAGTGATCTTTTTACAGACTGCTATAGAAAGCTAAAGAAGAGCTCCAGCACTCAGGCATGTTGGATTTCTGGGTAAAATAATTCCTTAAGTTATATACTGTATTAATTAATGTTGATTGTCAATGACATATTTAGCATCTTTCATTTAGATTCCATGTAAACTGAACCTTTTGTTCTACAACCATGCATCCTCACTCTGGGCATCTCTGTCTCTCCAATAATATCATAAAATAAAAACATCTGTTCACAATGATTAGTCAATGTAGTCGACAAAACATTAGCGACCTGGCAGGGACAGGTAAACAATCCACAGCAAAATGGCTAAATTCTGGGGGCACTTCACCCTCAACACAACAAAGAAAAGGGTGACAAGATCAATAAGGCAGACCTTGCTTATCATAACAGCATGTCGGTAATGCACAAACATTTGAAGAGGAGGGACATGTGGACGATGCAAACTCAGACTCTCCTCGGTAAGATCGCTTGTTAGCTTGCTTGCAGTTAAAAGCCAAGACAACTTTGTCTGTACCTGCATGCAGGAACCCAGAATCAAGAACAAAAAATATGGTCTGGATGTCATATTTTCATATTTTATAATGTGTTTCCCATACATTGATTTATTTGTGGCGATCTGACACATTTAAAACATGGGCCGACCTGAACTGACCTTCTAATTTTGGAGCTGTGCTGCTCTCTCACGGTCGTGTCCATTGTTGAAATCAGTTGGATATAAATGTCAGGAAACCCGAATCCTGGCCACAAGTCAATATCTAACCACCTTTGATTGAAGCAGATAATCGTTTGTTTCACTCCCAGTTATGCAGTTTGCCCTACTAAATGCTGCCACGTTGCAAGATGTTAGACCAGTCAGACTGTCAAAGAGGGCCTGCTCCAGTGATGTCAGTGCATACCATCTATAATGCTGCCATACAATCAATTCCTTGTCTTGTGGCAAAGAACTTGAGCCCCATTTCATTTTACAGGCTACATTTTTTTACATTTTGGCAAATATGGCACCATTAAAAGTACGCTGAGTTAGCCATTGGCCATTCCTGTTTGCAGTGTGCCTATGGATGTACAGACAACTATCACTGAATTACTAAACTGAAGAAAATTGATCCTCGGGAAGTGTAAGTAACACTGAATCTAAAAATATGTCGATATCAGATCGATGTGTTCAGATTTGACTGACTAACGACTCAGAGAAATGTGATATCTGATGCAGATAGTGGCAATCTGGCACCAAGGGTTTCAAAGTATTTTAACTGCCTCCATGAGCTGTGTGTCAGCCACTGCTGCTGCAACTGCCAACTGGACAGGACATAACAGTGAACCAAACTGTAACAGCTAACCTCCTGCTGTTTGGAGAACACCAGTATGAACCTGTTCCTTTTATCTCACGCAGTATCTTTGCTTCATGACTCAAACTCTGTGCACTCAGGGGGAAACGTGCCTCAGTTTAAAAAGCTTTGATTTGCTGAGGACAGTGCAGCTTGGTAGTATCGTTTGGGAGACATGTAATTAGCATTTAGCAACCGTAGGTGAAGTTGAATAGAATGATTGATAGCTGGTGGATGGTGAAAATCAGTCATTGGTGTTTAAAATGAGTGGAAATCAGTGTAAATGGACTGAAGCCTATCTAGAATCTCAGCCCTGCCTCTGTGTTGGGGGAAAGGAATTAAGAAAAATTTGAGACTGAGATCCAGTGACACGTTTCCTACCTCACAGCTCTGCCAGCGGTTGGGAATGTTGGGCCGAAGCTTCTGCTCACACACCACCTTCCTCATCTCCTCCACTGATGGATCTGACTGAACCAGGTCGTAGTAGGGCAGCTGGTAGTCCTCATGGATGCCTGACAGAAAAATAGGATGTCAAAATGGCTTCACATTGAGGTGGCCTGCATGTTACATGTATGCATCAGTGTGTCTCATCCTCCATCTATCCATCTATACTGGTATGTCAATATTTCCATAATTAACTCTCTTCCTCTTCTGCTCCATTCATCCATCACTCCCCTCCATTAATCTGTCAACCTCTCCCTCCTTAAAATAATGAATCACCCCCCCCCCCCACCCTCCACCTCATATGATCCTCACCTCCCATAGAGCAGCGGCTGGCGATCTCCCAGAAGACCAGGCCCATGGCGTAGATGTCAGCTCGCTTGAAAGACTCAAAGTGTTTCATGTTTATGGAGTCGTCCAGGACCTCTGGCGCCATATACCTGAGCAGAAACAATGGATCGTTATCAACCTATTTGTCGGTTATGCCATGGCACTTCTTGTTACACAAGTACACTGTAAATTATGTTATTTTTTTGGTATGTTGCTCAAATAAAAGCACACACTTTTTAAAGACGGGATTAGTCATCCAGCCAGTACTGAGCTTTAATGTCCAGCACCCACTTTTAAAAAAGATAAGCTGGAACAAAGTGGAAATGAAGATAGGGGCTGGAAAGATTAAAGACTAACAAAACATGCTATGACAAGTTTGTATTTTCTGGATACTGAATAGCACTTTGACTGTCAGTCTGCTATTTTCTTGTCCAGAGCACTGAATTTTGCAAAGGTGATTTTGATTTATAGGAATAAACTGGCTTTTAAACTTTGGTCGTGTGATTCTATCTTAATGGTTTGGTAACCATGGTGGTGACCCGATTTAAGAAGAGAACTGTTACAGATGAACAGTTGCTGAGTCAAGGTTCCTATCCTAACTAAACTGTATTACACAAGCATCCCAACTTGCCAAAATCTTAAATGAAGTCTCCTAACTTTTGAATTTTTCTACCAGGTACTGTTAGCCTGTAACTACTTTTACACAATAGATGTCAGATACAGTGGAGACTGTGTCTGCTGTCTTACCCCGCTCTCTCACTCTTATTTCTCAAGTGAACGTGATTGTAAATTTCCCAAAAAAGAACATCTTTGGGTTTCTCTACAGATGTTATCAGCACCTCTAACTGTCTAAGTCCACCTCCAGTCATGTTTAAAACATAAAATGCTCTGCAAGACAATACCTTGTTAAAGTACCTCATATATAGCTCTACACCTTGCCTTCACTTAGTATGAATTCATGAATATGCAAATAGTAGTTTTAAAGAAAGACATGCTCAGACATGGTGTTTACTGCTTATTTAGCTCCTGGTATGTCTTGTAACACATGAAAAACACCACAAGGACATGTTAACAAGGTTAAACACATGATTTTCACTGGAGGGTGTCTAAGTGCCTGCTTTTTTTTGCTCCACTTTTGTATGTTTCAGTGAAGAAAAACTAATGGTTAGAAAGTTGTTTAGCTCAGTAAAATGGAGAACAGTATTGTAAGTTGCTAGGTAACTGAGATAAAATGGGATTAAGTAAGATAAAATGGGATTCCTGAAGTTAGTTAGGATTTGCTTCTGTAACACCAAATTAGGAAACTTTAATCTACCATAATCTTAAGATTTATGAAGATATTTTGGTGGTGGTGGTGGTGGGCGGGGCATTAAGACTAGACTAGGTATTAAGACTTAAATCTTGAGACTAAGGTGAAAAATCAATTTTAGACATGAAAAAACAAAAACAACTTAATACATTCTTAGAAATGATTGTAGATTAGGTGCATCAGAAGCAGCTATGTAGCCCACACGAGGAACCACAAACTACATGTTTCACTGCAGTCTTAAAAGTCTATATTTATACTTATAAAGTACTATGATGACCAGTGAAGCTCTCTACACAGTGCTGCTCGATGCAAAGTGAGTATTACTTCAATCTGAAGAGAAGCCCCAACCAAACACAAACAAAATCATGAATTAAACAATTACTGACTTCTGCCATGTGTTGCATAACCTCTCACTGATTCAGATCTGCCAGTTTCTGTCGACATCATCCTCCCCTCACTCTTCTTTTCATGAAATCTGCTATCGTCCAGACAGCAATAATCACAGTAATGACTTCAGCACTTTGATGGATTTCTTTCCTTTTTTTTCCCTTCTTGGTTTCATCAAAGTGAAGGATCGTTATCTATTACAGCCTGATTTATTAATCTCCTCTGTCTGAAATCCTGCCTTCCTGTGTTCTGCTACTGTGTGTATTCTTTGAAAGACAATTTCCATTTGTGTTGAAAGGTCCACAGAGGATTTATAGTCTGTTAAAGGGAGTCCTGCTGTAAGTATCTATGGAGTAGGTTTGATTTGTGGTTGAGCATTGGATTTCATCTGCTGATAACACCACTGCAGAGCTAGACTGACTGGATCGTTCTGTAATTACATCCTCTACACAGACTACGTTAATATTCTTTAATTGACTTCATGATATAATGTGACTGTAGGTTACACACACACTTATAAAACTGGAGTTATTTCCAGGTTACTTATTACCGACTACTGGTGTGTAATTATGTTCATGTCATTCCTTCATACAGAGCAGCACATTACGCTATTCACTTAAAGTATAACTCCGCCTAAATGAAGAATGTTTCTGAACCGTTTTTATTCATGAAAATAAATCATGAACCACAATGGGTCTGTAATAAACTCTGACCTCCTTTTAGGCTATTTCTCATAGATGTTAAAGTAACATTTATACAATAATTAAATAAACTTTCTTTAATGAATATAATTAACGGTGCTGTTAGATTAGTACAGGTGCTGCCTCCCTTTCTGTGAGACAAGCCACAGGGCAAACAGCTCTGTGACTGCAGTGAAACTGTTGTTTTTGAAAGGGTCTGGAATTATCTGAAATGTTTCACACACACACAAACTCTGTTCAGCTCCTCTATCAGCTGTGCCAGTGAGTCTAGTTAAAAATACAGGTGAAGTTTGCAGATGTTGCAGCTGAATCTGCCCATGGATTTTTTTAACAGATATCTTGAGTGTGTATGTGTGATATTTATTTAGTTTGGGAAAACTCAGGATCTCTAGAATTGACTTTACCTCAACATGGCTGCTGACTCAACAGGGACGAGAAGTCGTCTCTGTTGCTGGTTGTTACTAGGGGTTGGACTGCTTGCTGGAGGAGTAAACTAGGTTTTATTACACATGAGTTCTAGTGACAAGACTGATTGTTTTCAGTTATTAGTCAGACCCCGTGTGCTTACATGGAAACAGAAGTAACATTCTCAAAAAGTTTTTTTATTTTGGGAGTGAATTGCCCCACAAAATGAATAAATCTCATACATTTTGTCTCTAACCTGTTGTGTAATTGCAATATTACATGAAAGGGTGAGCTTTAATGTGATTATTAGCACTTCAGTGTTGTGTAAAGATCTGACCGCATCATGGTCATGCCAGTAATCATTTTACAGCACACCCTAAGCAGACCCTTTATGCACATGTGTAATCCATCTTAACACAGAAATAACGACAGAACAACATCCAAATGAAACTGTCACAGCTTGATTGGGTAATTAATTTATGATTAAGACCAACATCTGCATCAAGCACTCATATTTCAAATATCTGGACATTATTCAGCACATTTCTAGGCACACTGTCCAGCCCTTTCATTTAAATAAGAGTCATTTTGTACATATTTTCTCAGATTGTTTTTTATAATATTTATCATTTTGCTGTCAGTTTCCCATTTCCCTATTTACGCTCTTTGTCTTGCAGTATTTTCTTTCATCGTTATTTATTTTTTTCTTCTACTGTGTTTTTGTTATGCACCAACATACCACAGAAAATTCTTTGTACATTCTCAACTGAACATGGTGACACAAATATTTTCAGTATAGCGCATGGATAGTGTGTTCAGCAAACATTAAGAAGCTAAACGTGCACCTGCTCTTATGTGCTGCTTTGGGTAACACTCTTTCATCTCTAATATTAATAGTTAGAGGAAAACAGGTGCTGTGTCTGTCACCTGTGCCACGTCACCTGACCTGGCTATTAATTTCTTAATGAGTTTCAATCTCTGCTCATGCAGAAATCAGATAAATCTAGAAGAACTAAACCCGTGGGCACTGATGTGCACACAGTCTCTGATGATCTGTAATGAGATGGATTCAACAGTGTAATCAAATATCTGCCACTCTGGGCATAAGAGAGCGAGTCTTAATTGAATTCTTTATGGAAGCCTCGTTAGCAAACTGCTGCTTGAGATAAATGAGAAAGGGAAACCACCATGCCGAAAACAAAAGACATGATCCATCAATATTTGCTAAGAAACTCAGAGGAAGTCAGAGGAAGTGTAATTATGAGCCAAACAGCAATGGGGTGAGTTAATCAAATTTAAAAAGCCAGCTGTCTTTATTTGCATCTATTTTTACTAATCTGAAACTGTAGGCGAGGATTTTTAACAAGATTGTGTTTGAAGAAAATCAGCCTGAATATGATCAACTAAAGGGTACAAGCTTGAATTCATCATTCTTTAGACAAATGCAGAGGAACAGTCTTTCTGGTTACTGGGATTCTTCAGAAAATGGCTTTTACTAAGATACACTGACTGCAAACATACTGGACTGTTCCTGCCTTGTTTCTTCACCATTTCTAAATGTACGAGATGGAGCATGTGAGACTGAGGTCACTCTCAAGACTGGAGTTCAGTCCACATAGTCTGGGCCAAAAAAAGAATGAATCGTTTCCTTTTAGTTATGAGTTCATGTTACATACAAAATAATGAGGAGTAATGGTCCCATGGACTGACAGGTCAGTCAATCACTGGACTATTTTGATGATGTCATCCTGCATGAAACTACAGTGGGAAGTCAAGTTCATGAGCTCATGAGTTCTTTGTGCAGTAGAATTTACCAGAACTAATTTCTTTTCTACTTTAAAGAAAGTATTTTGTACATGAATCTGCTCATAACAAGGCCTGTGGAATATCCTCAATAACCAGGTCATGATTTTTGGAAAGAAACACTGGTTTTGAATTTTTCAACTGTATTTTTTTTTTATTTTGAGCACCACAAGCCGAGTGCCATTTAGTCCAATTATATTGGAGAGAAGGCAGACATCTCTATGGACAACACTGCACAAAACTCTGCAGCTCACACCAGAACAATCTACATGGATAAACAGCAACTACAGGCCAAAAACATATGTATTTTTAATTTTGAGATGAACTGTCCTTATCCTTAAACACCCCCTTCAGTGAAAATCAGTGGTTTTAACCTTGTTAGTATCTCCATATGGTGATTTTCCATATGGTGTTATAAGACATAGCACAAGTGAAATAAACAGTAAACACCATATCTGAGCATATCTTCCTTTGAAACTGCAGTGAGCAAGGGCCGTCTCAAAAAACAGATTCAGTCAGGCTGGGTATATATGATGCATTAACCTAAGAAAACAATCCTGTTAATGAAGGGGGTGCTGCTGTACATATTATTAGCAGCGATGCCCGGCCCACAGGAGAAGCTGGATGTAGCTAGTTAGTGTGAGTAGCTCACAAAACAGAGGAGAGACCAGGTGCAGCTACTCTGGGGTAGGGGTGGGGGTTTGGGGTGTGGAGAGGGTGAGGACTCTTTGCATATTCATGAATCCTTGACTACTAAATAAGGGTAAGGTGTAGAGCTATATGTGAGCTATTTTAACTTCTTTTGCCAAACAAAAAAAAAAAAAGAGAAAAAACAAAAACACATCAGACACAATTTATTACATCTTGACGTGGTTGTACATTCCCCCCCCCCAAAAAAAAAACATTGTCGGGTTTCTCTACAGATGTTACCAGCACTTCTGCAACTACAAATTAAAGTAAGAGAGTGGTCTAAGATAGCAGACACAGTCTCCACCATATCTGGCATGCACTGTGTGAAAACGATTAAAGAGCAGCCGTATGGATTAAACAAGGTGGCTAACAGTACCTGGCAGGAAAATACTAAAGTTAGGAGACTTTATTTAAGATTTTGGCGAGCTAAGACGCATGCGTAATATATTTTTCTTTTATCTCGAGTCAGGAAAGGAACATTGACTTAGCAAATGTTCACCTGTAATGTTTTTTTTCCCCCTACATCAGGTCCCAACCCTTATTACCATGGTTACCAAACAGGTAAGATAGGATCTGCAAGTTATTCATTTACAGTTTTTAATATAACAACAAACTGACATTTTTTGCAAAAGTCAAAATGAACTTTCACCCTAAAGCGAGACTTTCACATGCTGTTTCAGTTCAGCGTGTTGAGCAGGAGGACAGAAGAGCTAGCATAAGCTACTGGTCACACTAGACCAAGTCATTTTGTACCAGCAAAACCTCTAACCACAAACCTCCAATATATCGCAGTGCTCTCTATTTTTAATTTACAATTTCAGAGAATAAATGTTCTCTTTTATGATATGTTGGTGATGCAGTAGATCAACAGTAATCTGCAACCCGATCTGACTTCTCTGGAGCTAACATAGAAGATTCTCCTTCAATAGAAAATGGAGATCAAAGTATTTCTAACAAAGTACAGGGGATATCATTGCTCGCACTGCCAACAGCGCAAGGTATCAGTGTCTTATTGTTCAAAGTCAAACAGCTTTAAAGTTGCACAAGGCTGCACTGCCAGAAAGCACGTTTCAGCCAAGGCCAGAGTCTCCACTGACCCGAGGCTTACTGAATCATTTAGTGGCTCTGTAATACGCCCGCAGCATCAAACCACCGCACAGAGGAGGCGGCAAGAGAAAGCCGTAAACAAGACCCAAAATACAGAGAGGGAGGAGGAGAAACAGAGCAGGGCGGAGGCTGTGCTGCTATCACTGTGGGAATGAGGAAGGGAACGACTGTCGGAAAGAGTTCTGCTGCTCGTGGCCTCAATGTGCTGCTCACTTTCCAACCCCGCGGCGGGACCAGTCTACATAATAGAACAAGAGGACACAGACTCACAAAAGAAAAGTGAAAGTGAGAAGCCACCGGCAGTCTGGACAATTACTATCTGGGTAGAAAGGAAGGAAGTAACAAATACATATTGACTACTGTAACACGGCAGCATTCATGAGCTTTAACAAAGTCAGGACTTTGGACTGTTATTCAAACTGGATTTGGCTGGATTAACAAGCTTCTGCTAGGGCTGAGACAGAATCTAATTTTCATGCTACAATTATTAAAAGCAAAAATTATCATAGTTATATTTGGATTTCACCAGATTTGAAAAAAAAAACCCAAAACACTGAACTATTAACCATATACTGCAACTGTGTGAGACTTCTGGAGACAAAATACACTGACAAATAGTAGCCAGTAGCAACAAAAATAAAGTCACTACAGCCAATACTTGGAGATAAAACTTTCATTTCTCACACACTTCTGTTGAGTAACACATCTTTTGGTGCCTTCATAGAATTAACTGTATAATCCTGACCTGGTGACTTGTCCACGTTGTACCCAGTTGTGCCCAGTGCCAGCTGGGATAGGCTCCAGCCCCTCCGCAACCTTTCAGGATAAGCGGTTGCTGAGAATGGATGGATGGATGGTATCTTGTGTATGAATGCCAACAAAACCTACAGATTGTCTTTACACTTGGGTAACATGTTTGGATACAGATCACATTTTATTACAAGGTTAAAATGTTGAAGTTTTTCTTAAGCAAGTTTTAAGCTGTTAGGAATGCAGTTACCCCTCCTTCTCAATCTCTCCCTGACCGTTGCTATAAGTTTGCAGTGTTAGGATTGAAGTCAATCTCTACTAAAATAAAATCTCCTTTTCACTGACATTCTTCTCTCCAAGGAAATATTTAATTCATTCTCCCCATTTGCCCTAACTAATATCAAGACCTGATTTTCATCTTTTTAAATCTGTTACTGTCCAACCACTTATCAAAAAGTCATCTCCTGATCTTCCACCCAATATATAAGCTTCCCTTCCTGACTAAGATTTTGGAAAAAATAGTTGCTATGTAACTAAAGTGGTCTTACGAATGAAAACTTTTTGATAAATTCCAATCAGGTGTCAGGGTGGGTCACAGTACTGAAACAGCACTTTTTTAGCAGCTTACAAAGGTCAAACCTCGGTTTTATTGCTTTTAAATCTTACTGCAGCTTTTGATATGGTTGACCTTTTGATTTTACATCTTAAGCATTTGTTTGGTATAGCTGGTGCATGTTTAGATGGGCTTAATTCTTCTCGTTTGCCAATAGAAAAGTCTGTGGGGTCATTGGTGATTTTGAAATCGTCCACCTCAGATTTTTCTATGCAGCACATCAAGGATCAGTCCTTGGACACATATTATTCTCAATCTATATGTTACCATTAAGTGGAAAGCATGACATTAATTTCCATTTCTATGCGGCTGACTCAATCCTGTCTTACTGAAGTTAAAAATGGGCTCATTCTAAACGTTTCCAGCTAAACTCAGATAAATCATATGTTATTATCATATGTCAAAGCGTCTCTCATCTTGCTTGAGTTCTCTGAGTCACTGCAGAAATCTGGGTGTTATATTTGAAAATAAGCTGAACTTTGGTCAACAACTTGGAAAAATCTCAAAAGTTTGTTTTAATCCATTAAGAACCCATAAACCATCTCCCACACTTTCACTACACTCTGGTTAGACTATTGGAACTCAACACAACCTCTCCAAACTTCAGCTAGTTCAAAATGCTGCAGCAAGGCTACTCACAAAATCCAATAAGAGTCCACAAATTTTAGCATCTCTCCACTGTGCACCTGTACCTTTTCAAAGTGATTTTAAAATTTAATGATTACTTTTAAAGCACATCTGGGATTGTCCCTGATTATATTATTGAATTACTAACTCCTTATGAAACTGAATGCAGCCTGAAATCCTCCAACAGAAGTCTGTTAGTATTTCCCAGTTCAAAGCTAAAAACCAGAGGAGAGCGAGCTTTAGGAGTCAGTGCCTCTCGACTCTGGAACGACCGGCCAGAGAAGATCAGACAGGTTTGTGCTTCTTCTTTTAAAAACACACTTCTTCACAATTGATTATACTTCTTCTGTAACTTTACTTGCGTTTACTGTATTTTTGCAACTACCTCACTGCCATTTTTCCTGTATCAATTTTGTTTATGATGTAAATTCTTGTGTTTCTATATCTTTGTAAAGCACTTATTTTTGAAAAGTGCTATTTAAACAAAGTTATTATTATTATTATGATGTGGGACCTTAGATTTCACACATGCATATATGTTTTCACATACACACACGTTCTGATTTGAACCCCCAGGTGCTTGTTAGCAGAGGATTCATTTCAAGGTCCGTGATGTTCTCAAGTCCTGAGTGGCCCTGTCTGTCAGCATAAACACAAAGCTATCGCTGCTAGTTTGAGCACCAGCTGAGTTTCCACCCTCTGGAATGACCAGGCTCACCCAAACTGACAAGATGATTGATGTGTAGCAGAGATGAAGTCCTGATAAACCTGAGAACTGAAATAGAGTCTCCTCTTTGAGTTGAAACGGTGGAGGCAGAAAGCCTACCTCTCTAACGACCCGGCTTCTTTATTTACAGCCCCAATTCACTGTGAGGGCTTGTTGTGAAGCTCAGAGACGTGCTGTGAAACACTACAACCCTCACTCATAGTGACAACAACGCACCTGCCTGCACAGTGAAGCAGAGGGGAGGTTATCTCAAAAGAATACTTGCGTCACGATGAAAGATTGCCTGAAATGGCTGAACCAGAGAGTTCCAGTTAGCTCCTGACAGAACCACAGTGGACACAGAACAAGGGGAGGATGCTCCCTTTACCTTTTGGTTCCCACTCTGTGGTTTGGAGCGATGTCGATGGTGTCAGTGGCCGAGTCGTGGCGGACAGCCAGACCCAGGTCAGCGATGCAGCAGGTCCCGTTCTTCTTCACCAGGATGTTCTTTGACTTCAGGTCTCTGTGGGCGATGGCTGGCTTCCCTGGAGACAGAAAGTCAAACACTCAGCAACCAACTCAAACTTAAGAGGAATAACTGCTATATGAGAACAGTATATATAGAGAAGAAAAAGAGATTTTGCCTTGACACTTGGTACTTTGGCTTCATAATACAGCTCAGCTGAAGGACGGTTGTCTATGAGGTAAAATTCCAATCAGAATATCTTTTCAATTTTAGTCAGTAACAATGGGAGTGGGAGTTGAAGTGGAAGCAGAGCACCAATATACTTTAGATCAAGTGGAGTTAAGTAGCTTGCTTTGACCCCAGATTAAAAACACTAATTTACACTTGACACGCACGCATGCACACACAGACACACACACACATCTGCATCTGTTATCCCAAATCTAATCACAACCACCTTGGTGTTCTCAGCTGCAGCAACAGTGTGGCTGGCTAGATAACAACTAACCATCAACCAACACAAATGCATGGATAGACTGTTCAAGACTATTGAAGCTTTTTAATACCAGCAACACTACACCCATTCCAGCAAAAATATTAAAGAAATTCTGGAAAATCAGAATAGATTTTAAGCCCTAGACAATTATTTACCAAGTGCTTGAATTAAGTATATCACTATAATACTCATAATGTCTGAAATGGCTTTAAACCACTTTTATATTGGATTCTGCTCCCACTGCTCTTTTTCATGACTAAATAATTACTTTTTTAAACGTATATGATTTTCAAAGAGAATAAATTCAGAACAGGATTACATTCGACTTTTCCCACACTTAAGTTGTTATTAATAATTTTAATATCTACATACATATAGAAACGTAGACAAGCAACCCCAAAAAAACACACAAAAGAAAAATATTTGTTTGGGAGTTACATTGTTAGTTGTTAATCCTTTCACCTAGTGCCTTTGACTAAATCAGTCGCTCCTGTCTCTAGTCTTTGTCACTCTTTTGGGTTCTGAAAAATGTCAATTTCTCCCAGTTTTCTTCCAGGTATGTTTCTTATAGTTTCAGGTGATGCATCATTTTTTTCGTTGTGTAGATTTCCTCTACTATCCCTATACAGTTCCTGACATGGGGGATCCATTTCTTACTAGCTATTCACAGTATTTTGATCAAATACCTATCCCTTATTCTCATATTCTCTTTAGTACGGTTAAAAGGTACACTACCATGTAGCTCATAGGGTTATCACACTTCAGTATCTTTTGTACAGTTTCACGTACTATTTTCCAAAACCTTTATATTTGTGGCATTAAAATTGAGTATTTTAAAAATAACTTACTGTTGTTTCTAGAGCAGCAACAGTGATGTTTACAACAGCAAAGCCTTTATATAAGCTTATTAATATCTAACTGGAAACTAATCTAACATGTCAAAATAAATAATATTACTGACATTAATATAATGGGTGAAATTTATAAAGAATGAAGAACACAGTCAGTGTTTTCATCCTGTCCTCTGTCCTTCTCTGACGGCACCGCTGGGAGAGAGGAAGGGCTGCTTTGTCTCATTCGACAAGAAGGTTACAAGAATTCGCCAAATTTTAAGATCTGTGGCAAACTAAACAGTCATTCAAACAGCTTCCATTTCAGCTTGTTTGTAACAATTTGCTTGTGTAAAATAAAGTGGAAGTGGATGAGAGACTGCAGGCAGAGCAGACTGACACATCGCCGCCTCCATGTTTACGTGTGTTGAACAGATGTATTGATGAAGTATCAGCTTTTTACCCACTAAGTTCTAATGCATTTACTTACACTTACAAGAGTAGTTGCCGTCAACTCAAATAGGCTAATCTTTGTTCTCTGTGTGTGTTTGTGTGTATGTGGAGGAGCAGGGGTGAGGCTGCAGCATGATAATAAATTACACCAAAATATATGCATTTGATTTATAAATCCTATGAAAGGACAAGACAAAAGACATACGTTAACAAGAACCAACACTTTGTAACAAAATTCAAGACTTTCAAGGCCTTAATTTTCTATTTTTAAATGACTACTTTTTAAATACTTTTAAAATTCAGCAGATAGCCTGGAGGAAGACAAAGGTTTTGCTCCTCACAGTCTGTCACTAACACTGTTTCCTCACTCATACCCAGGTCATGGAGTGAGCACCGATCCTGGACACGCTTTCTGAATCCATGTGGCTGAGGCTCTGTCATATCAATTTGGACCACATGCAGTTCAAAATTCATGACTGTGCTGACCCATCACGAAGGTGTGTGAACAAGCAGCGTTTGCAGACACGCAGTGTAGTTTAAATAAAACCACATGCTCGTCTGCTGTCCACGTCCACTTTTGCACTGTACTTGACACTTTTAAGCTACATTCAGGCAGACATGCAACACAGATTCCTAGTGGATCAATCTGTAATGTGAATTTTGGATTTCTACTGTGATGATCTTATTAGTCTTAAAATGCATTTATCTGTTACTCCAACTGGACTTCCTGGATCATATTTCATTGTCTCTCCCGTTCCTTAAAAACATGTTCCAGCCAAGGCGTTTTCACGCAGGGCTGCTTTTTGGTCTCACACCCACTTACAGGCCCAGTGTGCAGGATTTAGTGACATCCAGCACTGAGCTTGTAGATTTCAACCGCAATTATAACTGTCTCGCCTCGACCTCCCCTTCCAAGGTCGAGGCGTCTGGGACAAGGCTGTTTTCTGGCACAGGGCAGGTTTAGAATTTAAAAAATGTAAGCAAACCAAAACATTACACTTAAAAATACATTTTCACCAAAATTACAAATAGATTGTTGGTATGAACAGTTTTTCGTAGGACATGATTTGTCTCAATTCTCAAGAATGGCTGACATATAAAGGGCTCATTCTTAAGTAAAAAAAAACAAAAAAACAATTATACACTAATGAAAACATACTGATGAATATTATATTCTATTTCAGTCATAATATGCCACTAAATCCCCCCAAATCTCACACACAGGACCTTTCAAAGATCAGAAAAATGATACAACAGTATGTTTTGTTCCCCTTAAGCTACTTTCTTACTGTTGCTTAACTGTGATACTGAGTTCAGTGTATTTTCAGTGTCACTTCCAGTGTCCCAGGGGACAGACTCTGTAGAGACGATCCACACACGTCACTTACTGATGTACTTTCTCTTAGGAGGAGAAGAAACTGTACGTGACAGATGGATGCATTCACACCACTCCAATTCTAGGCTCCAATGTGTCACTGATGTCTACTGTGTGTCTCTTGGACGGATTTACATTTGGCTTCTTTTAATATCAGATAGTGAGCCGATCCATCCCAGACACATCGAGTGTCTTTTGGTCACAAGCAGCAAAGGGCGAGTTCCTAGACACGCTTCCTGTGACAACCAGCCTTGCCTCTGTGCGCTCAGACTGATGCCCACAAACCCCAGTCTCACTTATGTTCTTCCAGGCACTCCCTGTACATCCACACAACTCAGAGAACCTCAAAATGTCGCTGGAGCTGACATGTCTCCAACTCCGTGGGACATGTGTTCCTCTCAGCTCACAGCACAGAGTCAGTGTGTTCATCTCTATTTGTGTCTTTCTACTGGATTTATTGTTTCATGCTGCTTCCTCTGAGTGTTGCTTCTAGCTGTAAAAGGCAACTGAACAGCAGCAGTCAACATGCTCGCTTCAGAATGTGTCCAATTAAGGTCAGTCTAACCACATTGAGACATTTGCTCTTCATATTTAGTCACTTTATTCTTCAGTTTAGTTGTATAAAGACGTAAATCCACTTGCTGAATAAGGTGGTATTCATTAAAGTGTATTACTGATATTGAAAGAAAAACATTGAAACTATCATGGAGGTTTTATGGCTAGCTCTATCTTATTGTGGTGAGGACAGTTTGATGGAACATCAGCGACCATAACGTATACGCTGGTACTTTTACTACTGTATCTGATTATCAGTTGAATAAACTAAATGGTTAAATTAAAAACAGTTTATGAAAAGTATCCCCGGGAAGGCATGTGGTCTACAGTATGTGTGAATATGTGTGTGTGTTTCTCACCTTGCGTGCCCACTATCTCCATGTGGAGGTGGGCGAGGCCGCTGGCTGTGGACAGGGACAGTTTGATCATGCCCTCCACAGTGACTGTATAGCGGTTCAGGTAGTCAAACAGAGAGCCGTGTTCGTGGTAATCAGACACCAGCCACAGCTGAGTCCACGTCCCGTTATCTGCACACAGAGAGAGGGAGACAAGTGAGGACATGAAGCTTACTAGAACCTGACTGATTTCATGTCATGTCACTGTCCCTACATGTTTTAGTTCTGCACACCATACTGTATATTGCTATATTCAGAAAAAAAATGATAGTGTCTGAAACACTTATCCTTCAGTTCATGGAATTCTTGCAGCGCCTGAAGGCAAAAGGAAATGTTGATAAATGGTAGCACTATTACACACAGCCATTAAATGTGTTGACCATCATTAAATCAGACTGATAAATTATAACCATACAGACCCCTGAAGACACCACTTCATATTCTGCTTTTTATGAAAGACTAGAGAAGACACGAGAAGTCTTGATATCAGGACTTATTTCTTTTCAAACTTTCTTTTTTCCTTGAAACACATTGCAGTACAAACACTGTTGTGTAATAACTAAACTATGTGACCATGTACAAGGTGAGATGCATCAGAATTATTGCTAAAGTCTGGGCCCAATGTGATCATCACTAAATCCATTTTTTTATATTTTATTTCAACTGTTAATGCAGATTTGTGGTTATGTGTGTTAATGTGGTGACCTTCTGAACCATCCAGACATGTTGGACGTTATTATGTTATACTGTCAAGTTTGAGGGCCATGGTAATTACAGGAGTTTGTCAGGAGAAACAACAAAACAGGATGGAGATGAAATATGGGAGAGACCTGTGGAAAACAAGTGTTGGCAGGTATGGATTTCCAAGGAGATTTACAGATGATTGTCTGTGGGAAAAATGTGTATTTTTGCAAGCACCTGGCTGTCAGAAAACAGCTCGCAGCCAAAGATCATGTCGCTGATAGCCAGGGCAGAAAGTGTGATGCAAAATCAGTGTGGTAGAGGGCGAGAGATTCAAAGAGCTAGCTGTTGTATACAATGCCACTGAGAGCTACTGTGACTAAACATACTGGAAAACACTCTGAGGAGAAGAAGGATGAGCTGAAAGCCAGAGCAGACACGGTATCTCTCTCTCTCTCTCTCTCTCTCTCTCTCTCTCTCTCTGACAATTTCCTGCCAATACATTAGTGCTGACTAGGAGATGCAGTCCAGTGTGATCCAGCTGCAGACACCACAGACTCACTGTAGTTCAGCATCTCTGGCCACCACAAGTTGTCTGACGTGTGCCATGATATGATGGGAATAATGGGCGGCTCTTGGATTTCAAATCATTTTGTGTTTTATTTTCCTTTAAAATGAACTAGTTAGTTGCAGATTAAAGGGATAGTTCACCCAAAAAATAATCTACTCGCCCTCATGTCGATTGAAGGGTCGTGTTTAGTTTTTCAGCCCACAAAACACTGCTGGAGTTTCACAGGAAACAGTTGAAGTGAATGGTGACCAGTTTTCAAATGTAAAAAGAAGACAACCAAAAAGAGGAGGACTGTTTCGAAGGGCTGTTTCGGCGAGGTGTGGAGGGGCAAATGGCATTTTTGGCATTTTGAGGCATTTTGATTGTTGTTGTTTTTTTCTGAAGTTTTTTACATTTGAAAACTGGTTACCCTTCACTTCCATTGTTTGGGAGATTCTGCAACACTGTTTTCCTGTGAAACTCCAGCAGTGTTTTGTGGACTAAAATACTAAATCTGACCTTCAGTCAGCATGAAGCTGAGAAGATAGATGTGTAAATGTGTAAATTTTCATTTTTGGATGAACTCTCTCTTTAAGGGGTGTTGTGCTTTTAGAAAAAAAAAAAAAAAAGAATAGAAACCGACATTCCTGAGGAACTGTCCTTGTACATTTTCCTCAGACAGAACAGAGCAGGTACCACTATAACTTTTTATCAAGTTCTTCTATCACACAGATCCACACCTGCAAACCCTCCTGTCAGTCAAACTGTAATGAACACACTAAATTCATTTGCTTCTGCGCTCGTGTGTGTGTGTGCGTGTGTGTTGCTGTTAAGACTGTGTGCTGCTGAGTGCTTGGCCTTCACTGTGAACTGTTACTCCCCCACACTGTCTACCAGTCGGTCTATTCATTGTGAACACTCACCTGCACTGTCTTCACCTTTAGCAGAGCTGCTTTCTGCTCCACAGCTCAAGGTTTACACAGGTGGTTAGAGCAGCCCACACTGTCATACGCAGACGATGAAGGTCTATTTTACACTGTTTATAGACTTGGTACTCTTTAATCAAAACCTCACGACTTTCTCATCCGTCTTCCTCACTTTCATTCACTTCTTTATGTGAGGTTATTCTTGGATCTATGTGCTGCCTTGAGTCTTATCTATATTCTATTCTTCCTCTAGCCTTTCCCCACACCTACAGTATATTAGCAGCCTGATTCATCTCTTCTGAATGTTTCTCACCTTTGTTGTCAGCAGCGATGAAGCCCAGAATGTTCTCATGTCTCAGCATCACGGTCTGGTAGATCTCAGCCTCACGGAACCAGGAGCGCTCCTCGCGGGAGGAGAAGATCTTCACGGCCACCTCCTCGCCGCGCCATTTGCCCCTCCACACCTCGCCGAAACGGCCCTTGCCGATGCTCTCCTGGAGGATGATGGTCCTGGCGATGGTCCTCTGGACCAGCAGCGGCAGTCCTGGAGGAACAGACAGAAAGGAAACATGTCAAAAGCTGAAAGCAATGTGGTGAGAGAGAACAGATTTGTTTAGGAAAAAAAAAATCTCTGCACACCTGAATGTGTGAGAGATGCATCACAAGAAGGTGCAATTTAAAGACAATGAATACATTAATATACTGTATATATAAATAGAAAACAATAAATTGACATTTCTGTCTACTTCTGTGACCTTCATCAGGTATGAATAGTAATTAAGTATTTAAAAGTACACAAATGGGACTTGGAGCAACCAAAAAAAAAACAAAACACACACACACACCACGAGGTGTACGGTAATATTATTATTATTATTATTATTATCATCAAGTCGGCGCATCTGTCCATATTCACAAGCTCTCTCCCTCCCTCGCACTCTAGTTTTTTTTTTTTTTTAATCTCCTTTCAAGTGGAGCTAAAGCTCAATCAGCACTCGCTCCTTGCGTCCATGCCTTGTTTATTCCATTTAACTCTCCTGCAACGCCAGCTGTAGATAAAAAAAGCCCTGATCCTCATTTGACGCTCCAAAATCGAAACAAGTTCGGAGGGTGAGTGTCAAGTCAGTTTGATGTGCGTCAAGATGCTTTCGGTGCACGTTCTGCCATTTAGAACAATGGATGCACTTCAAAACGCGAGCGTCAGACGCCTTTAGTGCATTTTGGCCTTTACTGTGAGTCATAATAAATAACATTAATGACACAGGAGAGAAGGATTCTAAATGAATTAATTATTACTGTCAACTGTTTATGGTCATAACACTGTGACACTAGCTTTGAATATTACAGCTGTATTCTCTGTTACTAAAGAGCACCGTTACCCTCTCTGTCTGTGTTTCAGCCTCATTAAGGCTTAATTAATACACTGCGCAGTCATGCACTATTCATAGAACTGTAATTACATACAAACACTCATTTTAATGTCTTTTAATGTCTGGTTGAATGTAGTATTGTCTTGTATCTCTGGATTTAAATATATCTAAAGTAGTGTTTCCCTAACCATTCCCAAAATATTTTATTTGTGTTATTTACCTAATTAATGTCCACTTGTATAAACCTCCAGACCCCAGCAGAACTCTAGAAAGGTGCTGCAGCTCACTGAGAATACTCATTTACCTACTCACCCCAAACAAACAGTTCTATCTCAAAAACAGGAAGAAACTGTCAATCAAAACACATTTTTTTTTAATTTGATGCCAAATATGTGGCTTTTGTAGCATTTTAGAACAAGTTTGATTCAATATATTTCTAAAATCACCAGACAAAATAACAAGTAGCTGTAAATAGCAGTGATGGAATGAATCTCAGTCTGCTTGAAAGAAGAAAAAGTAACTTCAGGTCAATTTTATAACAAATATGATCTCTCGGTTTGCTTCCTGAGGCATCATTTCTGAGTCTGACAAAAACAGATCATCGCTGGATAACACCGGGCTTTCAAAATAATACTTTACTCCACACAACTATGTTATAAAAACAAGCAACAGTACTGTGGCAGCAGGTCGTGTTTTTGGCAACCTTTGAGAAAAATTGTTAAATTTCTGTTTAGGGAAGATGTGACTCGATCAGCTACCAACTCTTTGTTGCCCGCCCTCCCGAAACAGCCTCCACCTCGGGCAGCGAGAGCCGAGTAGCTGCTGCTGTTTACTGATGGTGGTTACGTGATTTCAGACAGAAAACTTGTGATGTCTTTTGTGTCATTTGATGTCGTTTGCCACATTGTTTTAGGTCATGTTTTTGACAACTGTCATCAGAAAAATCACTGAATTTATATGTGAAAAAGTTTCGACCCAATCAGTTGTCCATACCAACTCTACATCACGCTTCCCCCCAGAGAACAACATCTGCATCTGGCGGTGATAAGAGAGGCGCGGATGCAAAATTCATAAAAGCTATTGAGAGCTAAACGATTACAGATTTGAATAGAAGAAGTTTGTCTTGTTATGAATTTTTACATATATATTTATTTTAGGGCTGCAACTAATAATTATTTTCACAGTTGACTAATCTGTAAAATGTCAGAAAACGGTGAAAAATGTCAATTAGTGTTTCCCAAAGACCAAGCAGCTGAAATCAGAGAATTCTGACTCGTCTTTCTTCAGGAATGACTCAAACTGATGAATCAATTATCAAAATAGTTGGTGATTAATTTAACAGTCGATTAATAATCGATGACTTGATTAATTGTTACACTTGTTAATTGTACACATTGTTACAATTGTTACAATCATTAATTACTTTTTCCTCACATAATGATTTTGTCATGATCATTTCTAAAATCCTCTTTTTTTCCTCCTATCAAATGTGGTCCTAACCCATCATCATACTTCTATGACTGTGGAGTGGCTTGAATAAAAGCACAGATGTTCTGGTGGGAAGATGTTCTGTTTGTCATAACCAGTTTGGGTGCTTGTTTTATCTCACACTTTTCTGAGCAGTGCATTTTTCATCTCTGATATGTAACAGATGATATTTGATAGTTTAGAGGAAATAAACAGAAGGTTTTAATCTTCAGAATGTTCTGATAAAACTGCACATTCGGTGCAAAAATACCGTCTTCAGCCTGAGCATTTAAAAGTGTGTTTGGTGATGAAGTACAGTAGAGTTTGGACAGTTACATTTCCAACAAGCACAAACATGAAATACTGTAACTACAGTAACTCTGTCAGCTCACTGTTCTGCCAAACTGCTGATGAGGAAACAGAAAATGATAGCGGAATGAGATTCCTCCTCCTATTTCAAACACACACACACACACACCACAAATATTCTGACTCAGCAAAGTGATTAAAACGGCCCACACACTTCTGCTACATGCACACACATAGACAACACAAACACGCGCACGCACACACACACTGTATCAGTGACACACAATTTCATATTGGGCAATATGGTGTAAATAGCTAGAAAAACTGAATCCAAGTCCTTCATTGGCAGAGGGTTGGAAGTGCCAGCCTCCACAGAGAGGTGCTAATTTATGACTAGCATCAAGAACAGCTTTTGCCAGTGCCGTGTGTATGTGTGTGTGTGCGTGTGTGCATGTGTGTTTGCATTCATTTCTGCAGTTAAACAGCCTGAATCTGGACCAGCCAGTCATTATAATAGACTTCTACTTTAAGATATGTACAGCTGCACGGTCTTACTGCTGTACACACACACACACACACACACACACACACACACACACACACACACACACACACACACACACACACACACACACAGGGAGAGTGTATGCTGATTAATGAATCAGTCAATCGAAAGAAAATTAGTTGCCAACTATTTTGATAATCCATTAATCATTTCAGTCATTTTTCAAACAAAAATGTCAAACATTTGACACTTCCAGCTTCTTAAATATGAGGATTTGCTGCTTTTATTTGTAATTTATTTATTCATGTATTTTATTTATTAGGGATGGACAATACACACTGGAGGAGATAAATTATTGGGTGATATTGGCCTTTTCAGTTATATTGGTCTATACTGGTTGATAGTAAGTCAAAGCATTTCATTTGAATTCTGTTAAACTATAATCCATCCATCTTTGCTCACTATAACTGGGCCTTTCTTACCCTCAGGTGTACATAAACTAAAGGTTATATTCATTTCTTTATTAAAATGTAGAATTATCAGTTATCTCATTGAAATCTGTCTTGAGAAGCAGGAAATTGTCAGTTATCAGTATTAGCTGAAGCAATCTGCATCATGCATCCCTATGATTTATGGCAGCTTTGGGAAATTGTGATGCGCAAGTTTTTGACATTCTATTGGCTAAAAAAACGTTTACTTGTAAAAGTAATTGGAAGATAACTATTAAGTTAGTTGCAGGCTGACATGCTTCAGAATCTAGTTACTCACACTAAAACAACATTGAAACATACCAATTCAAACTTTTCAGACCATTTATATTAAATATTTCATTTTCTTTTACACAAGGATACATATAAGCTTACCTGATACAATCATTCCTTTAAAACTTGAAAATATATACATTTGTTTCAAGATTCACAGAAGTAAACTTTTAACTTTTGTTAAAAAGTCAGCTTTTATGAAGTAAAGACAAAAATCTGGTAACTGGTAAACAGCAAATTGATTCTTGTGTAATTTGAGACAAATGCACATTAAGACCCAGTGTGAGCAGACCAGAGCATACAATGTGATTAACCTGAGCAGATCAGAGCAGAGAGAGAGAACAGGAACACAGGCAGCAGCTTGATGAGCTTCTAATTAATGAGAAGCCACGGCTGATGTAAAACTGATACTGACTCTCAAAGCATTTCACTGTTCAAAGTCTTCTGAAGTTTTCTGAAGTGAAGATGGTCAAACCTAATAGAGAGTCTGTTTGGATCTACTTACTACACACACTGACACTGACCTGAGAGCAGCAGAATACAAACAGGTCCCTGAGATGACCCAGTGTGACTGAGTAGATTTCAGACCTGACTCAGCTCAGGTCAGGTCAGGTCTCGGTTGCTCAAGACCAAGTCGGCCTGTGGAGACCCACACACAGTTACAAATACTGTCATTTGAGCCACGGCTATATAAAGTGACGCACTTGAACTAGTGACAAAAACTTGAAAGTGTAATTTCCTTCATCTGCGACTGTAATCACTGCTCTGCTGCTCCAAGTACGGTTACAGTTTGACCTTTAAATGTTAACAAACCATGCTGTGAATGAACCATCCTCAATCATTACTCAAGTATATCAAATAAGTCTCATTCCACAACTCATAAAAACTATTTCCTGGCCTGGCGCACTCTCTTAACGTCACTATGAAGTTGCTAGGCAACCACCTTGTACTTTTTACACTTTAGTCTTTGTATGTAAAAAAAAACAAAAAAACAAGGCATGATAATACTATGATACTATATTTATTGCTGTATTATCTGGGTGAATACTTGATTCTGATTGGGTGCAGGGTGTCCATTAATTCTTAATAAGGGACACCTACTAAGTGTTGTTTTTCCTTTTAAGTTTAAATGCTTCTGTTTAAAAGTAGCAGCCATGACCTGTGCAGAGTGATTCTGTTACCTTGCAACAGAGCCAGACTAGCTTCTCCATTTCCAGTCTTTATGCTAAGCTAAACTAACCATCTCCTAAGGGTAGTTTCATACTGACAGTGGTCATTATGGCCTTTCATCTAATTCTCAACAGGTGAGTAAAAATATCCCCCAAATCTATTCCCTTAACTGTGCCCCAACTAATAAACCACAACAAAGCCATACTTGCCTTGAAAATCAAAGATTCAAAGCATGCCTAAGTAAAAACACACATCAAGCAGGGTAAAAAATGGTGTTAGCACACTGCTGCTAACTAACTGCAATCATCCAGTTAGTCAGTTAGTGTCCTATTAGCTGAATTTAGCCAAAATGGGATACAGCCTGAGATCAATGCAGGCCAGTTTAATGACAGCAGCTTTGTAACTTAGCAGCGTCACCCCGGGGTGAAGTGTCATACCTGATCCAGAGCCTGAGGTGGTCATGTCGTAGATGAGGTCCTTCAGCGTTGTTCCAACAGTGATGAAGGGGTGGTCCATGGAGGGGTCCTCTTCGTTGGGCACCCGGTGGTGGTGGTGATGATGGGCCCCAGCTCCCCCAGCCCCCAGACCCCTGTGGCTGTGGCAAACGTAGAACGCTAAGACCAGCAGCAGGCAGAGCACGCAGACAGGGCCGGCGATCACCGCTGCGAGGGCAACAGGGCCCAGAGGAGGGGTCTTTTCTGGGGGGACTGCAGGACAGAGAGGACACAGACACGTGGAAGAGATTAGAACATGAGACTGATACAGTAAGACTTAATGTTTGACCTGAGTCTGAAGACCGACATGTGAGAGAGGGAAGTGAGGCGGCACACTGTTGGAGAGGTTAACACTGAGCTGGCAAGTGACAGGGCTAAAGTGCTAGCCACCAGCCAGGACACAAAGTGGCCAAGTGGTGCGGGGGCACATTCCATCTGCTCTACTGATGGGAGATTTGGCCTGTAGCAAACACATACACACACACACACACACATACAACACACATGGTCCAAAGAGGCAATGTCTTCATCCATCCAC
Source organism: Lutjanus erythropterus (assembly GCF_056507025.1). Lineage (NCBI taxonomy): Eukaryota > Metazoa > Chordata > Actinopteri > Lutjaniformes > Lutjanidae > Lutjanus > Lutjanus erythropterus. Next base: position 4,056,954 of record NC_139337.1, on the reverse strand, counting down.
TGAAATGAATGTAGTGAATGTAGATAAAAGACATCTGAAGACAAGGGGAACAGATTAACTAGAAAACCTAAATTACCCACTGGCACAACTGTCTGTGTCCTGGGGGTTTTCTTGCCTCTGACGCATTGCAAGCTGGGATACATTCTTGTTCCCTATAACCCCAAAGGAACAGTTCATCCCCAAGTAAAAAAACACATTTTTTCTTTCACCTCTACTGCTATTTATCCATCTAGGTAGTTTTGGTGTGAGGTGCAGAGCTCTATGGTGCTATAGAGACATCTTCCTTCTCTCAAATATAATGGAACTAGATGGCATTCAAAAAAACCCCCAGAAAGAAATGTCTCTTTTTATCTTTTATGAAATTATAAAACAAACTCTATCTAAACACTGTATTACGGTGCAGAAGGAAATATGAATCTACTCATGGATGAGAGGCTGCGGGTCTGCGGAGGAGGACACCAGTAATTTTAGTTGCATCTCATGCATGAGCCTCTCATACATGAGTAGATGCACACTTCTTTCTGCACAGTAATACAATTTGTGGACGGTATAAGGAAGTAGCTCTTACTGTTCACAACAAGGTCTGTGGATAGTAAATGGGTCATGATTTCTGAAAAGAGATACTGGTACTGAATATTTCAAATGTACTTTTTTAATGCTTGGGCCACAACCTCCATTATATTGGAGAGAAGGCAGACATCTCTTAGGCCAATATCTCCAGACAGTTGATTACTGTGTGTGTTATGTAGGGATGAATGATTACGAAAAAAAACATATCCAATTGTGATTATTCTGACTGATATTGCAATTGCAATACGATTTGTGATATTAGAGGTAATGATTATTTTTACGTCATTATTCTTATTTTGATTGAAAAACATTAAAATGCCTATGGTGTGATTTTTTTGCAGGAACCTGTTCAAATTATGCGAAACAAATATTCCACCTCCTGTGATTTGAAAATTGCAGACAGCCATGTTGCAATTTTGATAGAAATTCAATTAAGTGTGCAGCTCTAGTGCGATGGATGACTGCAGGGTAGTGAATTATTGTAATGTTATTTCAAATAAAGAAAACTGTAGCACCGCTTCTAAATGACTTGATGCAAAAGTTAGTTACAGTAAATCATCACTTACCTGTAGTAAATAAGTCTAAATCACAAGTGTGCTCCCCCACAGTCAAGCAATTTGACACTAGATGACTCTGACTCTCAATACGTTCTATTAAAGACAACATGGACAGCTTCATCTACAGCATCTGGCTCTTTAAAACATAACAAATGTTCCACAATGGCTTGATTAAACATGACAGTGCTGTTACAGAAAGAGCGGTGATGCGTGCATGTGATATTTGTTATATCTGATGAGCAAGAGACACCATGTTTACACCTGGTATTAAAATGTAATTTGTAGCAGGACTCGTTAATATCCAGAGGGAAAAACACATGTTAATGCAGGTGTACATGTGTCTTGATTGGAATGTGATCTGACCTGCCTGACAACATCTGGAGGAGGTCTGACTCGCGTTGTGTTTTGATCTTAGATGTAAATACAATCCGTACAACACAACACTGATACAGACACTTGTTTTAAGCTAACATTAAATCAAGGTTTTTCTTCAAACTGAGACAGAGAGCAAGCAAGAAGGCTGCAAGAGACATCCCTTTAATTACTGATTACACATATGAAGATTAATACTCAACAGATGGTGTGTGAGAAAAGAAAGCAATACAGGTGGGAAATGAATGATATAGTAATGACTGTGTGGCATGTGCTGCACTCCAAGAAACACCATTTATCTAGTCACAGAGCAGCACAAAGAAAGAAATGACTTTGCCAAATTTACAAGAGGGAACAATTAATTAAGAACAGTATTTCATTAAGCTTATAAAGTTTCCCCAAACTCAACAAGTCACAAAACTCTGAGTCTGGGGGGGTGATTTGCTGCCACATCAATTAAGAAAAAAAAACAAGAAAAATAGTCTGTACACTAGATAACGTTCCCACAAATATTTAATAAATGTGATGGGGTTTTTTTTATGCAAACCCTTCTTCAGAGCCTGAGATGTCACATGGTGGTGTATCAGAATATGTTCATGGAAGCATCATCCAGTGTGCCAACTCTGTATTTACGTTTTTGACATGTACATCTGTCCAGCATCTAGTATTAATCATTTTTGTGGTTTTATAAACCTCCACAAGCTATAATTTCTCTCTGGAGAACAAAGATCAGATCTAAATGAGGAGAACGAGAACAGATAAAAAATATGTAACTGTAAATCCAGATAAAGTTTTGTTTTGTTTTTTTTACAGATTTACTAGTGCATGGGGTGAAGGAGTGGTAACAATACTGCTGTTAGTGCTTTTCACAGTCAAGAAAAAATATTGAATATTTCGAAGTGAAATGTTAGGTTATTTGCAGGTCTTAAAAAAGTGTTGACCTCAAAAAGTCAGTCAAGGCTTTCTCTCCTCTTTTGCCTGGCAGCTGCAAGGTAAAAACGATAAATGAAAACATATTTTAAGGACTGCTCTGACAGCCACAGAATGATTCTTGAATGGTCTCATTTGATTTTATTGTACACATGATAATACAGTCACATGAAATGAACATCCTGGCAGGTCAGAGAAGCAGCTGCGGCATCTGGCTGATCTCGCGGCACTGGAGGAATCATTCTAACAATCTAAGAATATATCTCAATAATACTGATTTTAGACCAAAATTTGCGCCAATATGCAAGTTTTTAAAAAGCGATTACAACCTGTGAAAAAATAGGCGATTGGACATTTTTTTCATTTCCAGTAGATGACAGTGTGTCTGTTTTTCGTCTGGAAAGCAGAGACTCAGCTCATGTGTGATCAGGAGAGCAGAGACAAAGACATTTTTTAAAGTTTTGTGTGTTCTGTTCAGTGTTTGTGTAGCTGAATCTCTGTGCTTTGAAGTTAAGTTTCACCATGTCACTGTTTTTTACCCTCAGATATTTGCTTTATTTTACCCTTTCATCTTCACTTTCAACTGTATAGGAGTTGGACAATAGGGCTGCACAATATTGGAAAAAACTGACATTGCGATTTTTTTTAACCCTGTGATATATATTGCGATATGAAAAAATACAGGCATTTTGACCAGATGACTTGAATAGCATTTAATGTTATGCTGCACTGCTCCCATCTTGTGGACAATTAACCTGCACTGATCTTGCGACTCGCTCCATATGCAGGGGCGTGGTCTGCTTTGGCAAACTGATTAAGAACGATTGTGATTGGTGGATCGCTGCGTGCAGTGTGTGTCAGGTACCCTTGAAATTAGATGAGAACACGTTTAGTTCATTTGCTTCCTACATCGCAGGACCTGCAATGTGACTATTGCGCACATGTACATTGCGATGACGATGCTCAAACGATATATTGTGCAGCTCTAATGGACAATAAAAGCTTTTATATAAAGTAACAATCAACTTTCATTGCGAGGAATTTATTGGAAAAAATTGACAAGAAGAAGTGAGGATGAGTGCATACAGTTAGACAGATACGTGACTGCCTGTCTCACTGCCTGCCAAATTAACATTTTGCTCAGTTTAATAATAATAATTTTATGCCCGGTTCGGGGGAAAACTTGAGCACAACAAGCAACTCCCCTCTTTCCCCACTCCCAAGGATGACCAGTGCCACGGCAGATGCAGTCCAACAAAGAATGATTTATTCATCACTCACATAGGAAGACATGGTGGTAAAACGTCAGGGTGAGCATGGCCCAAAATAACAAACAAAAAAATCTGGGGTTAAATTAACAAACTTACCTACCCATAAAGTAAAGTAACAGAAATACAGGTATCTTACCTGGCTCCCTAACATAAACAGGAGAAAAAGGGGTTATAAAATACCACCCCCACCACTACCAGGACTGCTCTCTGTTAAGTATTTACATTTGAAAAAGGCAACACATTAATCACAACGTCAGCCTTCTCAAGGCCACACGGCACAAACGGACGACGTGGCACGGTCTGGTTGGGAGTCTGGAAACAAAGGAGGCGGTCTGACGCTTGCAGGTGCTGTTTTAAAGTAGGCGGCCTCAGCCTCAGAGCCAATCATCAGCCAACACCCATGCTGAGGAAAGAGCACAAATAAAAACACAACACCACCCTCTGGCAAGGAGGGGAAAAACAACACTGACATGACATATTGCCATACAATAACACTCATCACGTCCTGGGTCATAACAGAGAGTGAAATTTCACTGTTCCATGGCTTTCATGTCAAGTGAAGCGAGTATTCCAACTTAACATGTGTCCTAATCTCTGATGGCACGTTGTGGTCATTTTATGATACAGATTTATCCTTAAATGTAAAGACATTCAGTCATTTGTGACAACACTGAATGCAAAGTGACAATACTGAATGCAAAGTGATTTCCAGCACATACAAGAGGAAGAGATGAGATGTAAGTTTTTGGAGCTGAACAACGGGGAAAAAAGTACAGTACCACCATGCTATTGCTCTTACTGCTGTCTTCTACTTAAGCCACCGTGTTAATCCTTGTATTAGCAGCCTCACTGATGCTTCATCCTTCCAGCTCACAACATACAAACACAGACATCAGTTGCCTGTTTACAGGTTTTTATTGACTTGTTGGAGTGATTCAGCTTCTCAGCATTTAAGTGCAGCAGAGTGCAGGAATAACAGGAGAAACACTTTGAAGGCTTTTGCCACAGAGCTGCTGCGACTGGCAGAACCTCTGTGATAAACCACCACCATTAACGAAGGTGTGAAAAAGCCAGCGGAGGAGACTTGTGAAAAATCAGAGTGGGAGCTACAGCAACAGAGATGGAAAGAGCTCGTCCTAATGAAAGTGGGAGATGAGGTAGGTTGTAATGTTAATCCATTTAGAATGGTTTTAGAGGGACCCAGAGACATTACCCATCATGGCATTCAAAACCTGTTGTCCTCTTCGCTGTGGTAATAGTGACAAACAAGCAGCTACAAGCTACAAAGGGTCCTTAAACATTTTCAAAGAAGTGAGCGCTGAGGATGAATAGCATGTCTTGAAGAAACCTCTTCAGTAAGTATTGTCAGGAGCCTAGTCTGTTGACTAGAGGCATTGCTGGAGGGATCAGTTCTTCTGCTAAAGGGATCACAACACAATACAAGTTGTTTTCCAACATCTTCTAACATTTAACTTTGGCAGCATCTTCAGTAAACAGCACTTTGAGGGCTTTTCAAAGAAAAATGAATAATGATACCAAAATTATTTCTCAGCTCTGAGTGCTGAGCAAAGAACACCAGAAGTGACACAACAAACTATTGTAAATACTGTTACTGTGTACAGGATTCATCTCTTCTGTTATTATTTACTCCTATATACTAAACTCATGAGCTGAAGTAATACTTCTAAAAAATATTCTGTGCACAAACAACGTGTATTTCTCTCAAATTTCATTCACAGATTTGATAAAATCCATGTTAGTGAGCACTTCTCCTCCGCCAAGATAATACATGTGGACAGGTAAGGCATACACAGATGCTTATTAAACAGCTGGATTATTGCACAGCCAATAATCTGACCACAATAAAATGACAGTCTAAAATGTGACATTTGATCTTGACAAAAGACATTTATTAGACACTGAATTATGGCTATTTCACAGAGGACTGCAAGTGCCAAATTCTATCCCAGGAAGGCAAAGTCATGACCCACCCTACTCTGCCTCTGATTGGCTAGTACTTGTTGCCTTTGTTGGTTGGGTTGGCTTGGTTTAGGTATGTCGAGAAGTGCTTGGTTAGGGTTAAGGTAAGAATATTGGGGTTAGCCAAACAGAGGCAGAGTAGAGCGGGTCATGACTTTGCCCTCCAGGGAAAGAATTTGGTAACAGTGGCTCAATGTTTAGAACCTAATAAATGTCTTGTTTTTAAGCTTAAATGTCACATTTTTGAGGGACCTTTTATTGTGAAGAGTCCAAAACACACCTGTGCAAGATTTGAAAGAAACATTTGAGTGAAATAAACCTTTCCAGGGGTTTCATGGCCTACATAACTCAAAGGCGGGGCTCCTTTAATTTACTGGCTGCAAACTTTGTTGAACTTTCTAACAAAAATGCAATTTTATATTACTTTATATCAATATTTTTTAATCTATATCCAGCATTTTTGACCCACCCATTGGTACCTGTTAACTCCTTACATTACAAATCTCTCTTCCTTTGTCATTCTACACTTCTCCCATCAGACTCTGTGCCCTTTTAATTTATCAAAAACAAGAGAGCCAGGACAGTGAAATGTGCTGAGATATACTGCACAATCTGCAAGTAAATATGTTTATGTTAACTCCTGTGCTGAAATAAACACTATCAGTCACAATATTGGTTTAAAATTTAAATCCCTATGGACAGTTTGATCTCTAGCCTTTTTTACCATTGCCTCAAAAGGAAAACCCTGCTTTTGTGTGCACAGAAGAAGTCTGAGATCATTTACATCAACACATGAAAAATGGGAGTAAAAAGTAAAGTGTTATAGTTTTGTTGAGTATGAATCAGGCCTCTATGTTACTGAGCAACAGAAGATAATCTGCCAGTAAAAGTAGGTTATCTTGAAAAGAAGTCAAAGTTGCTAACTTGGTGGTAGTTTTTGGCTGTGTTTACAGTAATTCTGCTGTATAGCATCATCTGTATTTTTATTGCAAGCTGTATGTGCTTCTCTATATGAACTGACAGTGATGCATTTTTGAAATACATATGCCCCACTTTCAAATGCAACTACAGTGTAAGAACAACAAAAAGCTCTCCTCTGTTCGTTTCCAGCTGACTTCTGTTTGGCCTTCAACTTTTGACTGAATTGGGATATCGACCTGAATACAAGCAGTCGGCTTTCTATCCATCAAACCTTGCAGCTTTGTTGTCCTCGGAAGTTCTAGAACATCAGCTTTGTTCATATCGGAGTTAAAAAAAAAAAAAGTTATCATCTGTGCGCTGAGGGAAATTGATTGGTACACTTGCAGCTGTAGTTGGATTGCAGACTTATTTTGAGAACACAGAACTTTCTTTGGTAAACCAGCAAAGACGACTCAGCAGGAGAGGACAGGGTGGCTGAAAATGTGTCAAACTTCTGATGCAAAAACTTCAAATCAAGAACTTCAAATTTCAAACTGCCTACGCTAATTGACGAGTACTGCACACTATGTAAATATTGCCTATAATGAGCTGTTCTGTAAGACCTGGTCTTTGAATGGAGGTATCTGTGTCACTATGTGTGCTGCTCAAACTTGCTGTAAGATCAGTTTTGTTTTTGTCACAACCAGGGACTGAGTGAAAAACAGATGTCCATGTTTTGTCCTTTTTGTGTTTGCTTGACAACTACACTTATGAACCAGATGTAAAGAAGCCAGTGTGATCTAATATAACCTCCATGTAACAAATACTACTTTTTTAATCAAACTTCAAATGCTCAGTTGTGGATGTGCCAGAGAGGTGCTGACTATTCCTTTTGGTGCCTGTGGTTTGTTCTACTGGACTGCATTTAGTGCTGAGTATTGGTACTCAATACCCTAATGCGTCATTCAATTTAATGCGACTTGTGATTGGCCCACTACTGCAACAGTGAATTTCACGGACTTGGCATTTCAGCGTGCTGAGATGTCACCAAAACGTTTTAAAGTATAGGTATAGGCCTGGGCAATAAAACTTCAAAGCTTCATCAACAGCAATTGGAAAATTGATCAGTAGAATGTTCAGTAGTTTCATGGAGGTTTGCATTTAAGTGAAAGCACATAACAAATACACTGTGGCTCATAAACAGCCTGTCTGACATGTGACACAACAAAAGAAATGTATGACTGACAACTGAGTGCACACACTGAGGAAACTGTTGATAAAAAACAATAGGTTGGCTCATAGTACAATATTTAATGTACATTTATTTATTTGTGCAAATGTATTAATTTGTGTTTGCTTTTCATTGTTGTGTTCACACTGACACTGCCATCTCTGTGCCTTGATAAATAAAGTGGTGATAAATGTTTGAGCTATATTGGCCAGCTGTGGTCTAATAAAATTAATGTGTGATGTGTACAGATCATTTTAGGAATGTTTCACACGATGGGGATCAAATGAAGTAGGAAAAAAGGTGGGCTTTAGGAGACTTGGATTACACCAGACATGCAGCATGGAGGCATTTTATCTTTGTTATTTTCTGTTTGGAAACTGGTAGGGCTGAGCAATTTATCGAAATTTCAATATGGTCTACTGCAATTTTCAAATCGCTTGGTTAAAAGCAAAAACCATTTTCAACGTAATATTGTGGTGTCCTGGTCAATACATTATTATCTAGACTTCAGAAAACATCTTTGTTTAGTACAGATCCCTGAAAAAATAACAAACCATAACTGTTTCAATGAAATTTAGAATAATGACATAAAAACGATCCTTTCCTCCTGCAGTGTTTTGTGAAGTAAAAAAAAAAATACCTTCAATCAGCATGAGGCTGAGCAGTTTCATTTGTGGGTCAACTATTCTTTAAGTTTGTGTGGTTCATTTTATTATGTTAGTGAATGTATTTTAAAACAGTTACAGTTAATATATTGTGCAAGTTAGAATATGCAATGAAAAAAAGCATTTTTTTTAATGTCACTGGCCATAATTTTTTGCTTCTGTTTTTTTTCTTCTTCTTTTTTTTTTCCAAGTATTGGTTCAGGCACTGGGAACATTTTTAAAGTATCATTTTAGTGTCGATATCTGATAAATCCCAAATGATACCCAACAAGGTTCTCTTGATTTGTCTGTCTGAAAAATACCACTAGAGCATCATATTTACTTTAGTGACTATGGGGCAAAATAAAAAACAAACAAAAAATCAGTCATTATACGCTCAGGTTCACTTCTCCCATTGATCCTGCTGCTGGTCCTCTAAAGGGATGGCCCAGTGGACACATTCATGTTACTCAGATAAAGGGAAGTGTGCCGTCTCCTTTCTGAACAGTCTCTGGTTACACATACACCTGCAGTGAGCAAGTCGCTTCCTGAAAGAATTCACACACTGTCAGGGATGTCAGACTCTGCTCTGTCCGCTGCCTGAGATCCTTAAAGGGACCGTTCAAAAATTAAAATTCAGTCATTATCTACTCACCCTCATGCTGATTAAAGGTCGGGTTTAGTTTTCTCAGTCCACAAAACACTGCTGGAGTTTCACAGGAAAACAGTGTTGCAGAATCTCCCAAACAATGGAAGTGAATGGCAACCAGTTTTCAAATGTAAAAAAAACATCAGAAAAACGGAAAACGACAACAACTGAAAAAGGACATTAACTGCCTCCATACTGCTCATCTGGTGTAATCCAGGTCCTCAAAAGCAACAGCTTGCCAACTTGACTTGAAAGACATAATTTGCACCATGTTTTCAGCCTGAATCTTCACTGTAGATCCTTAACTTGGAGCCACATTCTCATGCACACTGTCTGAACTGGGTGTGTGTGGTGTGACAGTGTGTGAAATGCATGTTGAGGCATGACGGTGGTGCACCACCAAAGCCCTCTAGAAAAATTCAGACAATATAAGCCCCTCACAGGTGTATTAACATAAGTTTGTGTGTGTGTGTGTATGTGTGTGTGTGTGTGTGTGTGTGTCTTTACCAGGTAGCATGTCCAGGTTGGGCTCCTTGTTGCAGTAGTCCTTGGTGCAGCACATTGGGTAAATGCCGGTGTCAGGTTTGACAGACGGGGCACAGATGAAGGGCCGGTCTCGCGGGATCAGTTCGTTTTCATGGACACACTGGCGCTGCTCCATGGTGACCCGGTTGCCTGACTTGCGGACGGCAACGAAGCAGACGCCATCGGTCGTGCAGCTGGAGTTGGCACTGCAGCGGTCACAGTAACACTGGAGGGCTGGAACGGAAGAAGAGAGAAGGAAGGGAAGAAGAGTTATAATTGAGGCTCGACTTGGTTTATATGTGAATGTCAAAGCCGGCATGAACAGAATCCAACAAAAGGTCGAGTGGGTTTAAAACATTTAATCATGCACTTTTCCCATTTCACAGACAAATCAGTAAAAAGAGGACTCAACTTTTTCATTTCTAAGATCAATTTTTTTTGTCATCTTTTACACTTTTCAATTCACGATTGCACATCTCATGGGGGAATTCATTTTCCCCTGCCTGAGTCATTAAACCCAGAGTGCTGCTTTTTAACAATATCAAACCTCAGACTGTCCACTGTGCTGTCAGAGTTGGCAAACCAATTTACATTTTTTAAATCTATTATCTGAGAAAATGAAAACATTTAAAAAATAACCAACTTCATACATACTTTTGTCACTTTCCTTTGTTGAAAAAAAAACCTTTTAAACTGTGTCTGAGCTCTGTTTCCCACTGAACTCCAACATGTAGCTGGCTGTACACCGCTTCCTTCCTGATGTGTGTGTTTGTGTTTGTGTGTGTGTGTCTGCGTGTGTGTGTGTGTTGTCTGAGATCGGGAAGGAACTCTCCCTGAGGGAATGTGAGACATTACATCACTCCAGTCATACTTTACACACGCACACTTAGTGACTCATTTTCCTCAAAAAGTTTGCTTTGTTGCTGGCAGGAGAGACAGAGACAGACAGACACAAACACACGCTCACAGCTGTAGTACAGCTGGAGAAAACAGGGCTGCAGAGAAAGGCCAAGAATCTGATGGGAATCAAAGTCAGGCTCTTCAGCAAACATCTGTCTGCAGTCAGATCTTAATATTGATTACTAATATTCATTTGCTTGCTGGTCACAATAGACAGGCAGTGTCCTGCCAAAATTCTGGGCTAGACTTTGTTATAAAATGAGCTTGGCAGAGTTTTAGCAAAAGATACATTTAGTCAAGTGCTACACTTTGTGCAGCGACTAAAATGCTTTCTCTTTCTTGTTATTGATAGCAAGAAAAATATAGAAAAGAACAACCCTGATCGTTTAAGTTTCCTTCTTCTTAGTAAACTGAAGGGCTACTGCAGAATGAACTGCTGAGCATGCATATTCTTACAATGACCGGAATCTTTTCAACTGATTCCAGTAAAATGACTGATAATTTCTCATTTTTGTATTTGGAAAAGAAGTTAATATAATCTGCAATTTGTGCCTGCATACCAGTAAGAAATGCTCAGATGTAGTGAGCAAAGATAAATTATTTAATATTCCACAGCTCTCACCAGGGCTGCAACTAACAATTATTTCCATCATCGATTAAGATGACGATTATTTTCATGATTAATTGATTGATTGTCATACAAGATGTCGTACTCAAATGTCTTGATGTGCCCACAACCCAAATATATTCAGTTTAGTGTCATGGAGGAGTAAAGAAATCAGAAAATATTCACATCTGAGTTACTGAAATCAGAGAATTTGGCCTTTGTTTCTTTAAAGACTGAAAATGATTAATCATTATCAAAATGGATAAATCACTCCAGCTCTAGACATCACTATTACACTATTACAAAAAACAAAAATAAAAGAACACTTCTGACTCTTTAAATGTTCAATTATTTTTTACATAAAAAAATATATATTTCAAATGGCTTTTAAAGAGCATTTTGTCTGAGATTTCAAATGAAATGCTTTGACAAAATGTGTCAGACTAATAAATAATAATTTAAATTGCCCATAATCAGCCCCAGGATCTATCATGCTTTAAGCATTCTCATCTCTGCAGACAACAAAGTGACACAGGTGAACAGGGGACCTACTGTATGACTCACGCTAGATGTGACAGCTTATGTTTCCACACCTAATACTTTCAGTTTCATTCATGTGCTTTATTTCAGCAGAAATGGAAATGTGAGTGAGTTACATAATGTGCTATTAACAGAATCCCAACTTTCCATCAGTACATATTAAAGATTTTTTTTTTTATCAAATGAAAAAAAAAAGGCCTGTCAGAAATGAGGATATCATTATTTCAGTCACAGGAATATTTTTTCTTCCATCTGATACACTGACAGCATATCTAATATTTGACAACAGCTTTGAAGCCAGCTGTCATTCCAACACCTAGGCTAATAATATAACATTCATACTCAAATATCACATATTATTTCAGTCTAATCCAATCTCCTTAAAAGGATAAAATTCCATTGTTCTTGACTTTATGGCTATCATATGATTTTGAACTTTCAGTGATGACAAAGTTCTCCTGATGTGTTTACTTTCATCAGTAGAAGTGATCTCCATCTTGCAACTGTGTGAAAACTGAGCCTGTGTGTAATTTCTTTTCTGTTCTATTCTACATTGTATGACAGAACAGAAAACACAGACGGAGAAGTTGTCTGAAAGAGGAAATTACAGTTCATAATTGAAGTTGATAAAGGTTGTATTGTGCATTGGGCCTCAGGCTAGCCAATTACATAGTCTTATCTTCTGCACTGCTAATTAAAGCTAACCACTAAGTGCTGCATCCCACAGTCCAGTCAGCCAGCTTAGGGAAAAAAACTCACACATGATGCTTTGACAGGAATTCAGGTTTTTTGGTTCATTTGGAATATTTTAGGCTATTAAAATTTATATTTTTTTCATGTTTCAATTCAACTGAACTCTTACGCAACCCTTTCAGAGACATTTGGAGACTGTGTTGTTACCATGGCTGTTTATCTTTGCTAGAGCCACAGGTCAGGACATCTTTAATCACCTTTCAGCAGTCGGAAACAACAGGCCAGACAATGTGTCTAATGTAAGGAAGTCTGCTTAGCAATCCCTCAGGCTTCAGCCCATTAGTAGTGGTGTTATGGAGTCACAGTGCTATGAATAAACCAGGTCATTGTCTCTGTGTGTCTCTCTCCACAGTGTCCTTGCCCCTAACACAGGGCACACAGACAGCTCACAGTCTGTCTGGTATCATTGTGCAGCTCAAAAACACATCATGCATGGCTGGCCAGGTTAAAGCAACACACACCTTCTAAGACAAGCCCTCTGAATAATTAAGAGGGCAGGCAGTCAGACACACAGTCTGTGGAGTGTCTGACATCCACACACAGCCAGATGGTACTATCAGTATGAAAGGTACACCGGTGGAAATCTGCCCTGTAGTGTTATATCTTCACCGTGGTAATGTAAGGATTTAAAGATGATAAATTATTCAGTAAATGCTGGCAAAAGTGTCCAATACATGAATACTAAGAAACACACTGCCAGTCTGAGAATGTCAGAACTTTATCCAAGTTTTAATCTAACAGCAGACTGCTCGCTGGTGGAATTCATGGAATTGTCTGGGGGTGAATTCCAGACAAAGTCAGGGAGGTGCATCCAGTCATAAGAGCCAAACAACAACAGCAACTGTGCGTGTGTGTGTGTGTGTAGTGCAAATGGCGGTGTTTGCAGGAACAGGGGAAAAACAGATCAGTGGACGACAGTAGACAGCTAAATAAAAGCCAGCTGATACTGGTCTCGTCCGACTTATCTGAGTCAGACATGTCTGTCACGCCAATACACACGCACATATACACATACTGCTCTGCGTCGGCAAAGTATGTGTCTGATGTCTAGACTACAAAACAACTGAAATGTTCCACATGTATTGAAAAGTACCTCCTAACTGAACTGGTGGCTCAGAGTCCTGCTGTGTAGAAGAAGGTTGTCCCAGTGGAACAGCACTGACTGACATGCTGATACTTACTCATATATCACATGTAGACTATTTATTGAAATAGTTTTGGAAGCCAGATTCTTGTAGATTTTCCCCTGGCCTGCAGTGTTATTTATCCATCTGGATTTTTTTTTTAGTTTTGGAGATATCAGCTGTAGAGATGTCTGCCTTCTCTCCAATATGATGGGACTAGATGGCACTTGGCTAGTGGTGCTCAAAGCGCCAGAAAAATATATTTGAAAGATTCAAAACCAGTGTCTCTTCCCAAAAATCATGACCCAGTTATTCAAGAGTAGACAGAAAGTAGAAATAAAGTAGTTATTGGTGCATTCTACTCGACAAAGAAAGTAGGTCATGATTTTTGGAAAGAGACATGAAATAAGATCCAGAAAGTCCTGTCTGAGTGACAGATCTATGACTGTGAAGGCTCATTTGGTCTGGACTATGTAGACAAAATCAAACATCAGTGTTTCCCCTATAGTGTATTTGGCAGGGCGCCCCGCCCTGCCAACGGGACGCCCACACAGAAATTCAAGTTGTAGATTTTTTTTAAATTCCATTATTTAATTTATAATTTAAAACGGCGTATAACGTGTTCTTTTTATCAAATAAAAAAGCTAACTCTAATTTGTGCGATTTCAGAGTCGGATGCGTTGCTATCATTTCATTACATTCATTACAATGCATTTCTCCTCTCCTCTGTGACGGGCGGGTCTCCCTCCTCGCTCCTCTCTCACAGCACACACCCATACACCGGTACAGACACACCCACCCACACTCAGAGAGCACAGGACAGAGAGTTTTCCACCGTTACGATAAAAAAAAAACACCAACAAACAAACAAAAATTGTAAATGGACGACTGGAGGTTCCCCAGCTGTTCACAAAAATATCGGCGTTTTTTAAACAAACCGTACGTGGCGAGGCGGAAGCACAGGTAGCTCTGCGGCCAGTGTTAGCCAGAATGAGAGCATCTCTCCCAGCCCCGACCACAGCGCTGTCGATCTCCTGCCCCTGTTAACGCCGCCACGACTAGACCCAAACACACCTGTTCAGCCCCCCCACCGAAGCACGCAGTAAAAAGCTGCAGACGGGTCACCACCGTCAGTCTGACTTTGATCCAGCATGGCTGTCAGACTGTAGATACTCCGCATGGCTGTACAAGAGCGAACTTGGTGAGTGAATTGACTAATGAAGATGGATGGATGGATGGATGGATGGATGGATGGACGGATGGATGGATGGATGGATGGATGGCAGGCACGGCGCCAGGATTTTAATTTTGGGTGGGCCACGGTAACTTCGGATGGGCCTTTTAATTACAAAAGTTAACACTGTTTCCAACTGGTAATCTCACTTTAAACTTTAAGTTTATATGTATTTCAAATAGCACAGGATATCTCCTTATCTATGTTTTCACTATGGATCAGTATATCAGTTCATTAAGAAAACTGTCATTTTATTCCTTTTAATGCATTTTCATTTAATCTGGCTGGAGTACTCTTTAAATTGATTGTAAGGAGAGAGAGAAACGAAGCGATCAGAATAATGGGTGAGCTACAATGACTTTTAACAGGAGAGAGAGCGCGCGGTAATGGGGTCCTTACCACGCGCGAGAGGGTCCACGCTTCAGCCATATTGCAATTTTGATGAAATTTCAATTAGCTGTGCAGCCATAGTATTGCGCTCATCCAGGGTTGGACATTAACCATGTCCTGACAGCCTGTGGTTACATAAAGTTAGTCCGTGGCTACCAA
This sequence comes from Lutjanus erythropterus, assembly GCF_056507025.1. Taxonomy (NCBI): domain Eukaryota; kingdom Metazoa; phylum Chordata; class Actinopteri; order Lutjaniformes; family Lutjanidae; genus Lutjanus; species Lutjanus erythropterus. The sequence continues at coordinate 4,041,618 of NC_139337.1, read as the reverse complement.
ATATCCCATGAAGGTAGCCCCCTGCAGCCAGCACATTTTATCTCCATACTGTGAGCCTTTGCCAACATGTTACAGCTGCATAAACACGCTCGTTCCTTCATGCCTTTTACTGTCAGTAACCAGCAAGCTACCAATATGTTCGGACTACTGAGGTCTGGGTTCACAGAGCTGACCCAAACTGCTAATATGATCCTTACAGGAGAAGTAGAAATACAAAAAGTGAACTATGAAAAAACAAAACCGCAACAAAAAATGTAGGAGAGAATGGAAGCAGGAGTTTAAGTGGCTAAAATCTGACACATCTGAGGGCGTCATGTACTGCCATCGTGTTTTCCCTGAGACAAATCTGGTAAATGCTGGAGGACACACGGAGGATGTACAGCGTACAAAGTGTGCTTAAGAGACAAAAACACGATTTGACAGATGCAAGTGTCCACAGGGATTTAAATGTTATACCAAGGAACAAGCATGGAACAAAAAGAAAGAAAAGATTGTGACAAATGATATAGTTTACTTTGGCACAGGATTCAACATAAAAACACTCAAGATGCAGACTGTGCAATTTTTCTGTGAACACTACCCTCTCCTGGCTCTATTTTTTGGATAAAAAGTCAAGAATGATGAAGGAAAAGTACGTTCCAATGTGAGCAATGAACAAGTGCCAACAGGCGGGTCAACAGATGCTAAATCTCAATAAAAAATCTCAATATAAAAATCAAAGAAGCTCTAAAATCCAATTAAAGTAGCGCCCAGTGTAGTTGGCTGAATAATGGTTGGTACTGATTTGGAGTTACTGGGTCACAAGTGATTGAAAAGAAAACTAAACAAAAAAAAAATTAATTACACATTAGCAAAATAGGTGTGCTACACCAAATTAGTAGTTTTTTTTAAATCCTAAATTTCATTAATATGGGACAGTCAGCAGGTGGCAGCCAATAATACAGAGGTGGCCAAAAGTTTTTATCAGAAACGATGTCTTCAGGAAACACCACATCACAATTCATGGGAAACGTGTGTCACAGATAAAAAAGGATGACTTTAAGTTGTATTAAAGTGCTTTTTCAGTATTGTTTTTACTTAGATTATCATTTGGGCCACCAAAAATGTACTTTGGCCACTAAATTTAGGGATTTGGTGGCCCATGAGTCAGTGTTAAAAAATATTGGCCTTCATCCCCGTCATCTTTTCCCTGTTCAGCAGTGCGACAGGAGAAGCCGTGTGTAGATCCTCTGTGAAGCACGTACAACAAAAGGCTTCACACAGCACACAGGTTCTGACATGCAGATCACAGCGATGACTAATGAAGACTGGACCCGATTAGGGCTCTTCAAGCAGATCATGAATCAGTGTGCACAGCTAACCAGACTGACATGTCTCTAGATGCAGACAGCGGCTGTTGGTTTTTGAGTCAACAACGCAGATGAGTCAGCAGCAACAGACGAAGAGGAAAACAAACAAAAACAAACACACCCATGACTTCTGTTATTAAATATCCAACAATGCCTGAACCAATTATTCCTCTGTCCTCTTCTTCCTTGTTTCAATTCCATTTTAAAGTTGGCAGAGGTGCAGCCACAGTTTGAGGAATTTTTTTATTAAAAAGCAGACACATGCAGAGATTTTGAATTTCAATGCCCAGCAGAAGTCCAACTGAATGCTTTTATGAAACAAATGAAAAATACTCAGAATAATAACATGCCCTGAGCCTTTCTCCCGACGGTGCAGCCTCATACTTTTGATTAAGACTGCACTCTCGCTCACAGTGGTACAGCTAGTGTTTCTCTGTGTGAACAGCAATTAGCACCTGACACATCTGCAGAAAACTGTAGGGACCACTGGGAGGTGGATTTAATGCAGGCTCAATTCTACTATTTAATATAAAAATTGATGCTAGTTGAGTCATTTTCCCCACATAACCCTGAACAACACCATGGAGATCAGTTAAAAAAAAAAAAAAAAAACAGAACAAATACCCTTTTTACTGATAAGCTGTGCACCGGATAAAAGAAACAATTTGTTAAAGACACACAATTTAATGATAAACTTCTTGATGAATGTGTTAAGGTTTTAGAGGTCAGTTCAGGTCCAGATACATGTCTCTGAGATGTCGGTCCCACAGCATTGAAAAATGGTGAGCACAGATACTGATACTGACTGCTGTTACCAGTGACACAAACTAAGGTCCTGTTCCATTTAGTGGAGCAGAGCCAACATGTGCAATAGCAGCACCCTGACTCTGTTTGACCTGAATGGAACTGAACCTTAATTAGTATTATTGGGAAAATCTGTGTTTACTACTATTTCATATTAAAATGGCTGGTGTGAAAAAGGTCTACTGACAGTAGTTTCCATGGGGACTATTTCTCTGAAGGAAAGAAGTTTTAATGAGAACAGTTGACTACTCAGACTAACAGGGACACTAGGATGGGAAAGACATGAAATTGTCAGCAACTTTGATATCTCATTAATTGCTTCAGATATTTCTCAAGTAAACTTAGCTATGTAGAATTAATCAAACATTCATCTCACTCCCAATTATGGCTTCCCAGAATTAAATAAACATGATCGACTGTGATATTGATGTTCAGCGCTCATAGAAAACTCTGCTGCATATCGAACCAAGTGCCCCCTAAACTAAGATCCAGCCACCCTGCAGCAGCAGCAGCCTGTGCAAAATGTCCTGATGTTGCAGCAGTGGTGCAGAGATGAAGAGAGCAGATGGGCAAAACGGAAATCAAATGTCTGGAACAGAAGGCTAGCAGCTAGCCCTTCAGACCAGATCATCCGTTGTTTGGAAGCATTTCAGATTTAGGCCAAATGATGAGAAGCAAGAACAAATCATATGCACCAGAGTGCATGAGACTTCTGTCTGCGCTGCAACGCAACACAACTAACTTGTTCCAGCAGCTGAAAAAAGCACCACAAACTGTAGTGCAATGAATGCATGGAGGCCAAGAAGAGTAAGGTCGCTGACATTACCTCACCAAGATCCCGTCCTTGTCCAGTTGCGACATCCATAATAGCAATGCTTCACAGTGTGTCAGCATTTGAATTAAGGCTACAACTAAAAATTTTATAAGATCGATTAATCTGTTGAGTATTTTCTTGAATATTCAATTACTTGTTTGGTCCATCAGAAAATGGTTGATCAGTGTTTCCCAAAGCCTGAGTTGAGGTCCTCAGAATTCTTATTTTGTCCACAACTGAAAGATACTCAGTTTGCTGTCAGAGTGGAGTAATGAAATCAGAAAATATTCACATTTGAGAAGCTGATGTCAGGGAATTTGGACACTTTTTCTTAAAAAGTTAATCAACACAATTAATCATTTATCAAAATAGTTGGCAATTAATTTAATAGTTGATTCATAATTGATTGATTAGTCATTGCAGCTCTAACATGAATGTAGCGCAACGCTATAAGCAATGCTGTGTTGATTTAATTTTGGTTAAAAGTTTGGGTATAAATTTAGTTCTACTCCTTCATGCTACAGGACTGTAGCACAGCATGGAGGTGAAAGTCATGCCTCATCAAACGTTCTATTGTCTCTGTTTTATATCACTGTAAAGTGAATAGAGTTCAGGTCTGAACTGTTGGTTAGATAAAAAAACACCTTGCAGAGTTATCTTGGGCACTGGATAATTGTTAAGGACATTTTCCAACAATTTTTGGATGGAAATGATTGTTAGTTGCAACCATATTCATACATTCTACAATGTAGTTTAGGCAACATGCATTCAAATACATACTTAGCAACTCTTTGTTTGTTGCCATCTGTCATTTTAAATTTTGCTGACAGTCCCATCATAAACTAGATAGGATTCATCTCCATAATGTTAAGGTGGAGGCTGAAGTATTACCAAACCTGCACAAATGAAACCAAAACTATCTTCATGGAGGAATAGCACTACAGGAAAGTGAAATAATTATTGTGAATTTGTGTGAACTGTCAGTCTGAACAGAACAAAAGTAGTTCTCAGACAAACATACATTACCTTTGGCTAACATTATACATATGATTGTGTATTTAAACATTTTGAAGTCACTGTGTGAAATGAGGATCATTTGTGATAAAAACCTGTGTATGTGGTAGAAAGTCTGTATTGAGGACAGTGTGTCTAATTAAGTCCTATAAACCTAAAATATTTGACACTTTAAAAAGAGTCTGCTCTAATAAGGACAGTTACAGTGTTAAAATGAGCACTGGGACCCAAATACACACACACACACACACACACGCACGCACACACGCACGCACACACACGCACACACGCACACACACACACACACACACGCACACACAGTGTGTCTGATATGAAAGAGGAACTATGAGAGAACAGACAGACACAAGGCCAGGCTCTTGCTTTGTGGTCAGGCAAATGTAGAGACGCTGCTTTAATTGACGCCAGACAGACAGACAGACTAAACAAAACAACATGGACCAATCGCCTGCCTCGTTGCTCCCAAGGCTGCTCTGGCCTATTTTAGTTTATTTTAGTGAATTTGTGCGTGTGTTCCTCAGGGAGGTAGAGGTGTAGTTACACAGCATGCATCCGAGAGAAGTCTCTGACTATCAACAAGTCAGTGAGGTGTGAAGGCAGAGCGTTGTCACTCCGTGTGTGTGAATAGAGTGGTATCTATGCAAGCATGGAATGTAAGCTGTTATTAGCCTGTGTTCCTATTCTGCATGTTTGATTCACCATTCTTCTGTCTCATCATCCAAACACAAGGCAGTAATGTAAAGAAACCTGGTCACGCATTAAACTGGACTAGTTGAAACCATCTGTGCATCTGTTGTTAATGTGAAGCTACACCTGATGTCCACTGGATGCAGCTGTGTTACATCCTGGCGGCCGGAAAAGATCCACTGCCGCTCCAGCTAGTGTACCAGTGTTAACAGGACAAGTCCCATGTGTCTCTTCACACGAGCTGTGACTCAAACTTCACGCAATGGTCCATGATTGCCTAACTTGCAGAGACACGGCCACAGCCACAAAGTATCCACCAGATCAATGAGAAATGAGCAGCAAAAGTGTCTTCAGTATGCTGCTAAACCACAAACAACACTGGAAACACAGTGTCACACAGTCTGTTAACACTTGACTCAGTTATATTAAGGAGAAAGGAACAAAATAACACAAACCTGGCAGCTAAACAACAGACTGCTTGAAAATGCTCAGGTACTGAAATGCTAACACATACTTGACGGAGGCATTGTACAGCCATGGCACAATAGAAGCAAATTTACTGAGCAGGAAGAGACTAAAGACAGGTAAAGTTGCATCATGGGAAGCGTAGGATCCAGCATTTTTGGAGCTTGGCTCAAACTACGGACTAAAAGTCAGGATATATCTGGGTTTGGGCACCGAAATCCAGTGCCAACTAGGACTGAGCAATTAATCAAAATTTTAGCGATATCACGAAAAGGTCTACTGAACTTTCCAAATCCCAAGTGCCCTCTGGTGCAGACGTTACAGACACATCACCAAACGTGCCTGGTTAACATGACAGCAACAATCACTCAACATGGCTCTCGCAGCAGGTGGCCTAGATAGCAGCCATGGTAAACAGGGTTAGAATGTCCAAACTAAACCGTCTAAAAGGTGGCTGTATTTCACTCAAAACAATTCCAACACTGGCCGTGAACTCCCAAAGAACACTTGTGTGTAAACAGGGGAAGCATGTGGTGACACATGGAGGGCATTTTTTTTCCACACCAGGATGGTGAAGTCATCACCTGTGGGGAAAAAAATATTGTGGACAGGACGCACTTGTGAGCCAGAGACAGCCCCAGAGATAGAGAGCATAGATATGAAACACTAAATCAGACATGTCATGAATTTCCATTTATAGCTATGAACGAGAGACTGATGATGATGACCGCAGCCTTCATCAGGTTAGAAAATATGATCGTATTCTTCTAATCAGTTTGACACTGGAATTTCTATCCATTTTGCTATCATCAGTACTGTAACTTATGTAGTGGCAATTACAATTAATTATTCTATTTATATATTTAAGTTAGTATATTAACTGATAACAGTTTAAATTAAGTGTACTCGTCTTCCATCGCAGATTGAAAACCCATCTGTTCAAACTGCACCTTGGCACATAAGAAAATATCTTATCGTTCCTAAATGGAGCACTTAAAGCAGTTCAGTATATCTGCTGAAGCTGCTATATTTGCCTAATTTTTGGGGTGTATCCTCATGGCTGAATGCACACACTGGAAGTCGCTTTGGATGAAAGCCTCAGCTAAATAAGTGTCATGTAACAATTTCATGGAAGTGAAATTCTAAATTGGTGAATCAGACGTTTAAAAGTTTGGCTGAGGTGTAGATCTGTCGTGGCAGGTAAACTCAGGCACTATTTGGCCCGTTTTTTTTTTTTTTTAATCTCCATCATCAACAAAATACTGAAATTCAAATGCAGTTTTCATCTGACAGCAGCACATCAGGGCAAATTAACTAAATAATATCAAAACAGACACAACTACAACTGTAGTGGTGTTTTAACAGAGTACAGTGGAGCATTTGGAAACATATTAGGGCAGCACTGATCAACAGAGAGTTGCCTTGATCAAGGATAATTTCATCTTCAGAAACATCACTGCTCCATGCAACCAGGTCATGTATTATGGCTGACTGAGTACTGACTAAATGGCATAAGTCCTGTTGTGCTCCAAGCACAAAAATACATTAAACCAGTGTCTCTTTCCAAAAATCATGGTCAGGTTAATCAAAATAATCCACAGACCTTGTTGGGAGCAGTTTCTTGCAGGAGCTACTTTCTTTCTGCAGTAGGATCTACTGGAACATTAAATATAATTTTTGGTGCTTGGAGCAACAAAGGACTTGTGCCATTTAATTCCATTATATTGGAGAGAAGGCGGACATCTTCATGGCTGGTATCTCTAAAACTCTACAACTTACACCAAAAAAAGAAAAATCTAGCTGAATAAATAGCACTTAAGGGCAGGGGAAATGTATTTTTGATTTGGGGGGTGAACTGTCCCTTTAAATATGAGGATTTGTTGCTTTTGTTAGTGATTTATGACAGCAAATGAAGAGTCTCTGAATTGTAGACTTTTGATTGGACAAAAGGAGCAATCTGAAGATACTACTATGAACATTTTTCACAATTTTTCACACTTTATAGACTAAACAATTAATTAATTAATTAATTAATGGTGAATATAATACCTGATTAAAGAGCGGTTGGTCTGGGTGTGTGTCATGTGGCACCAGAGATCAGGAGTACAGGTGGTGCCCATGACATTTAGTGCTATAAAATTTGAAGGCAGCAAGAGAGGCAGAAAATGTATAAAGAAAGAAAAATAAGCTGCACTGATCCCTGCGTGTTGCTCTTCACAGCTTTCTATCCCAGAAAGAAATCAAGCCAGCTTAGTTCTAGTTTTGATTTCTCGTGTCATCACCTTAAGGAGACACCTCATTTATTTTGAATTATTCTTTGTGTAGGATACTACTACCTACAGGTCTGGTGGAGGTCAGGCAGGTCAGACCTCCACCCACAGCCACTGACCTGGTATTTGCACACAGCGCAGTATTTGGCAGCTTCTGAAAAAACAGTCAGTTCTATTTTGCATTGAGTATTCTGAAGCCCTTAAGCCCACAACAAGCCAGACTGAGCGTTTTTGCCAGCTCCTCTATCCCCTTCATGCTTAAAGTTCACTAGGCTGTGAAATAGACTAGTGCAAAAAAAGTGGGAGTGGGAAGAGTAGCAAAGTAGGCCAGTTTTTCATTCTTGAAGTGCAAGCCAGAGAATTGTAAAATAATTCAGAAAATGGCTCCCTCTTCGCTTGGTTTAGGTCTGAATCTTGATGCTAAAAGGCATTTTTCTGCAGTTAGACCAAATACTATTTCAGGCTAAAAATGTATCAGCGGACATAGTTTTTATCAGTGTACATGAACTCTGAACACCTCACAACCAACAAGTACGCTGGTAGTGAATAAACCAAGCTTTTTGCAGGGCTCATGCTGAGATTTTTGCTACCAGTTCTTCTATGTCAAAATTAGATGTGTCTACAGACCATTACTTCTGTATATATAGTCATGATCTTTACTACTAGCTGTCATGGACTCATGGAAACTGATGTGCTTAAAGGGACTGTTTGGGAGTTTTTTTTTAGTGTGGTTCTATGAGGTACTTATCCATAGTCAGTGTATTAACTACTGTAAATGGCAGTCAACATGCCCCCAGTTTGGAGAAGCAGCAGGAGTACCAGTGTAGGAACCTAAGCAATGTACTGCTATGGACAGGGTCAGCAGATAATTGTACAAACACTGTCATTTTATCTCATAGAACATGGGATGTGCTGCAAATCTATGATCAGTTAAGTCTGTTGTTGTGTAGCTTCAGAGTTACCTGCTACCTGTTTAAAAAATCAGAATAAAACAGTAACACAAACATACTAACCAATAAAGGTAGCAGAGATCTGCAGCTCCTGCGTTCTGCAGAATGTAAAATATGTGTTGCTGCTGATCCTGTCCACAGCAGGACATTGCTTACCTTCCTACACCAGTAGTCCTGCTGCTTCTCCAAACTTGGGGTTTAAACTATCAATTTAAAAAATGCAAGACATAACTATAAGTATGGAGATTTGCCTATTTTCTTCATTTATTAATATACTAATATGAATATTGTTGGATTTTAGCCTCACAAAATGAGACATTTTAAAGATATCATCTTGAGCTTTGGAAGGACTTTTTTCATATTTTTCTGTCATTTTATAGACACTGCAGCCCAAGACATGAAAATCAACTTTAGTCTTTATTATCATTTCACAACTGCTTGTACAAAAAAAAATAATAAAATAACCGTGAACCCTGCTGAAGTCCCATTTTACAGACTTCTCTTCTAGAACTTTCACATTACTTCTGGCCTTAATCAAATGAAAACTGAGCACCTGAACAACTCTGACAGCACAAAAGCACTAGATGCTGATAAGGGTCACGAGAAATCAACTAACTGTCTTCTTCTTTTCTGATTTAGAACTTTTGTCGGACTACAACATCAAGAATGAAACTTGAAGCCCGAAAATTAGATATTTTATTACTTGTATTCCAATTTGTTAACTGTAAAAATATAATAATAATAATAATGAAAATAACTGAATCAACATGGAGGTGAATGCAAATCAATTGCAGCGCCATCTGGAGGTTCAGTGTATGCTGGACTCATAACCAGCCAGCACTGCCTCCTGTCACGGCCACCACACTGACCCATGGAACACCATTTTAAAGGTACATTGCACATTTCACGTTGTTGGCTGTGTAGTAGCCAGGCAACACAGGAACAATACATTACAAATCCACCCGTCAGCAGTTAGGGGCCGGACCACGTTTATCCCTCCATCCACCCCTCCTCTCTCTCCCCCACCTCTTATTAACATCCCCCTCCTTTCACATCCTCCCTCCTGCGTTCCTTTTTCTTTTTACCCTCTTCCTCCCCCCCCCCCCCCCCTTTCTTACAACAATAGAAGGGAAAACGCTGAGGCGAGTGTCAAGAACAAATAAAATAAAGGAAGCTACAAGCTGCGGACAGTGCAAGTCAATATTTCAGGATACAAGCATGAAATGAATTCAGTGTAATCTGCCTGGCTGTGCTTGTGTTTGCACCAGAGCCCAGTGTGGGATTCAAACAGTGCACATGCTCAAAGCGGCTAGGTAAAGACATTATTCTGGAGGCTGTGCTCACACCTCTGAAGTTCATGCAAATCACCATCTGCAGTGAATGAGGCTGGGAGATTGGATGTTGGATTCTCAGTGGCCCGCTGATGGGAAGGATTTAAAAAGCATACAGTGCTGTTTGGAACAAGTAAGCTTTAAGAATTAAGCGCATGTCTTATGTTTAAATTGCATTTGTCTGAAACTGTGCTCTGCAAAACAAACTTGTTCTTGGATTTGATACCTTGAGGTAAAGATGGCAATCTGAGAGCTACCATGCATCAACATTTTTAATTGCTTTACATGTGTATGTATATATATATATATGTATGTATGTTTGGTCTTACATACAAATCTTTCCATTAAATGTCAAGACAAGCTAATGGCTAAATTTGCACATATTGAAAGCAAAGAGATAATGAATTGGCAAATGACAGATTTCACAGAAACCAGAGTGGTGTTGTGAAACTCATTATGCACATGGTGGTATATTGTTCTTTACTTTAAAATGTATTTGAAAATTGTAATAACGTCAGATTACTGACTTTTCGAGACAGAGCTTAATCTTTCACCGAGGTCTGATGACGGTGGTGACGGATGGTGGGTGACAGTTCAACTTCACCAGAGATGTACTTCTAATTTTGCTAATGTTCTAAACATTCAAATACAATGTTATCTTTATTAGCTGCTTCATTATATCAAACGATGTCCGCTACATCATTTTATCCAAATTTGTCTAACAAAGCATATCATTTCTTTATGGATTAAAATGGTTGATTTGCTGAATTTGAGTTTTGTTTAGCTTTTAAAAGCCTCTAAAGCTTCTTAATGCTGCAGATGGGCAAGTGAGAAAATTATAATAATTACAAAAAATGTCTACTAATAAGGGACTAATTAATACTGTTAGATGGCCTGTTGTCCATCTGGTGTCAAGGCAGTCCTGTAAACTGTGATTTGTGCACATTATAACATTCATGCTGTAGTTGCTCACTATGGCTGTCTGACTGTTCTGCTATTTTTACCCATCAAGTCTTCACTTGCAGCTGTATATTTATAACTGTTTAAATCTATTGGCATCTGATTCAAATGAATACTTAAAGATGCATTTCTTTTGTTGCTGACAGTCTTTATATAGACTGTGCTGGGGCCTGGGGCTGGTGCTGACCTTACAGAGAAGACCTTTTCCACGGAAGACATTTGTGCTTGTCAAAGAAGGAAAACCACAGATATAATTGGCAACAGTCCTGGTTTTGTGCGTGCTGACTCACTGTCATGGCTTACATGGGGACTTAATGGAACTGTGCCACTGGTGACTAAATTTGTTTTGTGGTTTTCCTGCTCTGATGAGTGAAAATGTCAAAGTAACACTCAGTTAGATTCATTAAGGGATGCAGCCTCAGTTTGCATTACCAGTGGTGTGTTAATGAGCTTTGGAATGGTAATTAGTAGTGGCTCATACCTTGACCTCGGTTGAGGTATCAGGAGACAGAGAGTTCTACAACCTTCATTCAAATCAGGTAATCTCACTGAGATCAATTTCTCTCTTGCAAAAAAAAATAAACATCAAACATGTCATTACTTGAAGTCAGTGAAGCATGAGAAATAATGCATACATACAAAAACAGAAAGTTGAGGTAACATTGCTGTCAAAAATATCAGTATCAATACTGAACATTTGAACATCTGAACATTTCAGTTAGAGCTGCAACAATTAATCAATCATTCAATTAATAGCCAACTATTTTGATAATCGATTAATCGGCTGGAGTAATTTTCTAAGGAAAAAAAAGTCAAAATTCTCTGATTCCAGCTTCCTAAATGTGAGCATTTTCTGTTTTCTTTACTCCTCTCTGACAGTAAACTGAATGTCTTTGGTTTGTGAGCAAAACAAGACAATTGAGGACATCATCTTGGACTTTGGGAAACACTGATCAATATTATCCACCATTTTCTGACATTTTATAGCCCAAACAACAACTAATCAACCATTAGAGAATACAGTCAACTGATTTATCGACAAGGAAAATAATCGTCGGCTGCAGCCCTACTTTTACTTACTTACTGCACCAGAGCGAGTTCACACGCCACTGCGGTGGCTACATAGCCCCACCTCTCAGTAACTTAGAGCGCTGTCTTCTTCTCTGCACTCATCTCATTTGCTCTGGTTGAATATCTGTTGTCATGTACAACCTTGCTATATTTGTCTTTTAATAAAAATCAAAAATAATGTGTCGTCAATGTTGAGCCAATATTGAAAATGGTCTTGAATATCAATATTTTTCAAGATATTGTATCATAATTAGAAATTCCAGTATTTCGACAACACTGCTGTGGACAGTAATTAAAGTAAGTGGCCTAAAGCAAAGCCAAAGTATCTGTTACCACAGTGATTAAAAATGAGCAACAAAGATGTGTTCAATATACACAGAAAGTGTTGGCTAAACAACTTGCAATATATATTGCAAATGTGTCTGCTTAAAAACAAAAGACTGCTTCAGATAATCCACTTCTCAAACCTCCACAGAGACGGAGCCAACACAACACAATGCAGCATTTGTAGTGGACATACACAAATTAGCCAGCTATCATATCAAAATTAAAAAATATATATTGTTCGTGATATAAAAGAATTAGAATTATCAACCAGGTCCAAGTCACAATTACAAATGCAGTCCTATCAGCTGCTGCTGTGACGAAACGTTCCATTCATCTTCAGACTTCAGTGACACATGATGGGAACTAGTTCCTGGTCTGGAGACAATGAAAGTGAAGCCAAATGATTCTAAAAAGGCCTGTTCTTATCTAGCCTTCTCCCTAGCCGGTTCTCCCTCTGGCTCTCCCTCGCACACTTTTCATTAGTCTTATCAGGGCAACTTCAAGAGCCGTTTTAATGATTACTGTGCCTCTGTGCGGTTCGCTCACTATCTGCTTCATATATGGCAGAGGGATGTATGAGAGAGCCAGAGGCTGAGGCATTTAAACAGGCTGGGTGAACAAAATTAGTCTGCTGGATCAAAGTTTGTATCAATAATTCATTAGAGTTTTTCTCCTCAGGATTCTATCTTGAAGCAGGAATCCTTCAGCAGGAGGAGATATTGATTTAAAAGACTCTTCCTGCTGCACTTTAAACTTGTCAGTCTGGATCAGGGCCTCTGGAAGTTGGAATGACCGAGTGCAGATTTAGAGGACGAGCAAGTGATTGAGGAAAATCCATTAACTTGATCATGATGGTATTTAACATTAAATTCCTACAGCATAGGATTCACCTGTTTGCAGTTTTGGCAGGTCATTTATCTGCCCCAAGAAGTCTAATGGTGTAAGAGTTTTCTTTTTCTCCTGAAGCATCTTTTTCTTCTCAACCACACAGCATTTTCTGTGGTGGCTTTTCCATCTCACTTCCTCTGCACAAGCATTTATGAGAGAACATAATTCCAGCATCATTCAAAGTCTACAAGTTGTCATTCCTAACATTATATATTGAATACTGAAATGGAATAATTCAAATATATTGTGTGCATTTCATGTCACGTTTGAGGGCCGCTCAAAATTTTTCCATTGGCCATACCTTAAGAACTCCCAGTCAACAGATCAACAAATGTGTGCCAGTTGAACTGATATGTCAGAATTTATGAGTTCCCAGTTGCAAATTTCAACTGGAAGGTGTCCTGAAGTCAGATTTCCATCTCAAAGAGATGAGGAAATTCACCAACCCTGACATCAAAATCCAAGATGGCTGCTCCACAAATCAACAGTGATGAAAGCTTTGAAGTGCACAAAGTAGAGCTGCAACAACGAATCAATTATTAAACTAATCACAAACTATTTTGATAATGAAGTAAATTGTTTTGGGTCTTTTTTCTTCCATTAAAAATGTCCTAATTCTTTGATTTCAGTTTCTCAAATGTGAACATTTTCTGTTTTCTTTAGTCCACTATAACAGCAAACTCAATACCTTTGTGTTTTGGAGAAAACAAGACATTTGAGGATGTCAACTTGGGCTTTGGACAACAGTGATCAACATTTTTCACATTTCTTGTCATTTTACAGACCAAACCACTGATCAATTAATAATCAATTAATCATGAACATAATCTGCATTTTAATCAATAGTGTAAATAATTGTTAGTTGCAACCCTAGAACAAAGTACTGTCCAACTTTAATCTGTGACATGTTGCTATGGTGTTTTTATGCTTAAAATATTGTGCAAAACATTGTTATCAAGCAAAGCAAAGCACAGCAATTAATCACAGTATTATTAAAAATTCACAAACGGTGAATAAGTGCAAAACGTAAATCAGAAAAAGAAAAGATGTGTGAGAAAACAGCATTATAATGAGGTACTGTGGTGAAGCAGAGATGCCCTGGCCTAAAAGTCTTCAGATATAAGAAAACATGTTTGCTTGGTGCAGCAAATATTATATCGTCATGATTTTAAAAAATAATCATTCCCCTAATTGTAACACATATTGCAATTTCAGTCAAAATCATTGCAATCTTGACTTTTTTACCACGTTGTGCGGCCATAGTTTTCATGGAGGTGTTCATGTTTGTTTTTCGACTTGTACTGGAACATGGTTAACTTGAGTGTGATATAATTCCCAGCTCCGACCTCCGAGGTAAATGGAACACAGCATAGGAGGTCTGGTGGCAGTAACTAGACCTGCGACCCCCCTGGATTTTGATTCAGTCTAGATTGAACTTGTCAGTGCTGCTACCATGGGAACAATTCGGTCTGTGATCCGCTGCCATGTGACAAAGTGAAATACAGCCGCCACAGTGAGTCTCATCCATTGTGTTGGCTCAGATATCTTTCAATTCTGCAACACAATCAGAGTAAGCACGCTGATTAAATCACTCTTTGAAAGCTGAAACTCATTACAACATTTCATTAATGTAGAGGTTTGCTCCTGCTCCTATGGTTTATACATCCAGCTCTCAGCTGCAGCCAAAATATCATGTAGTAAAAATGATCAGAAGTTACTTCGGCCTCAGAATCCAAAAAAGCCCATGCCCACATATATATTCAAGGCCTACCAGTGGTGTCGCCGCAATTGAAACGGCTCCAACTATGTCTACAATAAAAGACAATGACAGGGAACACAAGTTCACACACGCCACTAAATCTAACATTATATGTTCAAACATTCTAACCTCAAGCTTCACTCGCTTTTCCCAGACGTTTCATCCACCGCTTTAGATAATATATGTTAGGCTTCATTGTGCACTCCAACAACCATTGCAAACTGGGAACAGAGCCGCAGATAACCCTACAGTTACTCCAAAGTGCTGGGATGATCAATCTGCCTACAAACATTTCTTAATGAGTTCATATTCATCTGTTTAATCTGCACTGAACTGCTCTCTGCCATGTATTAAATATTTAAAACATACCACAAGGAGTTTTTAACTGGTCGTAAAACAGTCTCAGTTTAATACTGATGCCTCTTTTTTTTGCCATATAGTTATTCTTAATGCCTAAAATCAGATGAAACAATCCCATTTTTATATTCTCACAGGCAGGTAGCATGTTAACCAGTTAAAAAGATTTTTATTTATGCAATTTTATTTTTGACATGTCTTGTGGATATAGCAGTAGAAGCACAGAGTGCTTTTGTCCCCAGTGGTCTCCAAAATAAATACAGTTCCTTGTAGCAGCTTTAAATGTAGATTCACCAAGGACAATATGAAGCACATTTAGTCATATTATGATGCAGACTGGCAGTTATAATGAACAAAAATATTCTTAAAGATAAGGCTGTGTGATTCAATACTTCTCTTGTCAATAAATTAGAGCTACAACGATTAACTGATTATTAATCTACTATCAAATTAATTGCCGACTATTTTGAGAATCAATCGTTTTGAGTCCTTTCATCATTTTATATATTAAGACTAATATTCTCAGAGCACAACATACAATGGAAGCAGTCCAAATAATTCATCAACATATTTTTGCTATCATCCATCTGCAATATGTGACAGGTTGTCAGTTAGCTCTGTTATTCTTAAGGATGAAGGTCGGCGTAATGTGAAGACAGCACAGTATTATGGCAGAGAGCTGTGGGATACGCTGCAGGCTTCACGGGTTTAAACGGGATTCACTTTGGAATCTATTACAAGACCAACAACTGGTCAGTAAGCCCTAACAGAGAGCCAGAAGAGGAACAGCCATGACCTGAGATAAACCTGCCCAGCACAGTCATGTTAAAGGATGGTTATCATCTCACATTCATGAAGAAGCTCTCCCTGTTGAGAGGAGTGACAGATAATCAGTGTATATGGGGCAGGTGTGGTAATTTGAGATTAAATATAGCATTTAATTGTGCAAGGAGGGTTACAAATGGGCTGGAACACCATTTTGCCAAAGGCAGGGTGAGGGTCCATTTCAGCTGCAGTTTTGAAAATTCAGGCAATGTTTTTTGGAGAAACCCTCCCACATGGCTGCTCTGCCCTGTCTGTAAAGTGTATGCATGAAACCGTGGATGAGTTCTTGTAGTAAAGGCACCCTATGTTCTGCCAACACTGCCCTTACAGCCAAATGGAAGGCATTGCAGGGGAGAATCTGCTACTACTCAGTCTAAAAATTAGAAAATTACACACTTAAACTCATAGTAATGTATTTGAATAGCCTACTTTTGTCAAACTTCTAATGAACTTCACTTTGTTGACACTGTCTACTGTGGCTAGTACTGATTCACATCTGTAGTTTTTGTATTTGGTAGCTGAGTAGACAGGGTGAGAACATGCTTTTAATTAAGTCAAAGGAAAGCACAGCAGCTCTCAATAGATGTTTTGCAAGTGGCTCTCAAAGCAAGCAGTTAGAGTTCTCAGGTGTGCGATCAAGATATAACCTATAATTTTAAACTGGTTTTCAGCTCATCTTGATTTGAAGAGCAGACGAGAATCATGTACAAGATGTGTCTTGCTAAAAGTACGGTTTTCAAAACAATGACTCTGATGATGTCACTGGAATCTGCAAAATTGTGAGGCATATTTTTCAGTCCTTTCTGACATTTTTTAGGCCAAACAATTACTTATTTTCCTAATTTGTAACCCCAGTTACACCTACAGATGGGATCTGGCTGATTTACATGCTGACTGCAATGTGTTCTGCACACATTTATGAATGATAAACACAAGTTTCTAATGTCCCAGAGAATTAAGAGGATGAATGTTAGTACCAGGTATAAATCAGGTCTTACTGGGGCTGTCAAAAGTATTGATAATTCAGTACTTTTTCAATACCATGTTTAAAACCATGCAACATCCATTTATTATAGTGTCTAAAGTATTAAAAATGATCCAAGTAGAGCTGCAGTGATCAGTTGATTAGTAAATTAATTGCCAACTATTTTGATAATCAGTTTGATGTTTTAATAAAAATAAAAGTCCTAGACTGAGGGACAGCTTCTTTCCTCAGGCCATCTGACTGATCAACAGATCAAACCCACTACTCCTGCCCCCTCACCCAAAGGAAGCTCACTTTGCACACAAAACGTTTTGCACACACACTCAGTGCACTCTGAACATTCATAGAGGTTTACAATCATGCTGCTCATATTCACATTTTATACATTATTTCTGATAGACTTTTACATCTATACTGTTTAATTTCTTACTATTCTCTCTGATATTGGTTATTGTATTTTTGATACTTCTTATTGCAATTGCACGTTTCTCAGTTTCTCCCGATATCTTTATTAATGTCTCTTGTATTTCTATATTTTATATTGGTACTTTAAAATTTTTATACTTCATATTTTTCCTTCACTTTTATATTAGTGTTTCATTCTTTAATGGTGTTCAGAGTGGAAGGCAAAGAAAGAATTTCATTGCACAGGGAAACTTGCTTTTAAACACTTTGACTTAATACCTTTGGGTTGTAGGCAAAACAAGACATTTGAGGACATCACCTTGGACTATGGACATTTTTCATCATTTTCTAACTTTTTGCATTCCAAAAAGTACTAATTGTGAATGTTACTGACAGATTCACTGACAATGGCGATAATAGTTAGACGAAGCCCCAGACCCAAGTGCTCATTCAAGACCTCGGCTCAGGTCAGTTTTTATTGTCCTGTCTGATTTGTTGGTGCAAGCTGGATTTCTTCACCTTTTGTACCAGTACTGTGTGCAGGTTTAAATAAAAACAAAGATAAAAGGGATCCTATTTTGTGTACCTAGAGCATTTTTTTGCAGTGGAATCTTAATAGGTATCAAGTTTAGTTTTTTAAATATAGTATTGTATCGAAGCTTGAAATTCTGATATTGTGACAACTCTAGTCTCTGTATATAATTCTATGTTTTAGCGGCAAAGTATATGGAACTTAGCAGCAAACTGGAGTTTGCTAGAGGTGACACGAAGAGATAAACCTGTGACAGCCACCTCATATAAATGGATCCACCAAAGCTGGAACATATGCTCTTTAGTACAAACATGAAGTTGAACCTTGAGAATATTCTGAAAGCTGCAATGGTCACATTAAGATTCTTTAAATCTCACCTTAATACTCTAAAGCTGAGTGCTGAATGTTGCCAATCACACTGTTCAAAGGAAGCGAAGTGAAGAGGTATATGCTTAAAAGCCTTCATGAAAGAGACACATTTATTACATCTCAATTGGCCTGTGTGCTCAGCGTAAACAGGCCGGCAGCCAATCAGAAAGCTGCTGTCCCAGGATGAGTGGAGCCACAAGGCCAGTGGAAGGTGTTGTGTAGTTCAAACCTAAGGTAAAGTGCATTTCAAGAGCGATGTGACACCCACATTAAGTTTCTCATCAATCACATTCTGTGTTTTTAAAACTACAACAGTAAGTGCAAAGTTACCCAGCTCTTTTTATCTGAAGCAGGTGACACAGGTTTCAATAGACAACAGTAATCATGTCTTTTTTTTTTTTTAAAGTGATGAACATTTGATAATGCAAACAGCAGAATTACACTGCTTTGTATACAGCATAATTAAACAAGTGACACTCCAACAACCAAAAATGTGTCTGTATGCAACGGAAGTCTACTTCTTGTCAGGCTACACAAACACACGTCACACTGTGCAGCAGAGTAGGAAGTGGAGGAAGAACGTCATATAACAAATGCTCCCAGACACCAGCATTTTGGAATTATTCCAGGAAAATAACTGTACAGCTGCATCAATTAATTGATTATTAATCTTATATAAAAGTAATGGCCAACTATCTTGTTACTGATTAATTGGTTTGATTTTTTTTAAGAGGAAAATCAAAATGTTCTGATTTCAGCTTCTTAAATGTGAATATTTATCTTTTTTCTTTGCTCCTCTCTGACGGTAAACTGAGCATCTTTCAGTAATCAGTTTACTGTCATAGAAGACAAAGAACCTGGAAAATATTCATATCAGAGACTCAGAGAACTTTGACTTTTTCTGACATAATGACTTAAACCGATCAACCAATTATCAAAATAGTTGGCAATAAAGAGCTGACATTAATCAGACTAAGTGTTGCAGACATAACATTTTTAACTGTACAAACTATCCTCAAATGTCAATTTTTGACAGATCTACCTGTAGGAAACATTGGACTGGAATATTTCCAGGTACAGGCCAGAAAACATGCTGCTGTAATTAGCTATTTGAATAAAAGAAATAAAAAAAAAACATGGAGGACCATGGTGGTATTAAAAGTCACAAATTCTGCACATAATGGCTTTAATTACTCAACAGAACAGAATGCTCAGTACAGTTCACAATGAATTAGCTTTGCACTGCAGTTTGAGCTTAAGGTTTGACTTCACTGCTTGAGTGCAACTGCTCAGCAATTATGCAGAAAGAATGACTTATCAAATAATGGTTTTTAATAGACTGTCAAAAAAAAGGCCCCTTACAATTTTACACAGTACAAATTAAAGGTCTTGTTTTGTCCAACTAACAGTCTTAAATCTTAAGACATTTGGCTTAAAATCACACAAGACAAAGAAATTCAGCAAATTCATATTTGAGCTGGAACAAGCGACTGACCAGTTCACTAAATAATCATTTCAGCTCAGCAAGGTTGACTATCAAAACATTTGAACCTTTATGATGGTCAAATACAAATGCTGACACTGTTCTGTGGTGTGTTTATGAAGTGGAGTGTGATAAAGATATGCTAAAAAGCCAGACCTTATTATAGTCAAACTGTTGGAGCAAAAGTAAATACAAATGCAAAATATTGAATTAAGTACTTGTTTGAAAGTGGTTTCATTAAATTGTGGGTTATAACATGCGTAGGTGGAGAGGAGTAAAGACAGCACAAGCATATTGTGAGCAAAACCACAAGGAGGTTTTACATTGAGAGAGCTGGAACCATTTCAGTTCAGCGCCACGGCTTCTACTGTCGACCACATACCCAGTGGAATAGGGAAAATGTGCTACCAAACAAGTAAATTTGACTTTGTTCAGAAACAGGGGCGATTTCTACTGCAGCACAATACACAATGAACAATGATTAACATCTACCAAGACCTCTAAGGGGATCCAAACCTCAGCTCAGACACAGTGTGAAGAGCAACCTGTCTGCATGTATCCAGATGCAAACACAAGGTCTGTAAAGGTCCTGGGAGGCATGTAGTGTGCAGTCAATGAACATCTACACTTCCTCTAAATGAACCTGATGCCATTCTGGACAATCTGATTATGGCTAAATAAGCCATTATCCTAACACTGTGGGGAGAAGGGTGAGAGGAGAGAAAAGTGAAGGGAAGAAAGAGAGATTGCCGTGGCAGGGCTTTCTGTGGCTACAGCACAGCGTGGAGGAAGCCTCGGGAGACACTCAAATAAAAAGAGAGGATAAAGTTTAATCTAATACATCGACTTACAGCAGAGGGCAGGAGGGAGAGAGAAACTGCATAAGACAATGGCTTCATATTGCACAAATCAATAGCAATTCAATTCCACAACCCCTACGCAAAAACCATAGAGTTACACATACCTGGGCAAACACACACACACAGCCTTGAAATGTCCAAGGCAGTAATTGAATTATCTACTATTCAGGGCTTGGGCTCTATGCAGCACAGAGGAAAAGAGGATGAAGTGCTGCAGAGGAAAACAGAGACCAATCCTCCCAGCTCCATTCATCTAAACTCTGCTGGGAGCTTTATATTGTTCACAGCACATTTAATCACCAAACAATTAGGAGTTTGTTTTTCTATTAATGTTTAAACATTTTAGTGTTTAAAATGTTCAGTTCAAAACACTCAAAAATTAACTGAAATCATTGGATCGCTCAAGTCAGACCCTGTCTCTATCACCTATACGAGTCACACAAGTTGTCAAAGACGGCTATGCAGCAGTTATGACTGGTTAAGGTCCAAATTGCCATGTCTCTCAGCTAGAGGTGCAACCATTAATCGAATAATGGATTTTTAATCGATTAGTAAATTAATCGTCAACTATTTTGATCACTGATTAATCGATTTGAGTAATTTCTTAAGGGAAAGACAAAAAAGTCAAAACTCCCTTTTGGCTTCTTAAATGTGAATATTTTCTGGTTTCTTTACTTTTTGAAGACAGTAAACTGAATATTTTTGAGCTGCAGAAATATCTGGTCATCATTTTTCGCCATTTTACAGATGAAACAACAAAATCGACAAAATAATCGACAGATTAATCAACTATGAAAATAAGGGTTAGTTGCAGCCCTACTCTCAGCCAAGTCACAGAAAGAATTTATGACTATGAACACCTAATCCAACACAGTGGCCATTACAAAAGTCAAAATAATCTTGTTGTCTGACTTTGCATTAAGAAGTACTAAACAACAACAACATTCAGCCTAATAAGATGTCAGCAAACAACTATTATAAGTGATTGTGGAGTACTGACTTCCTAAGCAGAGAATGGCATCACACTCCCTGTGATTTTGTTGTCATTTATTCTTATCGAGTGTGTGCGTGCTCATGCATGTGAGTCCCTCTTGGTCTTCCCTGCGTCCGTTTTCAGCATGGCAGCCTGCTGAATAGCGTAATCATATTACAGCTAAACAGTGCTCTAAAATAAGTTTCTGAATACATTTTAGGCACAAACAGGTGATGTAGTAGCTAGGGCTGGGTGTCAGTACTCGAGTCCTGATCCGATACTTCAGCAATGCATTAATAACAAGGAAAAAAGAGAACACATCCACATTTCCACCACGCGAAATGCCCAATCTGCACACATTACAAGTGGCCATTGCACTGCCTACACTGTCCATTTTAAAACATCTCCAAACTGCAGACATTTTCACTGTCCCGAGGTGACAAGTTTGCCCTGCGTTAGCCTACTAACTACCAGCTCACTACTATTATGTTGTCTGAATTCCCCACCTGCCGTAAATTGTGACGTTTATGGTGTTGTTTCCGTCTGTGAAACACTGGATGAATTTAAAACATGAACATGGCCATGCTTGTTGTTTTGCAATGTTAAGTCCAATAATTTCCACCCGATTCTGATCATTTGAA
This sequence comes from Lutjanus erythropterus, assembly GCF_056507025.1. Classification (NCBI taxonomy): domain Eukaryota; kingdom Metazoa; phylum Chordata; class Actinopteri; order Lutjaniformes; family Lutjanidae; genus Lutjanus; species Lutjanus erythropterus. The sequence continues at coordinate 4,019,481 of NC_139337.1, read as the reverse complement.
AATCACGTGATCGGCCCCAATTTCCGATCACATGATCAGATCGGGACATCTCTAGAAGTAAGTAGTATCGAAACTTCTCCAGTCAAATGATGCCTGCATTCAGTCCTTTTGGTGCCCACATCTAGAAATAAATGATTATTTGTAAGGTTTTTCCTTGCAGTTAGTCACCACAAGTGTTCATCATAAAGAACTTCTACGGGGAAATAATGAAAAATTTAACAAAAATGAGTATCAGGGGTTAGGAGCAAATAACACAAACTTGACTACTTGATTCTGAATAAGCCCTCTGTCTTTTAAATGAGAACTAGAACAGAGGCTGTGGCTTCGGGCCCCAGACCCTTTGTGTCCCCAAGCATGTGCTGAATTGGTCAAGTAAACCATCCTTGGGCCCAGAAAATATTAAAAATAAATAATCACTGTGGAAAAAGTAGATTTTAAACCATTACTAAGCTACTACCATGCTATTTTCTGTCTGGATGATTAAGCTACTTACAACTAAAATGGTCGATTTCTCCTTCCTGTGTGTGGAGGAAAATTGTCTGTGGTGAATAATAATCTTCGGAAATGTTCTGTCAATAAAACAGAATGGAGGCTGCACACTCAGTGTGTGGGCTCTACTAGCAGTCTACTGGAAGCTGGGACTGCACTCTGTGAGCCTGTCATTCTGCTGCCAGGCATACACTATCATCTGCATGTCTGAAGCACAGTCTCAGCAGACTGAATGCTGAAAGGTGTGGGAGTCTTGCCATGTGATGTCGAACCACGCTTTGCACTCAGCACACCATGCTTCTTACTACTACACACTAATATTTAAACTACAGCCTACATTTACATCTCTGTAGTATCGTTAGCATGCCTCTCAAATCCCAGCAATCTTCATCACTGACAGTTAATGAGCTACCAGGTTTGTATGTACCTGAGAGCAGGTGAGGCTCATTATCCAACAGGGAGGATCAAAACACAGATGGTACATAGTCTTACAGATCACCTGGGTGGCAAACTTGAGCGTGTTGTGGGCAGTTGACTGATGCCCAATTACTGGCATCTCATGTGACATATAATTATCAGGCATGCCATGTTTATGTCTTGTCAGATTTACTGTGCACATGAGCTGTCAGCTGGGAAAACTATTAATGTCAGCCGCCTGCTAGTGGCAATTACAGCAATGACTCAGGGATTGTTAAAAGACTCTGTTATCTCCCCATTGATATTAAACAGCCACAACCATACACATGTGCTGGCTTGGCTTGAGTGGGTGCGTCAGCCCAGCATGGCAGGGATTTGCTCAACGGGGCCACCCACTTGAAGGTGTGTCTTTAAAAGCAGGGAGAGCAGTGGTGAACGAGAGAAGAAGGGGAGAGGTATTACTGAGAACAAAGCAGTGAATCACAGGAGTAAGGCGCCATTTTCTGATTGTTTAACAGCAAATACATTGCTAAACACAGCCACAGGAAGGTGCCACATAGCCAGATTTTGTCTTGTGACGTTACCACAACCCACTTGGAGGGTGGTCAGGCACACTTTGACCCAACTCCTGAGATGGTCCATCTTGAGCACAGCTCAGTGCATGTCAAGTGATAATGGAAATACAAATCGACACAACATGGTTTGACTCAGTACAGCCAAAAGTGCTGATGGAAAAGCCAGCATGTCAACACAAGTGGCAAGTTATTTCCTACATGGAGGAAACTGGTGTGATTTGAGTAACTATTCACACGTTTAATTTCTAATTAAGTTTCAAGTGAGAAATAGAGTTGGGGAATATGTTAAAATTTCCAAATGACCACTGTCAGCCCATCCATCGTCGATTGGCAATATCCCTGGGAAATTTTACACATGAATATCAGTTTATTAGTCATGGTTAGTATGGTTCTGCTAGTGCTTTCTGTACTGTGGAGGATGTTTGTTCAGTCTTAGAAGATAACCCTGAGGATGTCACAGTAATGTCAAACTGGAGGCATAGGGCTGAAAGATGAGTGGAGATGCATTATTGGAAAAAAGAGGATCTAGTATTTGAAATTTGATCATTACCAGGGACTATATGTCAAGATACCTCAGCCTTCGCTCTTCAACACTGACCACTCTTTGACCAATTACTGCTGTGCTGCTTTAACTTCATGTATCCTTGACGGTTATGTAAATCTGTGCTGTGTATTCTGTTTCCTTGTTATTGCATGAAGAACAGCGTTCTCCAAAGACCAGATGTAGGAAGGTATTTCGACTTGTATTAGTGTTCGTTATTCATGTGTCTGACAAATAGGCCCACATCCTTTTTTTCTTGTGATCTCATGCATTCTTGATTCACCCATTTGGCCCACATGGTACCAGTCAAAACAAACCATGCCCCCAAAAACCCAGGTCTCTTTCATCTCTTTAAGGGCATGAATTCATTTATGCTTTATGCTGCGCGTCAGGGGGCGAGAAAGTAAAACTATGATGACATGAAGAGATTTAGCTTCATTTCAATAGGTGTCTGCTTCACAGTATAACTGTTCTCGAATCTGTCTGGATGTCAATGAAGCAAATACTGCATGTTTTCAAGTACTTAGAGCCTCGTCTCCCTCCAGAGAGAATGTTTCTCTGTATCAGTTCGGAAACAAAGTCCTGTTTCCAGGCTCCACAAATATGAAAGAGCCCAAGTTTGACATGAGGCCCTTTGAAAGAGCATCAAAATGTTCAGTGCTTTGTTTTCCCTGGGATCTGTGAGAGCCACGCTGGTAGATGTTTCAAAATGGCCGCCCTGAATTAAACAACAGTCCCAACTGAACTGTCACCCAGCTCATATCACAGCCTCACTTCATCTGCAGCCAGGACGCCTCTGAACTTGACAAACCTTTTAAAGAACGCATCGCCCCTGCAGATGAAGCTGCTGTCAAGTCTGCCAACAAAGCAAGAGTCTTTTTTATGATTAAACACAGCAGATGAAAGAGAGAGAACTTAACAGAAACTTTTCTCCAGACATAAAAATAAAAACAATCCATCATTAAACTTGAATTAAGTGCACCAGACTTTTTCAAATGCATCAGTGTATAATGCCTTAATTATTGCTCAAAAAGCAAGCATTTAATGTTGATTTTGAGAACTTAGAGGTACCCTGTGGAGCTACTGACCACAGTGTTTTGATGAGTGCTCCTGTCCTCTTTCATGTGCACAAAGATGTACATTTTAGGCCTGGGCGATAAATCTATCATTATAGTGAAATTTCATATCAGTTGTTATTGATAACTATCAATCATGTAGCTTGTGACAACGTGTGTATTCCAAAAGATGGAAGCTGTACACAAGTCTGTTGAATTACGTGAAGCTATTTCTGCATTTTACACACAACTAGGGCTGCAACTAACTATTCATTTCAGTGCCAATTAATCTGTTGATTAGTTTCTCAGTTAATTTAATTAGTTGTTTGGTCTATAAAAAGTCAGAAAATGGTGAAAAATATTGATCACTAGGGGTGTGTATCTCACTGACTGAGGCGATTCGATACATATCTTGATACATGTTCAACAATACGATATATTTTATAAATCTTTAAATGGCCAACAATTCGGTTCGATACAATTCAGCTCTGTCACAATACGATATGATACAATGCAATACAATGCAATACAAGACAATGCAATGTGTCAGTCTTTACATTTTGATTAAATTAATGCTACATTTGTAGAGTGCTGTTAGTTGCCAAAAAATCCTGATAGTTTTACTAAATATAGAAGGAGACATTACAGTGGTGTTTATATCTTATTATGAGTCTCATGTGTAAATGAGATGAGTTAAATGAGATAAATGTTAATCTTTACAACTGTTTAAAATAGTATTTTTGCAATAAGATGATGCGCTGCTCTGTTTCATATGAAGAGTGCTGTAGTTTGGATCAGTGTGGAGGAACAGTGATATGACGTGTCTGTGGTCAGACTCGTGTCTCTGTTCTCTGCTGTCAGACATGTTTTGCATAAATGATCTGCAGCAGTGTTTCTCATCTTTCTTATAAAACAATGTCACTGTCACTGTTTTGAGCAAATGAAGAGGAGACACAGGAGAGGGAGGAGGTAGCGCTTGTTTTGTGTGATCACGGCAGCAGACGTCCAGCGAGAGCAGTGCAGGCGGAGACAGCGGGAGAGAGAAGACGGAGGAAAGTTACAGTGGCAGCTCCCTGATGCCAAAATTAAACGTATGCACATCCTAATGAGATTTATCAATTTGCTAGTGCTGCATTGATTTGTTTCCTATTCATGTTCAGCTTTTTACCGATGCAGGGCCGTCCAAACTGATGCACTCGTATCTAACACATTAAAGTCCGATGCATCAGGCGCATGAGTGAATCGTTACACCCCTATTGATCACCATTTCCAAAACCCCAAGATGTTGTCCTCAAATGTCTTGTTTGGCCCACAATTCTGAAATATTCAGTTTACTGTCATTAAGGACTAAAGACATCAGGAAATATTCACATTTGAGAAGCTGAAATCAGAGAATTTTTTTTTTCCTTTAAAAATTACTCAAACTGATTAATTGATTATCAGGATCATCAGCTCTTCCACCACTGCTGTCTCCTTTCTACACAAAGGAGCCAACTGGTTATACAGAGTTTGAGTGAAAAACACTGAATGTAACATAACTTTTTTGTTTATACGTACATTCAATATTTCATATTTAGTTGTTGTAGTTCAGGTGTTTTACTGTGGAAAGACATCTCTACAATAACAACCTGGAAACACCAATGTGGCCTAACAGCGTTTTAAAATTTAGACATTTTAATTTAGACATCATCTTAAACTGTTTTCACATACAATCACCAAACAATATGCTGAAAATATGATCAGGATATTCTTGGAATTTGCCTTGACACACATGTAGCACACAACTGGAGACTCTTATGTCCATTTAACACAATTAGTGACATTCATGTCAACTTACAAAAAGCAACAAAATTATGATTCAACTACTTTATGAAAGAACTCAAAATAAACATCTCTTAAAGACGCTAATATAGGTATAGATAGTCCAGATAGAGGTATCATGACACCCCCAGTTCTTACATGTTGGAAATACTCTGAAACTATGGTTTTTACTCGAAGGCTGGGCCCTGCAGAGCATGCAGCAGGAGGAGGAGGAGGAGGAGGAGAAGAAGGAGGAGGAAGAGGACTCATCTGTACCAATGCCTGTTTTTGCATTGATATTTGAACTGCAATGATTAATATTAATCATCATTAGCTATTTTGATTACTGATTATTCATTTTTAGTTAAAAAAAATCCAAATGATCTGATTTCAGCTTCTTAAATGTGAATATTTTCTGGTTTCCTTACTTCTCAGTGACAGTAAACTGAATATCTTGGAGTTGTGCATCTTTTGGACACACTGATCAACATCTTTCACATTTTTCTGACATTGTATGGACCAAAAAACTAATCGATTAATTAAGAAAATAACTGAAAGACCCTTACTGATATCAATATAGTCTCAAAATGAACTAACCACGAACAAAGAGTTTAAAAAAATCATGACTCATGTAGGCTGATACTGATCAGCAGATGTATGAAAATGAAACAACCAGATAGAGCGGAAAGTGATATACAGACACACACACACACAAAAGAAAAAATAGTCAAAGCAGCTGCACACTGTGCAACATCATCAACGCCCCCACTTGCTCCGGACAATTACCTGCTCTATTCATACATGTGGCTCACACTGACTTTGGACTAGAGGTCTGGCAGGGTGAAGTCCAGGGCGACTGATGTGGACATTTGCGTTCACACATACAGCTCCTCCAGGTAATGTCATGATAAGTGGAGACGTGCAGTGCATGTGCATGTAGAACCCTTGTTACATGTTTACATGGTCAAGAAGCAATCTAGCCAGGGAAATCAGGTTTCTCTGATTCAGGTCTCTCATTTAAATGACATTTAAGATATCACTTACTGGAGTAAACTAAGTCTAACCCAGCTGCTTAAGTGCATGTAGAAACACTGAAAGATAGTGACTAGTCAAAAGCCTGCGGTGAGACTCTGGGCCCGCTATTGGGTTTCACTGATGCATTATGTATATCTACTTCAATTATCTGCTGAGTATCTTGGATGAAGATGGTAATGACAAAAACATAATGATGTGTTTAATAAAAATGAGAAGAAGGGTACAGTCAGTCCCTCATCCTTCATCAATACTCTGCCCCCTGCCAACAACAATCTCATTCACCTAAGGCATTCTATTATCTGCTTTACAAGCAACACCTTGGTGACTGTGCAGTCACATGAACGCATCACACCTCTCTCCTCACCACAGTCGTGCACTGAATTAACTACTTTTATCACCATGGCAACCATAATCTCTGGAAAGAGATTGTCTCTCCTATATGGCATAAGACTTAGAAAGCCTATTGTTATTATTATTCTTTCATTTAAATGTCAGTATTAACTTTCATTATTACTCTGTGGAGGCCTGCTCTAATAGTGACTGACGAGCTCACTGGTTTTTCAGGTTTGCTTCCACCATTTCTGCAACAAAGGTGAAAATATGAGCTCCACATCATGAAAACTGTGTGCTATCTGAGAGTTTCACTGTATTTTAGAAAAATAAAGCAGTGTTCACCCTGAAACAGTCAGGGAGGATGTGTGTGGGGGATTTCTGATTCAGTTGAGCTACCCTGCACTGCAGGCTTCACCAGAAGACAGCAATTCTGTTAAAAAACAAGACACACAGGTTCACCTGTTTATCTCTGAAACAGCAGCACTTGCCTGATTGATTTGGATTGACCCTGCATTCACCACATAAGATGACTGCGAGGTAAACAACAAGATTACAGCAAAGATACAATAACTACACTTACATGCATACTAATTTCCCACCATTATTCTGAATATGATAATATTCTGAATTGAATACAGCTCATGTAAACAGAATATTCCATTTGGATATTCTGAATTAGGCCTTACGCTGACTGTAGTGTCTTCGGATTAAGATAAGGTTTTAGGAGCACTCTTTGGACATGTCTACTGTGCATTATGCATTTATGTCTCATTTGAGGTTTTTAACAGCAGTTTGAAGCACACAGCCTTATGCCTGTTTATTATTCGCTTCACTCACCAGCCAAAAAAGAACTGCAATTTACTGAGTGGCTGGTAAAATCTGAACATTCACTAAGACACTTGGCTAAAAGAAAATAGGCCCAAATATATGATACGAAGTATGTCATTCTGTTTTGCATATGCACAGTTGCATGTTAATGGGAGTATTATTATTTTCATTTTTGCAGCTGTGTCATTGAAATGAATGAGAGAACCGTTTCTGACATACTCATGCTCAAAAAGAGCCCACCACATTTAGTTAAACTCTATTTTGTTCACGCTCAAGAGAAAAAGGAAAGTAAGTATACCAACACACAACCATGGGCCGACATGTTACCGTCCACGTTGCCCTGCCCCCCACTCTGTTCCTTAGATCTTTTGCCTGTGTATGTGTGTGAGTTGATTCCCCCTTATTCAGTGGGACCTTTCAGCTCACAGAGTCATTTCCATAGGTCATGGCCCTGCCCGCCCCCTTCCACCCTACCCCCCCAGTCCGCCCATCCAGCTCCATTATGCCCGGCCCTTTGTCCATACCAGATGTGCTCTCTGTATGTGTGCATGCATGTGTGTTGGGCGAAGGGGCCCACTGCCCCAGACCCGGATGAACCTCCCCCTCGCACAAACACGGAGCAGACCAGAAAGGGTGCAATCTGCCCTGCTGAATTGTTTGTCCTTGTAGGTCGAAGCTGGAGCCGCAGCTCGTCAACGTGCTGTAAACCAAACTGTGGCTCGCACTCTGACAGATACAACACACTGTCCTGTCCTTGACCCTGTGAGACTAAACTGGAGATCAATCGCCAGGTTTGGACAGGAAACCTAGCTTGGAGAGTTCAGAGGTAGCTTGAAAAGCCTGACATGGGAGTGAAGCAACATGCTACACTCCCACTAAAATCTGCACTGACCAGTCTCAGAACAGCGGGGCATGATAGCAGTATTAGCCTAGTATTTCCCTGGATGTATGAGCATTGATTCTTTAGTAATATTGGGTAACGAATAATGCAAAATTTCTGTGCTGAAAATGGACAAACTGGTCATTTCACACTTGTTTTCACTATGTCGCACTGGAGAACATTTGGACATACGCAGTGTTTGCCAACAGCTGCACCGACTGCAACACATCCTTATGAAAACAATGTGTGTGCCACACACCCGGCCTGTTTTATTACAAAAGATGAAATAAAGCTGAGGCAGCTTTTTGTTCCTACAAAACAAAGAGGAAGGTATGGATGGCCATACAGATTGAGAATGGGAGGGGAGGAGAAGGCAGTACATCTGTCTGAGCTGCTGCTCTTATAAATATGCAGCAGCTTGATCTAAAGGTTAGACAGCCTGTGCCCTGGCAGCTGCTCCAACACAGACACAACGCACAGACACACACACACCGCACGCACATTTACGATAGACAAGAGTTCAAGGTAGAGCCCTTGATCAAGGAGGCCAACAAAAATAATCACCACCTTTCAAACGTCCTCTCCCTCTTCAGTGTTTCCTACAACAGATGACTTCACTAAACAGCATTTCTCATGGAATAAGTCTGCCAGCTAGACAGGGCAAGGCTGAGTCTGTTGTTGCAATGAGGCTCTGCTTCAGTGCGAGTGTAATCCACTCCAGCAGAGACCATAGTCCAACTCATCATCATGGTACCACAGAGAGGAGGGCTTGGTTTATGCCCGTGTATGGTCCCACATGGGTGGAGAAAGATAAGTGTGAAATAGACCAGCCAAAAAGTGACATTTCAAAAACAATCTCCAAAACAGACGCACATGAAAACAGGATATCAGCATGGAAAATCATGCTTAATGCAGTGATTTGTGTTCTGTCATGCTTAAGCTGAATAGCTCATTTAATTTTAATGGCAAATTGCATATTTTTTACACACCCTGAGAGGTTCTTCTTTGTTTATTCTTGTCTGCCAGCTTCCTTTTCCTGCTTTCAGTGTGTGTCTCAAACAGTCATCTGGTGTTACAGTTGGTGGGTTACACTGACAAACAAATGCCTGGCTCCCTTTTCAATCCATGTTTACAGAGACAGGGCAAAAGATGAGACAGCAACTCCAGGCTAAACGTTTCATCTTCACTCCTTTATGGTTTTTTTTCTAAGGACAGGTTGACACCTTAAGTTCCAGTTCCTAAATCAAACCAATGTGATGATGATACATTGTTTCAATTTTCCAGCTGGTGTGGTTTGTGTTCACAAAGGCAAACCTTAAAAAGAAATGCCACGTGGTGGAAACGTTGTTCGATCTGTTGTTCAGTCTGCAGGTAAAAAAAGCAACAAATGGCCTAATTTCTACCTGGATGTTGTACATCAGGGAGCAGCGTCAGGTTCTGTTCATATCAGCCAGAGCTACGACAATTACTCGATTAATCAATTAGTCAGCCAAAAAAAATTAGTTACCAACTATTTTGAGAATTGATTAATTGTTTCGGTCATATTCCGAGCAAAAACATTTGCTGGTTCCAGCTTCTTAAATGTGAGGATTTGCTGCTTTTCTTTTCTTTGTTACTTGGACAAAAGAAGCAATTTTAAGCAGGCTACAACTAACGATATCAAATAGTTGTTTGGTCCATAAAATGTCATAAAATGGTGAAAAATGTGGATCAGTGTTGTCCAAATCCCAAAGTGACATCCTTCAGTGTCTTGTTTCATTTGTCCACAACCCCAAAATAATCAGTTTAGTGTCAGAGAGGAGTAAAGAAACAGAAACTATTCACATTTTTTAAGTTAAATTAAAGATCTGACATGTTTATTAAAAAATTACTTGACGTGATTAATCAATTATCAAAATATTTGACAATCAATTAATTGTTGCAGCTTTAATTCTATTCTTTTAACATGTCACTTTGAGCATTTTACACAACAATACAAATAAATCAATTAACTGTGAAAATGATCAGCAGGTTAATCAAGAATGATAAAAATATTAGCAGACTTTAGAGGATCACACATGGGAATGTCATGAGTCACTTTGAGTTCAGATTTGTCCTGTCATTCCACCTTTTGGTAGCAAACATGCTACTAGTTCACTAGTCACCAAATCAAGAAGAGAAAATGTTTTTAACCAATGAAATGATACATACAATAATATGTTTCTGTAACTGGTTCAAATTGTGTTCACATCACGAATGAACCGCTCCAGAGTTGACTTGACAGCAGCCCGAGACAACCTCTTTGAGATGGACCAGAGAGCAATTCTTTGTTCGAGTTTGAGTCCAGCGCTCACACAGACCCAAAAGCACCAGTTGGACTGAACCTGCCCTAAAGCACAAGTTGATCCATTGATATTGTTTGATCAGATCCTATTTTAATTCTGGAAAAAAGTGGGTTGATTAAGACAATCAGTTTGGACATCATTGTCCTCACAAATCCCATTTCACCTGAAATTAACAACCAAGCACGCCTTCTGCTTTCACAGTGTTGTGTAGGCTGGACAGTCCAAGCAGCAGACAAATGACTACGTCACTTCCAAGGCAGGCGCACAGACACATCCAGAGAGAGAAACCCTCCTGAGTGAAACAGGGATAGTGGAAGAGGCGGGGGTGGAAGTTAATGGAGGCCAGAGAGGGGAGTGCTGTTTGAAGCAGCTGACTCACGGCTCAGACTCAACCGGCTGACTGTCTGGTTGGCTGCTCCGGTGCCTGGCCCCCCGTCCTACGTCCGCAACACGCCTGCTTATTACAGGCTGCTCTGCTACACTGCCGCCAGCTCCACATCCAAATAACTCCCATGAGAGCACTTTCATAATGTGTTTGTTGTTCAGTTTTACTTTCCAGCAGCACACCGTTATATACATTCAGATTATGTACAGTCACACAGAAATGCAAAGCATTAGGTAAATGCAGTATGAAATGAGACAATTATGTAAGAAATGTGAAGTGTAAGAATGCTGACTGTGGACGTGTGAAGGACAACTGCCTTCAGGTGTAGCTATTAAATTAAAACGGGTACAAAATGATGTTGAGGTTGCTTCATTAGTCTGTCTACCAACTTTAACAAGAGTAAGATATTATTGATGATAGGAAATTCTGTGTGATGTATATGCCACTGAAAGTCGCAGTATTTACCAGACAAAAACATATCTGACAGTGTGACTGACTGAATGATATGATGAATGTCTGACTGAAGGTATGACTGAAATGTCAAGCTTTTGTATTTTCAATAAATGTCCTTTTCCTTTAACACACCAAATGCATCAAATGTTTGTCTTTTTGGGCTGCATCTCAATGTTGCTTTGTTGTTCAGAAATGTAAGACAAGAAATTACATAAGATTATATTTGGAATAATGTGAGTGAAATAATGGTTTGATTGGCCAGGCTAAATTACTTTTCTCACCAGCAGCTTGCTTAATTTTCAAAAACAGACACAGAATCTGAGCAATCAATCAGATTCAATTTGTGTGGAAGAGTCTCTTGTGGGTTTAAAAAGCTTCAAATTGTGACCATCTGTTGTGTTCTGAAAGGTCTCAGCTTTGGCAGAGATGACCAGCAGGACACCGCATCACCTCTTGCTTTTGCTTTCCTGGGAAAAGTTACCAAATCGTACCTGGCTTCACTGTTGTCATGATTTTGTCTCTTCCTCCAACACAGACATTGCTATCTTCACACACTGTCCAACAACACAGATTCTGTGAGATATGTTTGCTCCAGGCGACAGTTTTATTGCTTTCATTCATATGAAGAGTCAACAAACAACCTCAGCAGCCACTTCACAGCCAGATCTCAGAAAAAAATCTGACTGGCTGTTTGGCAAAAGACTGAAATGAAGAAATTGGCATCTGGACCGGATGGACAGACCTCCATAGACACACACAAATCATTAAACTTTCAGTTACACCACAATGCACTGACCAAAAACATATAGAACCACAACAAAGACCTAGTGTCAACAAAGGCAGACTGATCCATTACTGTGTGACCTTTTCAATTAAGAAATATATAGATATTAATAGACTTGCACCGATTTCAACTTTCTTAGCCGATTCCGATTTCCGATTTTTGAGGGGTCTGACCTACCAATTCCGGCCGGTTCCGATTTTCAGTCTTTCTAAGAACTGTAATTGACAGCATTCACAAACATTTTTGCAACTTTTCTTGTAAATATGTTCATAATAAGACACTGACTATTAAATATTCATTTAATACTTTCTCCAAAATCATCCAGATTACAACCAGGCCTTTTGAATTGGGTGAACGTGATCTCGCGATATCATCTCGCAGGATTTCGTGGGACGCAATTTCACGTGATCTTTTGTGGAAGCGGATGTAAACAAACCGGAGACTAACGCGGTGCAACAGTTTGAAGTAAAACTTTGCCGTGAGAAAAACAAACACAGAAGTTAAAGGAGTCTGGATGAGAAAATGTTTGAGGAGACACATCAACACAGGTTGTTTATTCTTCAGCCAGAACAGGAGGTGAGATTTGAACTGTCCCTCTGTGAACAGCAGTCTGCTGCTAGCTTGCTAGCATTAGCCTGAAGTGCGAGAGAGTTTACGGCTGTTCTGCGTCATTGTCAGCTGCTCTGTCTCGTTGTAGACTGTCTTCTCTTTATCCTGTTCTTGGAATCTGTCTCCGACACCAGCTTCAAGCAGACGTGTGTCTGAGTGTGTAGCTGTTATCAGCGCTGTGTTGACGTCACGGTCAGGTTTGTGATATAATTCTAATAAGCAGGTCTGAGACCTCAGTATTTGATTTGAGTTTCTCATGTAGGACCTTGTTTCTTTCGCTCGCTTTTGTATCTTGGTATGTTTGCTCCTGACTTGTCTTTTTTTGTTGTTTGTAGTGTCTTATAAGCCCATGAGGGCTGGGCACCTTTTTGGTGCATGACACTTTGAAAAATAAATTACCTTACCATACCACACTAAGCTAAGCTAAAAAAGCTTGCTGGTTCCATCTTCTTAAATGTGAAAATTTGCTGCTTTTCTCTCTCATTTATGACACTAAATTAAGAGTCTTTGGGTTCTGGACTATTGGTTGGACAAAAGATGCAATTTAAAGACATCACTCTGGGAAATTTTAAAATTTGACATTTTACAGACTGAAGTGTTAGTCATGAAAACAATTGTTAGTTGTAACCCTACTTTTTAGCATGTGAAAATAACTGCAGATTGTCCAGATCCAAAGCTATTTGATAACGTTAAGTCATACCCCTGAATCTACAATCGTGTGATTGGCTGAAATGGAAGGAGACATCTCATAAGCTACAGATAAATCCCTGCTGAAATTTGTTTGTAAATGAATTGTGTAGATCAAACTCAAGGAAATAGCACCAGTGGTCAGGAGGAGGTAGATAACTCATCATACACAATTAATGATAACATGACACCAACTGCAATTATTGTTAATTTCATAAGCTTAGGGCACAAGGGAAATATTTCAGTTTCCTTTATTGCTTTTAGAATGTTCTGCCACATGCATTAAATGCTCATCTTACTTACTGGCTATTGTTTAATTAAAATGTGTACCATGTAGCCCATCCAACTACGTTCCAGGCTAGTCAGGAGTCTGCATTTGTAATCTGAGATGCTGCAAAGAGACTACCATTTTACAGTTTCCTGATGTTTTCTATGTTCAGAAGGCAAAGTGACAATATGTCTGCTGAAAGGCTGCAGAGCTTGGCTTTCCTCTGCTGTATACCAGTGCTGTCAGCTTGTGGTTTTCCTCTGGTAGATGAAAAGAAAACGCAAAACATGAACGATAAAGTGAACCACAATATACAGTTTATTCTCCTAGACTGTAGAACCAGTCAGACTGTTGTCTCCGTTATGACTGTCTCCACTGCTGATTCAACGTGGATCAGGTCATCGGAAGAATTCAGAGAATGCATTTAAGTTTACTGTAATCACCTGGTACACACCACTTTTACACTGAGCTGTAACCTCAAAATTATTTTTCAGACTGTCATATTGTAAGTGTATTAGTGAGATATTACACTGTAGCTTTTTTTAATCAGAACATTTGGACTGATGGTGCAGTGAGAATACAGGCTCTAGAGGGAGATCACACTGTACACTGTGAGCATGTGTCAGACAAATAACCTACTGTTCAGCTGCGGAAGTCTGCTTATTGAGACTTTAGCTTAGCTTATTAGTTTCTTTTAAAGCTTCATTTGGACTTTGAATTGAATTATTTTGGATACAAGGTTGCACTTCTAAGCCCTTTGTACAGGTAAAAGACTCACCGTGACAGCCATTCAAACTCTTGAAAACTGCATATTAAGTCTCCCTGTTAGAGCCCCAGTTAAATAGTCTATACTGTATACCACATTTAAAAAAATATTAGACCTCAGGTTCCTTTATCGGAGATACAGCTAACCATATAGATGCCGAAAAACAGATTTCTGTCAATCCATAACACCAATAACACTAACAGTTTAATCTGACATTGCACAAATCCTGTTACTGCAGAAAGCATCCAAAATCTAAAAAACTTAAGTGCAGTGGTAGGCAAATAGTATCCAACAAAAATACAGTTCTTGGCCCCCCATTGTACAATGCTGGAAAAAATGAGTCAAATCATCTCATGTAACAATGCCAGAGAAGAGCAAAACTCTGGAACATTATGACCTTTACAGAAATACAGACACTGACTTCATTTCTGCCCCCAAAAGAGGTCTCCTCATTACAGAGCCCTTTTCAAAATACTGCCATTTCACTGAAACAGTTGCTGGAAAACATCACATTTATAATACAACATATTTTATAATCCCCTTGGGGAAAATTTTCTCAAGCTCAGCGTCACTTAAAAAGGAGCAATATACAACTTTCATCTCACGAGATGTTAGCAAACAACTTCTTGCAATGTAAAGATATAGTACAGTAATGGCTTTCTGAGCAGAGAATGAAGTCACACTCCCTCTGTGTGTGTTGTAATCTGAGCTTCTCTTTGCTTTGTTTTCATGGCCAGTCCAGTCACATGTGCATATTAGGGCATGTGAGCATACATGTGGTTAGAAACTTTCTTGTATTACAGTTAGGCCTAATCAGCACATCAAAATATGTCTCATTTGAGGTGAGAAACAGACAATGTAGAGACAGAATCCGATGGTCTGTCTGGTCTGACATGCTGATGCTGTAATGTTGTGGCAGTGAATGTGGCATAAAACACTATTGACAAATGTCATTCTACATTTTAGTACATAGTCATGTGATTACTAGATCAGCCAGAGTTCTCCACCAAAACACACTCTGACGTTGATGCCAAGTTCCTCCATTTTGTTTCTGAGTGACCTGACATTGCACAGTATCATGGAGGGCAATGGAGGTCTATTTCACATCATCTGAGGTGCTGTCTTACCCGCCCTCATCTGCCTCTTCTACACTGACACCTACATCATCCAGGCTGTACTTCCACAGCTTTGGCCAGCTCCATGATGGGAATAGCAGAGAGTGACAGCAGTGTCTCTCGCTCTGTTTATCCCTAACTCTACGGTGACTGCAAAACTAGCAAAAAACATGCAAGGCTGAATCAAAAAGTGTTTGGTTTGTCTGTTCTACGATATGCATGGTAGTTCAGCATGTTGGCTCCATGGAAGAGGACCTGCTCATTCATTCAAGTGTTCATTCTAAGGCAACAAAAACACAACAAATCCTATTTTCAGGTAATTATACACTAATTAAAATACTCTTATGAATAACACTTCTACCACATTCAGCCAATAAGTCCCCCCTGAATATTACACACTGGGCCAAATGGCTTCTAACAACTATTTTAACTGTTGATTAAGCTTTCAATAATTTTCTCTATTAATTGATTAGTTGTTTGGTCTATAACATGTCAGAAAAAGATGAAAAATGTTGATCAGTGTTTCTCAAAACACAAGATGACATCCTCAGATGTCTTGTTTTGTCCATAATCCATAGATACTCAGTTTACTGTCATGGAGGGGTACAGAAACCAGAAAGTATTTACATTTAAGAAACTGGAATCACAGAATTTGGATTTTTTTTTCCTGAATAGAATTGCCCAAACTAATTAATCAATTATCAAAATCTACAATAGGATTAAACATAATGTTGCTTTTATAAAATCTAATGAACAATGGTTAAAACAATCAAGTACGGTACTAAAATACATTAATAAAATGACCAAAATGCAGCAGCACATGAGCCGGAGTCACAACTGGAGAAATGCTACCAGAAAAGGAAAAAGTACTTCTTAAGAAGAAGCAAACGATGGGGTACTATGCTCCAGCTTGGTAGAGGACGTTTGGGCGGAGGCGTCACGTTTAAGATGCAGGCCTTTTTTCTGACACAAAGCCAAGTCTGGAAAAGAAACGCTCTGAAGAATTGTCTTGCTGCTACCTTGACTCTGTGTTTAATTCAAAGCATCTCACTCTGACACCAGGAAAACGATATTTCACTTTACTGAGCTGGGAGGTTCTGGCCCGTACTTTCAGCTCAGTAATGGGGCATTCAGTACGAATGGCAAAAACAGCGTACCAGTTTCTTTGTGGGAAGAATTGGTGACCTCATGCACACAAATACTATGAGGAAACACAGCTCACTGCAGCTTTTAAAAAGGGGGACTTCAAACTAGTAGTCTGGATATATCTCTAACAAAAGCTGATCAGGATAAACCAGTCTACAGAGATTAACTACTAATACTTGGATTTGTAAGTCATATTCCTGCCTGACATGTACAAGCACAACTTATTCCTGTCACAAACTTCGAATCAGCAGTAGAGCTTGTGATTCCCTTGCCTCCCCATGAAGGAGAGCAGAGTGGGGGGCCATTCATTAACGCATTGGTGCCTTTGAATCCGATGGCCACTGGCATGGCTACAACCTCTCAAATTAGTCGTGGTTCCTTGGGCCGGGACAACAGGCGTCCAGGGTCACCCGCATGCCTGGCATTCCTCTACTGCTAGTACTGACAGCAGCAGCGCACAGCACCCAGAAAAACAACGCTACACAAGCATTTCGCAGAAACACACAACAGACACAAGAAATGGCCCCCAGCAGTCGTGGGGGGGGGGCATGGTGCAGATAAAAGTAAGCGTAAAATATCGACTCTGCGCAATCTCAGTGGAATTTCTGCTGTATCAAGATGAAAAACAGCACAACATATCTGTTGAACCCTACAGAAAAGAGGAAGCAGAGCTCCCACAGTGGCCTTGATCAAAGATCCCATGACTGTTGCCTTACTGAAAAATATTTCTTCCTGATTTGTTATTCTAAAGGAGTCAACATTCTGGTTTCAGTCACATTCGGGCTATTGAACAGTTTTGGTCTAATATAAAATATGCATCAATCAATTTGAAAAACACTTTTTGCAATCCCAGTGGATGGTAACATCCCTTGGGCATTCAATGAATTTTACTGCATTGATTTAAAGTTTCAGTGACTGACAATGATCCCCAGAGGGCAATTTAAACTAGTTCTAACCTACTTGGAGTGGTGGTGGAAAATTATAAAATTAAGAATGCTTCACAACATGAGTGTGCAGACTAAAAATTGCTTAATTTTGAAGTGTGGAGTTTTTTTAATCAGGTATGTCTTGATTCCTCATCTCACCCACTCATTTCCATAAGGACTCAGAAACCTCAGCAGCTGGCGATGAACAATGTTTGCAAAATGCAGCAGAGTTCAGGCAGCCAGAAACCAAACCCATCTGATCACCGGTAATAGAAGACAAAGTGTGACAATGCAATTTAAGATCTGTATTATCAAATTTAGGCTTAGCCTTTCTTTCAGCCTGTTGGTCATCTAGATTTCTAGGGATGCAAAGTAAGTATAGGGGATGAAAAATGGTGGAAATTTATATTATTTATCATTACAACAATTAATTTATAGCTTATAAATATCAGCTAAATTAAAAGGCATATCTGATTAGACAGATTATGTCAAAGCATATCATTTAAATTCTTAGGCAAAATTCTCTATACAAGCCAAAGTGTGTTTGTAAAGTTTAATATACTTTACAAGAGAAACTAAATGAACAGTCAGACTTTAACCCACAACATATAACAGGTTTCTGTTGAAGTATTCTTATAGCTGACTAGCCTGATCTGGCAATTTTCTCTGAGTTAGTTTTATTTCTAAAGTCTTAGTTACTCCAAACTCCAAGGTGACATTTTTAAATGTCTTGTTTAGTCAAACCAACACATAAGTGAAATACTAATTAGGCCTAGTTTTCAACTATTCAATTAACTATTTATGATAATCAATTAAGGTTTAGGATAATTTGTTTAGAAAAATGTCCAAATTCTCTGATTTGAATACTTTGAGGTTTCTTTTCTCCTTCATGACAGTAAACTGACATTTTCTCACACTTTATGGACCAAAATCAAGAAACTAATCTTACAGGTTAACCAATAATGAAAATAACCTGTATGTGCAGTCCTAGATATAAGTGCGCATATACACACTGTCAATAAGGAGCTGCTCAGGCCTGAAAAGAATGGACAAGTTGTGGACACGGGTGAGACAGCTCCAGAGACATCTCTAAAACCAAGCAAATAAAGTCATAAATCCCAACACTGTGTTACCTTTTTGTAACGTTCCAATTATAAACTAGAAGAAGTACTCTAATGACGCAGATTGTTGCAGGTTCACCACATGCCTGGTGTCATTTCCTGTTAATTTCTTGCAATCAGCCAAAATACTGTAACTTCCCTAACATTCATTATGTACACTGCAGTATGAAAATGGGACACAATGTGGCATTTACACCTTACTAAATGTCTCGGTATTTCAGGAATTTCATGACCAGTAACAACCCCCTGGAGCAAGAAAAGCTGAGATAACCCCCTAAACTGATTCCCAACATCCTCTGTTGTCAGGGACAGTCACGATTGATTTGGAGTCTCCCTTGACAGTGGCTCGCATTTGACTGAGAGTGCTGACACAACACTCATCCTTTATACCGACCACTCCAGCTAAATGTGGCCCGTTTACTTAGTACGTGGGGGGGGGGGACGAGGAGAGGAGAAAACGAGTGACAGAGCATGAGGACAGAGCCTATTAGGCGGGGAGGATGACTGAGTCTGCGAGGATGAGGAGAGTAATAGTGACACCACCTAATTTAGCCCGCTGCCAGCACTCGGATGTGTGCGGATGCTTTGTGTGTTGCACGCTGCTGGATGGGAATGCTGCTAAAGCAAGTGTGTGTGAGCTGCAGGGGTGTGGTCCTGAGCGCTGAGCAGCAACGTGACATGTAAAGGTATCAATGAAGGTGCGCTCTGGTTAAATCTAGCCTTTTGTGATTGTGTAAAATCTAATATACAGCCTTGATATTCATGTTCAGCTGAAACATGCACTGGTGCACTGATTCTTCTCCCTAATCTGTGGGTCAGATTATCTGCATCTAAAATATTGGATCCTTTTCTGATGTAAATGATGCAGCTCAGGCTGTGGACCCACGCCATGACAATCCTATTGCTGCTGGACAAAGGAAGCCGAATTCCCACCCTTCTTGTGTGTCCCTGAGCCAACATATCAATTTAATAACTAGCCCGCATCTGAGGCAGCGATGGGGTATATGAGGACACGATCGTGCTTTTGGCATGACTAGATTCTGATGAGATCTTTATGTATGCCATTTGAAAAGCATGCTCCTCCACTCACGATGAGGCTCTCTCTCTCTCCACACACAAAGGAATGTGACACAAAGGAAACGCGTGAGTCTGCCAGTCAATAGGAGAAAAAAAAAAACACACTATCGGCTGTTTGTATGTGTGAGAAAAGCCTTCTCCTTTTGCAACATGCTGACCAGCGGAACAAAGAAAAAAACAAGCAGGGATCCTCTGCAAAACGAAACTAAAAATCTCTACACAACAAGAGCAAGCATGCACGGTAGCAGCAGCGGTGACTGCTTCTCTAATGAGGAGCTGTAAATGCTGAATCCAATTCACAAATCTTGCAGGGTAATTCAATACTGCTTATCGGTAACCATAAACACCCCATTACACACGACTCAAGTATCTTTAGGAGACTCTAGTCTATTTGGCATGAATGAAAGAAGCAGGTCTTTCTTTGCCCACTTCAGCTGCAGTCTTCCTCTGCTGCAGTTCACTGAACTGAAAGTATCACTGCAAAGCTATTCACAAAGTCGAGTTTTAGTGAAACGCTGTGCCGTCTGGAAGTGTGTAAGCCAAATGCATCAGAAGACTTAAGCAATACGAAGCAGCTTTAAAGTGGTAGGTATCTGAATGGAGTCTGGTGTGCCCAGGTGCTCTTAAACTGGGAGGGTGTAGAAGCAGAGAAAAAATAGTTCCTCATCTTTTGACAGCAAGCTGTTTAACCATATGTCTGAACTAATAAGACTAATGCCATCATTTATCAAATAAAAAACTGTAAATTCTCACACACTGAACTGAACCATGAACATGTAAAAATGTTATTGGCTGCAGCCAGAAGCTAGCAGGCTAACGTGTTGGTGCACAATACTTATACTGTAGTAGTTAATTTTTCAGTCTATACAAGTCAGAAACTGGTGAAAAATGTTCATCAGTTTTCCAGTAAAGAAACCAAAAAATTCATATTTAAGAAGTTGAAATCAGAGAATTCTGAATTTTTTTCTTAAAGAAATTAATCAAACCGACTATTCAATTATCAAAATAGTTGGCGATTAATTTAGTAAGTGATTAATAATCGATTAGTTGTTGCAACTCTAGTTGAAACGTTCACAGCAGCTCATTAACAAACTAACTACTTACACAAGAGGATAGACAGGTTAGAAAACTAATTTACCAGGCTTATTAAAAGAGAGTAGCCCGACAAAAAAACTCATGAAATTAGTTGCTCACTTTAATTTAAGCGTCCAATCATCTCTGAGTAGGCACGTCACTGTCAGCATCTGAGATGAGAAAATAGTGACTGACTGAAGTCAAACTGTGCCACACCGAGAGATAACGGTCACCTGAAACACGACAAAAACATTCAGCCCCGAGGCAACATAAACTGAACTTGTGCAGTCAAGTATGTGCCCCAAAAAATCGGCTTCAAGCACGAGGTAAATGAACAACCAGCGCGTGACAAAGAGCAAACATCCCCTCAGTGATGCTGCCAACTTTGTATTTGCCAAACTGAGGACTGTTCCTCCGGACAGACTCCTCGGTGCTCTTTGTTGGCGGAGCAGAACCACCAAAAGCTGGAGCAAAACCTCGCCGAAGAGAGGCCACCTTTGATCCTGAGCTACAGCCGTCGGCCCTTTAGAACCCAATGTGACTTTTAGCTCCCTGCTCCTTTTTTCCCCCCAGACAATAAACATTCCTGAGACAGGCAGCAGAAGGCTGGCCACCGACCCTGCGCCATCTTAGTTACACACACTCCGCTTCTTCAGGCTTCTTCAACAAAGAGCTTTTCTTGCCAAACTAACCCGACACGAGGCTGCAACTTTCGAGAAACACGCGAGAAACACAAAACACAACTCCGTGTCGTCCGTTTAAAGCCACTTACCGGTATTTTCTTGTATCCTTGTCCAGAACAGGAGGACGAGCAGAAGGCATGGTATTGCATCCATCGTGGCTACGGACCAGACTGGCTGCCGACTGCTAACTTCTCCCAGCGCTGAGGAAGGGAGAAGATGATTGGCTACTAGAGCCATAAGTCCCGCCTCTTCAGCGTTTGCACGGGGAAAGGGCGATGCTGATTGGCGGAGAGGCCTGCCACACCCCGCCTCACTAGAGCAACTCTCCCACTGCTGTAAACAAAACACTGTTGCTATTCACTATAATGACAAATTTATTTAATTTATGAGGTTACACTCATATCACCTCCAGAATAAAAACAAGTTTTTATGAACAACTAGTTCAAGTATAGGAAAGCCCATTTCTACTAGTAAAGTTAAAAATATATCCCCATGGTAAGTCATGATAATAATTATGAGATTTTTATAAAAGTAGAAAATATGAAATAAAACGTGGAAATAAGAAGATTTAACGTTGAAAATTTAAGTTTAAGTAATAATTATGAAATAAAATGAAAAACTTTTTGAAAAACTTCCTCCAACTTTTAAATTAGTGACTTTTTATCTCATAATTCTAACTTTTTATCTTATACTGCCGAATTTTTCCTCATAATTAAGCCCTTTTATCCCATAATTATTCCTTTAACTCATGACCTTTAACTCATAATTTTGCCTTTTTTTGTTTCATAATTCTGAGTTTTTATCACATACTTCTGACTGATAATTGACCTTTTATGTCATAATTGTGACTTTTTATCTCATAATTTCACCTTTTTATGTCACATTCTTGACTTTTTGCTAATAATTATGATTGTTTATCTGATAATTATGACTTTTTATTTAATATTTTCAACTTTTTTTCTCATATGACCTTTTATCTCATACTTATGGTGTTGTATCTCATAATTGTGACTTTAAATCTCATAATTATGATTTTTTTATCTCATACCTTTGACTTTTTCCTCATAATATGACCTTTTCTTTCATTGTTTTGACTTTCAATTTCATAATTTTGCCTTTCTATCTCACAATTCTGACTTTTTATCTCATAACTATGACTTTTTATGTCATAATTATGACTTTTAATCTCACAATCATCTCATATGTATGACTTTCTATTTATAATTAAGCCTTTTTTTTTTTTTACCATGGGGATATCATTTTCTTTCACTGGCAGAAATGGGCTTCCATACTAGTATAATCTTTTAATAACTACCTTAGAAACAAAAGTAATAACTCCTAACTCCTGAAACAACTAATCATTGCATAGTACTTCTATACTTTTAACTTCCTCAGTCAGGGATTTACTGCTTTCCAGCCTGAACATGTAGGAAAACCTCTATATAGTCTAAGGCAATGGAATATTTCTCTATGCATCTCTCATACAGCTTGGATTTAAATAGAATCCTCCACAGAAAAGTACGTCTTTGTGATGGAAGAAGTCTTTTGTGGCAGAGGAATGTGCCACTCGTGATTTAGTCAGACAGAAAGAACGTGTCACCATGGCTCTGACAGAGGGAACATATCATAATAATAACATCAGCAAACACAGATAACATTCTCACTGCTGCAGCTCTGCCCAGATAAGATATCCTCAATGACATGCTGTGGCTACACCCGTGTGCATCGTCCATATGTCAGTCTCTCTCTCTCTCTCTCTCTCACAGTCACACACACACACACACACACACACACACACACACACACACACACACACACACACACACACACACACACACACAAACATATCCCCGTAACCCTTCCTTTGTCTCGTTCACATTTACTCCATCTCTTGACTAGACACACCCACACACACACTCTTGAACTAGCCCTTCTTCCCCCTCCTTCCAGTGCACACACTCACACTCACTCACACACACACACACACACACACACACACACACACACACACACACACACACACACACACACGCACACACTTTCCCTAGTCCCTGGAGAGTGTGACAGAGATTGATGATGGCCTATTATTTGATGTCCAACTGAGCCCTGCACGGCCCTGCATGCACGCACGCACACACATGTTCACTCACACAAGCACACACACACACACACACACAAGCACACACACACACTGGTCAACTCTCATGCATATTTATTGCAGTTGTGGCTAAAAGATAGAGATTAAGATCATACTGCAGGTTAAGCGGACAGAGTAACATAGATAGATGAATCAGGTGATGCAAAAAGTTTAAAAAAAATGTATGCGATTTTATTGAAAATCCTAAATGTTATATTCACTTCAACAGCTGTGGCTAAATGCAGAGGGACCTCTGACACCCCATCCCCCTAAAACACTCTCGCACACATACAATGAACCACCTGCTCTTAGCAGTAATCAGATGCTGTTCATGTTTTAGTGCCTGTACCTGTCTCATTTGCATTTACAATTTTGGCATTTAGCTGACGCATTCATCCACAGTGACTTGCACTGTGTGCAGCGGTAAGAAAAAAAAAGCTCAGATTTTTAATCACAAAATTACAAGAGACCAACAGTAAGTTGTGTAAAGGTCAGTGACGATATTGCTGTAAACACAGAATGATGTGCCAAAAAAAAAAAAAAAAAAATAGTGCTAAGAAAAGAAGTGAAGGACGGAGGTTTTCAGAACAAAATCACCCATTAGGGTGGTGAAAGTGGTTTCAGTAAATACTTTCTCCCCCTCTCTGTGGTTCTGTCTGGAGTGAAGGTCAAAGGTCTCTCCATCACTGGGAAGGACAGGAGGGAGTGCAGATGACTGGAGCCCTCTTTCATTAGTCATTTTCCTCATTCACTTCCCGTTGGCATTCTCACTTAGGAGAATCTCTGCTGCCATCTGAAGTGCTGTTCCATTAGTCTGCAACCTCGACTCAACTCACAGAGACCCAACCTTCAACTGGCCATGTGTGTGAGTCAACAATAGTGAGGCAGTCAGTGATGAATATTGCCCAGAATGCATTCATACACATTCATTTATTATTTCCACAATCCTACAGAGAATATATTAAAAAGACATCTGCAATATTTTTCAATACACTAGCCATGATGTAGGTGTTCCTATTTTTTCTTGTTTATTATGTTTTTGGTGGTTTGGTTTTTAACCTTGTTAATGTGTTCACATGGTGTTTTTCATGTGTTACAAGACATATCAGCTTCAAAATAAGCAATAAACACCATGTCTGAGCATTTGTTGCTTTGAAACTGCAATGAGCAAGGGCCATCTCAAAAAAACAGACCCAGTCAGGCTGGGTATATGATGTCTTAAACCTCAGGAACCAATCCCGTTAATCAAGGAAGTGGTGCTATACATAATATTAGCGGTGATGCTCAGCCCATGGGAGAAGCTGGATGTAGCTAGTTACTGTGATTAGCTCGCAAAACAGAGGAGAAGCCACGTGCAGCTACTTAAGGGTGGGGGTGAGGGTGTGAAGAGGGCGGGAACTATTTCCATATTCATTAACCCTTGAATACTAAATGAAGGCAAGGTTTAGTGCTATTTGTAAGCCATTTTATAAGATATTTTAATTTATTTTGCAAAAAAAAAGTTAAAAATTTTATTACTTCATGCAGAACATTTGATATTGTTTAAAATATGACTGGAGGTGGATTTTGATTATAATCTCCACCAGACCTTAGCCCATGCATTAAAATTCAAAATGGCCTCATATGTAGACAAATACATTGGCCCTGACGTAGGTGTTCTTATTTTTTTCATGTTTTAGAAGGGATTTTGCTTTAAGGACTTTATGTTCTTGTTGAAAACTAATTAATTACTTTTTCACAGCGTTCATGATCAGACAGTGAATGTCTGTATCCTGGAGGACACATTGCTCTGATAAGGGTACAAAACAGGGATAATAACCAGGGAAACAGATATGCTTATGTTTTGAGGACCGTACAACACCCCCACTGCAGTATATGCAGTGGGTCTGCAGGTTGACAATTTGACAACCAGTCTAGTAGAGGCAAAAGGCAACACAACATTAAAAGGGTTAAAAACACGATTTATTATTTATGAATATATATTAAAATCAACAGAGAATGGTCAGTTTCTACTTGTCAAGAAGAGGGGGAGAGTGGGCCTGGTCAGCTTTGCTGCACCTAGGTTGCCTCTACTGTTGTCACTTTGTCGTCACACTTAAATGTTACTTGATGGTAGACTTCTGAGCTGACTAGGCATCACACTTCAGCCTTCAGGATGCCCAAACTGGCCTTAGGGCTGCAGCATGTAGCGTGGACCTTGGCCTACAGATAGAAACACACAAGAGAATGAGAGACCAATATTCACATAGTTAAATTTACATCATGCACAAATAATAACTATCATTCACTTTAAGCAGCAGTGTTTGCTGCACGTGGCTCCCAGCCAGTGCCAAAAGAATGAAGGTGAGATAGTGTGAAGGTGCTGATACAGGTCTACCCTGTTACAGCCATACTCTACAGATTATAAAATAAAAATGTGAGATATAGATTACCCTCGCCAGGTGTAAGCAGGGAGGGGATCATGTAATCGTTTCTGTGTGTGCGTGAGTGCACTGGATTGGAACTACCGTAATTTCCGGACTATAAGCCGCGACTTTTGTCACACGCTTTCAACCCTGCGGCTTATGTAATGATGCGGCTAATTTATGCATTTTTTCTAACGGCCGCCAGGGGCGCTCGAGCAGAAAAGGTAAGAGTGAGACAGGTGGAATATATGTGTCGAGGAAGACGCAAGTTTAATGTAACTTCGCTGTGCTACCGTGTTGCTGCTATGTTACTGCCGCGTCTCAGTGACTTTTACCGGTATGTTTTTTTAACCAGCCCTTTTAGTGCTGTGTTACTACCGTATTGCTGCTGTGTTACTGCCGCGTCACAGGCACTGTTTGGAAAGAAAAGCTAAGGTATATTATTAAAACTTTGAAAACTCTTTCTGTGTACCGTCTTTCTTTGTAAATATCTCATGTTTCAATGTGGGCACATGCGGCTTATAGACAGGTGCGGCTTATGTATGTACAAAATGGTTTTTCCTTTAAAAATGTACTGGATGAGGCTTATAATCAGGTGCGCTCTATAGTCCAGAAATTACGGTACTCCTTGTCCGCAGCTGATGTCAAATACTACTGGATCAATCAGAGTAAAAAAAATTATGACCTTTATGTATTGATATTTTTATGGTCAGAGGTATGATATTTTCAGGTCATCCCTTTCTAGTGACTTGACACAAATGTTCACTTGGACTCAGAGATTAACTGAGTAGATTTTGGTGGTTCAAGGTCAAAGGTCAAGGTCAGAGTAATCGCACTAGACACATTTGTAGCTATAACTCAAGAGTTCAAATGCTCATTATGACAAAAAATTTCACACAAATATCTAATAGGAAATGATGACATTTTATATCCAAAAGGTCAAAGGTCAAGTGACGACTCCATGTTTCTACCTGCACATTATTCTCTGGACTCACACATGTACAGTGGGAGCTCTCAATTTGCCAAAAATACACTTAATACTTTTCATTAAAGTCCTTCAAAATTACAGCACAATATAGTGGTAACTCACTCTTCTTAACTGGCCACTATCACTGCTTCAGTTTCTAATCCCATTTCAGCTCTGGACAATGAATGTGGAGGTCATGTTTGTGGAACTTTGCAAATCTCAGGTTGCATCTGGTCATGGTGGTGGCATTGCAGTAGGTGCTTCACCATCTGTTGCCTGGTGGGGGTCTGCACTCTACTGAGTGACCTCCAGTCGTGCCTGAGTACCGTCCTGTCTGCAGCGAGTCTTTCATACTGATCCCACCAGTCTAATATTTTTTGTGCACTTATATGACTGTATGTTCAAGGGCATCTTGTTGTTGTGCTGATTTACAGTTTTATTGACTGCTCTGTTTTATACCACTGCTGACTCCTCAATCCTCCTTAAAGTCATTGCGAGGCCACATTTTGACCTTTGTTGTGATTTAAAAACTGACATCCATAGAAATATTTGGTCTCATCGTGATCCAGAGTATCTTCAAATTAATTCCACACCTCATATGTTATCATCCACTAAAGTCAGGCATCATATGAGATCAATCAATCAATCAATCAATCAATCAAATTTCATTTATATGTCCCAAATCACAAATCACCATATAAAAAAATGGAGGAAACCTCAGGGAGAGCTACAGAGGAGGGGTCCCCCTCTCAGGATGGACAGACATGCAATGGATGTCACATGTACAGATGAGCAAAATCTGAAGAGTTTGTTAAACATAGAGTTAGAATATTGATGTGAGGACTGTGATTCCAGGAGGATGTCAAACAGCACCCGGTGTCATACGACCTCCTCTCCACCATGGAGACCAGGAAGAGGACTGGCCACAGAATCACATTAAAAATTTGCTAACAGAATTTCTGATGTATTAAATAATTAAATATATTAAAATAAATATTTAGAGGGGTGTGGATCCAGGAGTAGGCTGAAACCACTTCAAGAGACACCAGTATGACCTCCATGGAGACCCATAGAAAGTAGGAGAAGCACTGAATAAATCCTTGTTTTTGTTATCTGTGTCGGAGTCTTGACTGTACCTCAGTGGCTGCTGCTGTATGTCGCTGCTATGTGTCTGTGCGGCTGCTGTATTGGAGAGGTCCTGATCTGCTATTGAACAAATGTGTACTGGACGCACACATCACTATAAAAAAATTTGGTTTGTTACAAACATAAGAAATTGGTCATGATAATTGTAACTTGTTGGACTTTAACTCAGTTACTGAGGGACGATATAATCAGCTCTATGCCACAACTTCCACTGGAACATGCAGGCTGCAACCTATAAAGGGGCTTATCAAGTGTCAGTTAATTAGAATTTTAAGTTTTGTGAGTTTCTCCAAAAATTTAGATTGCTTTATCCAATATATAAGGCTGCCTGGTTGTTTGTAATGTTCTAAATCAGTGTTTTCCAAACATTTTTCCTGAACCCATCTTTTAGTATTGTCATTGTGAGCACGCTGACATCCTCTTTAGTTGCCTACACGTCTGTGCTAACTCCTTTTCTTTTTTCTTGCGGTGAATATGCAGCTGACCTTTGTGCGACTGAGAGGGATGACTCCTCAGAGGTCTTCTTTGATGAGATGTCGCTGCTCATTCAATCAACTTTCTTTCTTCTTTGCCTTGTGTATTTTAAGCTCCTCAGATCTGTTGCTGCTCCCGGGACTGGGCCTGCAGCTGCCATCATCCGTCTTCCACGTGCAGAGCATATCTGATTCAGTACATTCTCCTGCTGGAGACACAGCCATATTTAATGAAAAATTAATACAAGCTGAAATGACTGAGGGATGATGAGAGATGGAGAAATTTCAAATCAGAGTCAGACGATTGATGTTTTGATTGAAGTTGATTCATGCTTTTAAGGATAAGTTCTGCATCATTCAACTTGGACCCTATTTTCCCATGTTTTTTAAATTTATTTATTTCATTCATTTAGTTTAATTTAGTTTACTTGACAGGGAACATGTAAATATAAATATAAACTTCACTTCTTGAAATCTGGTGTATGGGGTATATATACTGAAATCAGTCCAGTAGTGATTGAAATAACTGCAGCCGTCAGCTACAAAATGGTCTGTGATGTAATCCTCATGGGTGGTTGACCTTTCCTAAGTCCCGCCCCTTTTTGCTCTGTGCTCCAATAACAGTAGTCTTGTATAGCTAGACCTCTCTGCTCAGTGGTCAGCACTGGAGAAAGGTTTGACTCCACACAAACATATTCTGCTATAGGGGAAAAAAATGCCCCACCTTGTTTGCATATATATATATACATATATATATATATATATATATATATATATACTACTAATATATATTACTTTGGTCTCAAAATCCTGAAAAAATGATCAGTTTTCTCTGCTCTGAAACGCTGGGGGCGTGTTTGCTGCATTGTCTCAGTGTCAAACACCACTACGACCTGAAAACCACCTGAAACATGGGCGCTCCACCTAGCACCTTTATTGGACATGTCCAGACATATTTGAGACACCAGAGCCAGAGGACGGTGACAGGATGGTATTTTTTTTTCTTCTGTGTCGGCTCAGACACGTCATATATCTCAGCTCCGCCAAAAACATCCTGAACACGGAAATTATTAAACAACAGTTTAAAGGTCTAAATCCACTATTCATCACTACATAGTTCTTAGCGTTTTCACATATTTTCAGCAACATTTGGAAGAAAAATGCCCATATGTACAATCTATGTCACATTTACAGCAACATCTTCAAAAATGTGTTTCTTTTCAACACAGACGAGCTCCGTATTAACAGGAAAGAAGAAAGTTGTCACCAGTTGTCATTTTATCATTGTCACTGTCATATTCATTGAGCTTGACAGAAACAAAACAACTGTTCTGACAATCACCAATCTTCAACTTTTGCTTGAAATAAACCCTGAATTCAGCGCATTAGATGTGAAAATATTCTGACTCTACATGCTGTTTTCCCCCGCTGCTTCTCTGATGTCTCTCACTCCTCTCCTGAGTGTTTTTTTTTTTTTTATAAAACTGAATGGAGCAGCTCTTCAGTTGAAATCATCAAAATACAGAACATGTTATTTTACCTTTTAAATTTTTTTTGAACAAGAGAAATAAAGAGCAGCCTTGTGGACTACAGATCTCGGTCACAGCAGGTCATTTTCTATGAATGCTTCTCAGTTGTTCAAGCCCCAGTCCCGGTTAATAAATAAAGAGTGAAAAAGCATTTAAAGAATAAATGATGAGGCTTCAGTCAGATGAATGGATCACTCCAAGTGTCAAACCGTTGAAATTGTTCTGAAAAACCTCATCAATCTATTCTGCCCTCTGTCCCCGCAGTAACTCCAGAGTACAGAGTACTTTCAACTTTAGTAATTTTAACACACACACACACGCACACACACACACACACACACACACACACACACACACACACACACAGTGTTTAACTAAAGGGAACGGACTGTGCCGTGTCCTGGGATCACTGTCGGACTCCACCCTGATATCTGGTGGTGTGGATGGAGCTCTGCCAGTCATACCACTTCTCTGCTTTTATTTTAGACCCAGACCCGACCCGACAAAGGACTGTAACGTCAGCTGTTAAAAAACAAATGGAACATCCACCTCACTGCTAGAACTTCCTCTCCTGAGCCAGACACTGAACAGTGTGGAATATTTGCTCTCAGCAGAGATATGAGAAATACTCGCTCCTCTGACAACAACGCCACAGTCGTGTTGCACCCCACTGATATCTCTGTTCTGGGCTGGAATGACTGTTTTTGTTTTACTGTTTCACATCAATCAGAGTTCAAGTTAATGCAGAATGTTTGCTGAATGAGTAAGTGTCTGTTTATGAGTTCTAAGAAGTTTTGTAGAAGGAGTAGATGTTTATAACAGTTAAATTGAGCAAAATGTTAATGGAGTTTGGCAGGCAGTGAGACAGGCAGTCATTTAACTCAAAGTCCAGAGTGTGTTGCTGCTCAATTAAAAAAACTCAAATTAATTAAATTATTAATACCATCACTCCAATTGCGTTTTTTGTTGAAAATGCAATCTTTAAGGATTTATATAAGTGAAATATAAGTAATTTCTTCAATGTTTTGGTTTGCTTTGTTGTTGTTCTGTGTCAGAAAACAGCCTTGTCCCAGACAAGAATTCACATCTTCAAACTATTAAAAAAAAGTATTACAAGCCTTCAAAATCTAAAACTAACAATGCGTAAAAGATAATGTACAGTGAGCAGATCATTATAGTGAATAAGCCCAGACAGGGTGATGCAGGACCCCAACGCAAAGCAGAATCACCCTGAATGACCTGCAGATTGTAAACTATCCCACTTATTACATGGTTACTTACCAAAATAAATCAATAAATTGACACAAAATATTGATTTCAAAAAGGTAAAATTGCTCTCCAGAGTCTATGATTGGAACTGTGTCCATAACAAAGGCCTGTTCCTCATAGCATGGACTGCTACGGAGAAATAACAGACCTTAGAATATTGCAACTGACCAATCAGAACTGAGTATTTAGCAAAGCCAACTACCAATAACATAGGTATAAAGGTATAAAAATGGGCTATTATAATCATCTTTGTTTTAATTTCTTTTTTAAATGAAAATGTTGTCCCTTTGTAGTTGTGTTTAAACAAATTCATGAAATAATATTGCTATCAGGTGTGTCTCAACTCTGTAGCTCTTCTAAATCAAAGCTTAATCAAAGAATTATGGTTTAAAAATGTGTATTCTGATTAGCATTAAGAGAACTCTGAGCTCACAGCTCACAGAACTCTGAACTGTGAGCTGTGAAATGAAAAAAAGTAACATACTGTCAACTCTGTCAGATAACAGAGTTGACGAAAT
Source organism: Lutjanus erythropterus (assembly GCF_056507025.1). Taxonomy (NCBI): domain Eukaryota; kingdom Metazoa; phylum Chordata; class Actinopteri; order Lutjaniformes; family Lutjanidae; genus Lutjanus; species Lutjanus erythropterus. Next base: position 3,987,666 of record NC_139337.1, on the reverse strand, counting down.
GTGACATACATTTAATTAAAAAAATAATCATTAGGAAGTTGGCCCATTAAAAAATTACATCATTCCAACAAAATTGAAAACCCCCTCAAAATACGGTTTTGTCTCAGTTCTCAAGAATGAGTGGTTTCTAAACTCCTTCAAATGTTACCAAAGAATTTACAACTTACATGCAGTTAATTTGCACCAAGTTAATGTAGTCAGTTAGTTTGAAGATAAGGAATTTCAAAGAAATATTAGTTATAGGCCCTTTAATGTTCATTATGTCTGATAAATACTGTTATTTCTGCATCAAAGCAGGTTGTCTCCCTGCCTACTTTACCGTGTTGCTTTCAGTCATATGAATGTGCATTCTGCTCACTGTTGCAGACCGTGCTCTTTACTGAAAAACACCCCACTGCTGAGAGGCCGTGTGTGTAATCGTCAGTGGGAAAAATGGAGAAAGATGGAGCTGTCAGTTCTGCTGTATACCAACACCGAAATCTGACATTTACAACTGATGTTTCGGATACGTGAAATGTTCTGTCATCAAGCATCATTCCAGCAGCTGGAGAAAATGTGTCATGTCATAAATCTGTGTTTGGACATTTCATCCACTTTCATCAACTAGCTACACCAACAACCTAATGGCCCCAGAGATGCAGACTACATCACGAAGAGCTGCTGAGAAATCTTTCTGAGGGAGAAATGTTTGTGTCAGCTCTGTTAGGACCTACAAAGTAAGGCTCAGCTTCAGAGACAACTGAAGATGACTCTTTTTGGTGACCTTCCTACTTGTACTGTAACAAGGTTATCATTGAAAAAGTACAAATAGTCTCTTTAAAACTCTTACAGCAGAGGGAAAACAAGAAAAAAACCCAACCAGCTGCTTTTCTTTATTCTTTCACTTCTATTTAGTTTTGTCAAAAAAAAAAAAAAAAATCACTGTGATTCAGAAATATATTTCAAAAGAGAAAAAGATGACTAAAAATACTTGTAGGGGGCCAACCGTCATCCAAATGATAATATTAAACCCTTTCAGAACATCAGTGGTAGATTCAGGTTGTCTGAAGGACAAGGGGTGAAAAAAATGGTCAACAGTTGTATGGGGCACAAAAAATCATGATACTGGAATGGCACTTCAGCCACCCCAGACGACATTTTATCTAATTTTATCAATTGGAAGGGCACTCTAAAGGGCAATTTAGCGCCTTTTTCTCCACTGGAAGGACATTTGTGGGCACTTTATCACGTTTTGCCCACTGGAAGGACAGTCTGGAAGGACACTCTAAGGGAGACTTTATCATGTTTTGTCCACTGGAGGGGCACTTTAAAAGGCACTTTATTACATTTGGTACCATGGAAGGACACTCTAGGGGGCACTTTAACAGGTTTTGTCCACTGGAAGGACACTCTACATAGCACTTTAGTACATTTTGTTCCAGGGTCGGGGTGGGACTCATTTTCAGCCCGGGGATTTCACCAGACCAGCCCTCATGCACGCGCGTGCACGTAAAAAAGCGTTTTTCCGTTTCTCCGATGCGCCATTTTTACTAGAATAATGGCTTGGTTTTTATGGCGCCGCGGCCGCCGCGGCCCGAGAGCACAGCGGCCGTTGGGTGATTTCCCCGGTACTCCCTATGGCCACCCCGAGCCTGTTTTGTTCCCTGGAACAGCACTCAAGAGGGTACTTTATCACATTTTGTTCACTGGAAGGACATTCTAGAGGGCACTTTATCATGTTTTATCCACTAGCAGGACACTCTAGAGGGGGCTTTATCATGTTTTGTCCACTGGAAGGACACTATGTGGCACTTTAGTACATTTTGTTTCCTGGAAGGACACTCAAGAGGGTACTTTGTCACATTTTTTTCACTTGGAGGACACTGTAGAGGACACTTTATCATGTTGTCTTGGACTACCAAATGAGCATCCATGTTAATCATATTATCACCACCATCTTGTTGCCAAACACAAATTCAGAAAATGGACCACAGAATTATTTCCTATGTGTGTATATAAATAATATATATATATATATATAAATAAGTTTACGATTTTTATAAGTCTAACCACAGCTCTGACAGCTCTGAACCACACTCTCCCAAGTGAAAACATTCTCACACCTTCACACAAAGACTCAAGGCCTGGCTTTTGAAAAGTCAGACATGAATATTTCTGACCTACATAATACATTGCTCATCTTAACATTAACTTACAAGATCAACTCTGCAGTCAGTCCTGGCCGAGGAGCTAGCTTAGAGCTGGAGGTGGTCCCTGGTGTTGTCCAGTAGATGCCCACTACTACTACTGATACTAGGATGGGATAAATGTGGAGACTGAATCTCATTGTGTAATTGTACATGTATAACTGTGTATGTCATGATAAAGTTGTGCCTTCACCTTTATTATTGTTGTTATTATGTGGATAACCTGTTAGTAACTTGTTCTATGTCGACTGCTTGTTGCCAGGAGAGCAGATTTGCAAGGCTTGAGTATGCAACCTACTCTTACAACTCATGGCTTGTGTGTTTGTGTGTGATACCATTCTACTAAACAGTTACTACATCTACAACATTTCAGATCAACAAAATTGCTGTTACATGTTATTAAACCTTTGAGTATAATTTGATGGTCGAAAGTCACTGTGAGTACCAAAACATGTTTTTGGCCATGACTCAAGAATTTGTACTTTAATTATGACAACATAAAAATCTAACGGGATAAAATGATGAGGTGATGACATAATTATATCTAAGAGGTCAAACCTCACTGTGGCATCATAACGTTCAGCTCTCTATCAGTCCTCTGTACTGCAAGGATTTTCAAAAAAAATTCAACCTATATTCAGCTGAATATAGAACAAGATGGAAAGACACTCAGTCAGTGTTTGGGAACTGAGGACACTAATTACTGAAGTCATTCTCACTTGATGTACGACTTCAGGTGCTCTGTTGTTATATTTTGTGCTTCATAATGCACCACACATTTTCAATGGGAGACAGGTCTGGACTGGACCCCCATACCATCACAGATGCTGTCTTTTGAAGTTGGTGCTGGTAACAACCTGGATGGTCCTTTTCCTCTTTAGTCCATGATTAGTGAAAACAATCTGAAATGTAGACTGGTCAGACCACAGGACACTTTTCCACTTTGTGTCAGTCCATCTCAGATGAGCTCTGGTCCAGAGAAGTCTGCAGTGTTTCTGGATGTTGTTGATATATGTCTTTCTCTTTGAATGGTAGAGTCTTAACTTGTATTTGTAGATGCAGAGACAAACTGTGTTTACTGACAACGGTTTTCCAAAGTGTTCCTGGGCTCATGTAGTATCCTTTATACAATGATGTGGGTTTTTAATGCAGTTTTTAATGCAATTTTTAATGCAGTGCTGCCTGATGGGTCAAAGGTCACAGACATTCAGTGTCGGTTTTCAGTCTTGCTCCTTACGTGCAGAGATTTCTCTGGATTCTCTGGATCTTTTCATGATATTATGGATTGCAGATGATAAAATCTCTAAATTCCTGCAGTTTTGTTTTGAGAAACATTGCTCTTAAACTATTTTCCCACACAGTGAATCTTGCACCATCTATGCTTGTGAATGACTGAGCCCCTTTAACATCCGATCAGTACTAAACAACTCATCTGTTTAAACAGGTGTTTTGTGAGCATTCCACAGCTTTCATAGTCTGTTGTTGCTCTTGTCTCATCTTTTTTGAAAAGTGCAGCAGGCATCACATTCAGAATGACTGTGTATTTGCTGATGCTGTTTTTATGGTGCCTTTGTTTTGTGAAATTTATCATTTTATAGGTTTCAAAACATCTCGCCAGAGAATGGAAGTGGAAAATCAGCCTGCTGGCTAACACTGGTACATTTAGAGTAATGTTGTTTGATGTGTGTTGTCCTTATCAGGGGTAGGAAGTAACTATGCACAAATATTTGTTACTGTACTTAAGTAAGTATTTTTAATGATGATAATAATAATAATAATAATAATAATAATAATAATAATTCATTATACTTATAAAACGCTTTTCAAAATACTCAAAGACGCATGACAAAAAAGAAAAGAGAAAGGAAGAACATACAACAATATAGCAAACAACAAAAAGAAAAATAAACAAGCAAGGGATGAGGAGAAGAAACAATCGATGTTTGAAAGCAGTGTTTAACAGGTGAGTCTTGAGCGATTTTTTGAATATGGGGAGAGAGGGCGAGTCACGGATGGCTTTGGGGAGTGAGTTCCAGAGGGTGGGAACAGCAATGGAGAAGGCCCTGTCCCCCCAGGATTTGTGCCTGGTCCGGATGGGTGGGGACAGGAAGTTATCGTCAGCAGAGTGGAGTGCACGGGTGGGAGTATGTCGGTGAAGAAGTTCAGACAGGTAGGGTGGGGCCAGGTTATTTAGGATTTTGTATGTGATAAGGAGGATTTTGAAATAAATTCTCTAGGGGATGGGGAGCCAGTGGAGTTTGTGGAGGACAGGGGTGATGTGGTCACGGGTGCGGGTATGGGTGAGTAGTCGGGCAGCAGAGTTCTGGATGTACTGGAGCTTATTGAGGGTTTTTGAACGTGAGCCATAGAGGAGACTGTTGCAGTAGTCTAGACGGGAGGTGATGAGGGCGTGGAGGAGAGGAGGAGCTGTGGAGGAGAGGGATGGACAGAGATGGGCGATGTTTTTGAGGTGAAAGAAAGCTGTTTTGGTGATTTGTTTAATGTGCTGGTTGAAGGAGAGGGTTTGATCAAAATTGATGCCAAGATTACAGAAGTGAGGGGAGGATGATACTGAGGAGCTGTCGATGTTGAGAGTGAAGTTATAGGTGGATTTGAGCAAGTGATTTTGGTCCAGTGATGATTATTTCGGATTTGTCACAGTTTAGTTTGAGGAAATTGATTTGAAGCCAGGATTTTATTTTAGTGATGCAGTTAGTCAGGGTAGAGTGGGTGGCAGTGGAGATTGTCTTGGTGGAGATGAGGAGCTGGATATCATCGGCGAAGCAACGGAACTGGAGACCATGGCGGCGGATAATGTGACCAAGGGGGAACAGATACAGAATGAAGAGGAGGGGGCCGAGAACTGAACCTTGGGGGACACCTTGGGGGAGGGGAGCAGTGGGGGATTTGCAGTTGTTGATGGAGATGAATTGAAGTCTGTCAGAGAGATGACTTAAACCAGTTTAGGGCAGTGCCAGTGATGTTGAAGACTGTTTCAAGTCGAGTGAGAAGGATGGAGTGGTTGATGGTGTCGAAGGCAGTGCTGAGGTCGAGGAGGATGAGGATGTTGAGGTTACCGGTGTTAGAGGAGATAAGGAGGTCGTTGGTGATTTTGAGGAGAGCAGTTTCAGTACTGTGGTTTGATCGGAATCTGGATTGAAATGTTTCATACATGTTATTGGCAGAGAGGTGGTCTTTCAGTTGAGAGGCAACAACACATTCCAGTACTTTTGACAGGAAGGGTAGGTTGGAGATTGGCCTAAAGTTATTGGGGATGTCAGGGTTGAGTCCAGTTTTTTTTAGAATGGGGGTGACAGCAGCAATTTTGAGAGATGGTGGGACAACACCGGTAGACAGGGAGGAGTTTATTGTTGCGGTGATTAGTGGGGAAACAGCAGGAAAACAGGCCTTGACAAGACATGAAGGGATGGGGTCCATGGTGCAGGTGGCAGGTTTCATTCCAGTAATGACCTTGGAGAGGTCTGTAGGGGAGACTGGGGAGAACTGAGACAATGGTTGGCAGGACAAGGGGGGGCAGGTGGATAGAGGGGGAGTAGATGCAGTGGTGGTTAAGTTGCTGTAGATGTTGTCTATTTTGGTTTGGAAGAATGAGAGGAAGGAGGTGCATTTGTCGGCTGTAAATGACTGAGAACTGTTGTCCAGAGGGTTGAGGAGTTTGTTGATTGTGGAGAAAAGTGCTTTTGGGTTTCCGGAGCCAGAGTGAATCAGTTGAGAGTAGTAGGTGGATTGGGCAGAGGAGAGGGCATCTTTGTATCGCTGCAGATGGTCCTTGCAAGCTTCTATATGAACTGTGAGACCTATTTTATTGCAGAGTCTTTCGAGTTGCCGGGCACGAGTTTTCATCAAGCGGAGTTCGGGGGTGTACCAGGGGGCAGAGTGGGTGAAGGAGAAGGTGAAGTTTTGGTTTTGAGGGGTGCAAGCTAGTTGAGGCAGGAGGAGGGAGTGAGGTTGTACTAGCCTGTGAAGCCTGAAGGGCTGTGGAGGTCAATGAAGTGAGAAGCAGATATTTTTTCAGAGAGGGAGGATGAGAGGAAGGTAGGGGAAACAGAGTTGAGATTACGGAAGGTGATCGTGTGTTTTTGCTTTGGCAGTGGGGTGGGAATGTCAATGGTCATGGTAATGGCTAAGTGGTCAGAGATGGTGAGGTCGGAACCAGAGAGATGATACAAGGTCAGTCCAGTGGAGCAAACAAGGTCCAGAATGTGACCACGGTTATGAGTGGGAAAACTGACATGTTGAATGAAATTAAAGCAGTTAAGTATTTCAATGAAGTCGGTGGTTGTAGTGGAGTCTGAGGAGTCAGTGTGGATACTGAAGTCGCCAAGGAAGAGGATTGAGGGGGAGGAAGAACAGAGCTGGGCCAGAAAGTCGGAAAAGTCAGAGAGGAATGATGGGTGAGGTTTGGGGGGGCGGTAGACGACTGCCATAACTGTGTGTGACCAAAGAGTTTAAGTAAGAGATGTTTAAATGAAGGAGCAGGTGAAATGGAGATGGGACAGGTTTTGATTTCCTGTCTGTGTATTACAGCAATTCCACCACCTCGGCCCTCAGTGCGTGGTTTATTGATGTATGAGTATCCAAGGTTGAGTGATAAATAATCCAGTGGTTGTTGCCAGGTTTCAGTGAGACAGAGGAAGTCCAGTTTGTTATCAAGAACTAATTCATTTAGAATGTGGCTTTTATTATTGAGGGACCGGGTGTTGAACAGAGTGAGCTTCATATTACTTTGCATGGCATGAGTGGACTGAGGAGCTTTTTCCAGGGCTTGCAGACAATGGGCGCACATGTGTGTATTGTTGTGATGACGTAGACGATGAGTAGCGCTCAGTTGACCAGAGAGCGGCGATGGAGTGACCTGACTGAAAGTAAACAAACTTGCAGCCAGAGCCTCTGTGGATGTATCTGGGTCGTCATAGAAGTCCAAGGTTTTTGATGGCAGGAGTGGAGTAGCAGTTGAGTTGGAGAAGTTGTGAGGCGGAGTACTTCAGTGCCATACCAGTTGGGAATGACGGAGCGTAGAGCCTGGAGAAGCTGGCCAGCAGCCACGGGCTAGCTGACCAGAGCATCCAGGACAACAGGATAATCCAGTGCATGGCATGTGAGGAGGACTGAATGATGAAGATGGGCAGCTTGAGAATTTGCTCGTGAGAGCAGAAGGCTTGCAGGCGGAAAAGGCAGCCGGGTAGCTGGTAGCGCCAGCAGTTGGCAACTTTCATGCAGCTTGATGGCTGCGATGGTGGCTACCAGGGAGCTAGCCAGCTTTCCAAGGTAACCCACCGAGGAGCAGTCCAAGCCTGCGAAAGGCCAACCACGGCAGGACAGGTGGTGAGATGTCCAGAAGTGGGCCGCAAGCAGCAGTGGAAGAGCTTGGTCAGATAAAGCCGGGAGGATCGATTGAAGAGCAGAGGAGAGCTGGCAGAGCAGCAGAACAAAGTCGATGTTTCAGGTGTGTCAACAGGTAAGTAAACACAGCAACAACACACGGCAATCGGTGATCCAGGCAGCGGTTTGTAGAGTTCAAGCGGAGAAAAAGAGCTTAACAGGGCTGCTTGGCCCGAGTTTGCTATTACTGCTGAGGAAAGATAGGAAAATGTGATTTTGTCCCGACGGAGAAGCAGCGAACAAACAACGCCAGCAATTTTAGGTATCTTTACTTGAGTATTTATTTTTCTGACAAGTTTTTACTTTTACTCCCTACATTTGAACACAAATATCTCCCTACATTTTCAAAACAGGCTTGTTACTTTTGTTTTAATGCTTTTGAGAGGAATTATTGATTGTTTAGACTGATTTCAACCTAAATGGATGAGACAATCACACATAGAAAAGACGATTACTTGATGTATCTACATCAGTGCATATCCCATCTGACGTACAAAACGATGAAAATGATGAAAGATGGCGATTAGAAATGAAAGAAAAGCCATAACAAGTTGAAAATGACATGAGACAGTAACCATGTAAAAGACATAACAAGACATCAGACATAAAAGATGTAACAAACAAAAAAATGTAACAAGACAAAAAACAACTTAAAAGATGTAAAAAATAAACAAAATCACATAAAAGATGTAGCAAGATGAAAAAATGTAACAAGACAAACAATGTAAGAAATGTCACACAACTACTAACAACTAAAATTTCAATGATGTTAATAGCACAAACCAAGACCAAAAAAAGTAACTAGATGAAAAACAATGTAAAAAAAATGTAGCGACATAACAAGTCCAAAAGATGTAACTAGATGAAAAACGATGCAAAAGATGTATCAACACGAAAACAGACCTAACTAGACAAAAAAGTTAGAGTTAACAACATACTGTGTAAAAGACGTAAGAAGATGAAAAAGATGCAGAAGACATAACGAGACAAAAAAGACGTAAGAAGACAAACAATGTAAAAGATGTAACAAGCTGAAAAACATGACGAAAAGCAACATAAAATATGTACAACAAAACAAAAGAGACATAACAAGACAAACCAAGTAAAAGACATAACAACATGAAAAAGACAGAGAGGGAGAAAATGTGAGGTTCAGTCACCTTCGCACGGAACCAGTCAGTAGAAATGTCCTTCAGAGGATGACTTTTTACTTTGATCCTTTTTTTTTTTATTTTTACTGCATTAAAGAAAGTTGAATCAGTTCTTCCTCTTTTACCAGACTCTTTTTAAGTATAACAACTTCTACTTGAGTAAAGAATGTGTATTCTGTTGCCATTTCTGGTCTTCATAAATGAAATAAAATGAAATGATCAGACACAGTAGCTCCTGCAGCAGTCAGTCCACTGTTGTGTAACATTCTAGCGGGCACCAAAGGGGTCCTGTACCGAAGTAGCCTCAGGCGGAGCATTTAACACCTTTTTATGGCACAGCATTAATTTCCTGGCAAGGCCCTGGCCTATCGGATCATGTTTCTTGTATGCTGCCTTTGCAGTTAGTAGCTTTGAAGAGAAACTGATCTATGGAATCATCTTCCATACTTCTCCTCATGACTAATAACCTCGCTGGGAGGTGGGAGCTTTGAAAACCCCGTTAAATGACACCGGCAGGAATCTCCGCGCTGATTTTGAAAATGAATATTAAGAGTGTATGGATGGAGGGCAGACTAAAAGCACCTTGGTATTCTCCAGATGTCAGCTTCCTCTAAAGCTAAAAGTGGCGTATCATGCCTAATGCCTCTTTTAGCAGACGGGTAATCAGTCTGCCTACACTGGAGGATATCTCCATTTACATTATGCATGGCTCTCAGACACTGTAATGTAAAAGTATTAAACAGTGAGTAGGGCTGGGGGAAATATACTCCAACTCCACAGAGCTGCTTTGATTCCAGCTTACACCTGTTTAGTGAATTACATGGCGGGGCATAAATAATTGTATTCACACTGCGGCCTCGTATAGTTTTATGTTTTCTCAATGTTCAACTCAGTTTGTTTCTTCTGAGTCTAGAAAACATTTGTAAGCTATTGACACAAAGGTGGAGGTAGGAAGTACACGTATTCTTTACTCAAGTAGCACTATAGTTACTTGTCTGAAAAAAAGAAGCGCTGATCTGATTCAGCTTCATGACTCAGGTTGAAGTGAAAAAGTACACACTCTGAAATGCACAGAAAAGTAAAAAGTCTGAGGGACACGCATCTTTTCTGTTTCATCTTTTACGCTGTTTTTGTTTTCTTACATCTTGTTAGATTGTTTTCATCTTGTTACGTCTTCTTATGTCTTCATTATCTTGCTACGTCGTTTTCATCTTGTTACATCTTTTTTTGTTTTCGCCTTGTTACATTGTTTGTCTTGTTACATCTTTCGTCTTGCTACGTTGTTTTCGTATTGTTACCTCTTTTTCGTCTTGTTACATTGTTTTTGTCTTGTTACCTCTTTTTCGTCTTATGTTGTCTTGTTGTCTTTTTTGTTTTGTTATGATGTTTATGTATTTTTCATCATTTTAATCTAATTCTGTCTGTCAAGCATAATATGGTCTTGTCTTTTTGCTCTTACGTCTCTTAAGTTTTGTTACATCATTTTCTTCATTACGTTTTTTAAATTGTTTTTGCTGTTTTTTTTGTCTTATGTCGCTTTATTCGTGTTATGTCTTTTTCATCATTTAATCTCGTTGTCTTTTCTGTGCTATTGCCCCATCCATTTGGGGTGAAATCAGTCTTGATGTTGGCAGGAAGGCACTCAATGATACAAAATAATCAATAATTTTTAATTCCCCTAAAGCATCAGCAGTAAAGTAACACATTTTGAAAATGTAAGGAGTAGAAAATATAGATATATATATATATATGCAGGGAAAAGTAAAAAAAAATGTAATCAAAAGAAATACTCATGTAAAGTACAGATACCTGAAAAATCTACTTGAGTACAGTAATCAAGTATTTGTATTGAGTTACTTCCCACCACTTGAAAATGTACAGTAGTAAAGAAGGCAGCATGTTAAAGTAAGCTTGTTACCATTTTTTTTAAATCACTGTTATGTTTGTGATCAGCTCAAACACAGGCGCTGCTCTCCAGCTTGTCCTGTGGTCAGCAGTGGAGGAAGGTAACTAAGTACATCTCAGCATATCTTCTTGAGTAGACCTAAAACAGAACTGTTTTGGGACAGAACAAATTCAGTGTTGACTGAGGTATTAGGATATATGATCCCTAAGAAATGGTCCATTTTATACCTGGCAATATAACTAAAGTGGTGCAGAAGGAAGATAAATTCTACTTACAACTGGACATTACAAGAAACTGTCTGAAAATTGACCTACTGAGGGTAGACAGTATAAAGATGTAGTGCAGGAAATATTTGTGGTGGGAAAAAATGACTTATTCTCTACATGTGACAGGAAATGTATTTCCTGTTAAACGTATTTTAGTACTCTTCAATAATAAGTCAAAAAAATGGATTATGTTCAGAAATAAAGATATCGGCATTATATAATTTTTGTATAAAGTATTGTATAAAAGCCTTAATGGACTGGTTCCACAGCAGACATTTTGACTTGTCAGACCAGGAAAAAGACAAGTGGACTTAATAACAGTAATTAAGGCTCAGTTCCATTAGTCCCAGTAACTGTGACAATGAACCGCCATGCACAATAGAAGGACCTCCCCTTAGTGGAATGGCACAGTCATTAATATACCTGTGAGTTTTCTAGTATGACATCAAAATGTCCGCTGTACAACTAGTCCAGAAGCAAATAATATTATTATTACTAGTTTGAAATTTTAACTCCCTTTTGCAGTTCTGTGTTTCACTGTCATGTTTTTTTGTTTTAAATTTTACTTGTGTATGTTTAAAGATTTAAGTGATATAAAGTAGTTAAAGCTGCTACACCAAGTCTTTAACTTGTTACAAAACAGTCTCAGTTTAATACTCATGCCTCTATAAGACCAACATAAGTTAGCAAGACCATCAGAGAGAAGACCAGCTTCTATATGGTTATTCTTAATGGCTGCCACAGGGTCGGATTCTCCTTGAAATCAAATGAAACAAGTCTTTGTTTACGTTTTCCCAGCTAAAGTTAGAGTGTGTAGTACATTAGCCTGAGACAAACGTGTGTGACTAGCATGTGTGTATGTGTGTGTGCGTGTGTGTGTGTGTGAGAGAGAGAGAGAGAGAGTGTAAAGTGGGTTTCTCCAAAATATCTGCTAAATATAGTGTGTGGAAACTGTTATATTCTTGTGTATCCACAACAACACACACATATATTTATTAGCTTTAACTGGAAGCTAATTTAGTCAATACGTTTTGTCATTCACATAGCCATCACACTGAACTGAATTTGCATTAACATACCTCCTTGCTTAGTTTATGACTACTTCTGTTTTGATTATGTAGACTTATTTTCTTTTATGGACAGTCAAGCTACTCAGATGATTGATTTACTGAGGTAAAAATCAGTTCCAGAGGCTGCATCTGTCCTGACATTGTATCTATCCCTGTGCTAGATTCAAGATAGAGCATCAGTGAAGCAAGTCCCGCCCAAGAAGATGGACAAGCCAACCAGTGCTCAGGATTTCTTTCCCACAAGGAGGTACAATGACAACTCCCCAGGGCAACATACCAAAGAGAAGGGGATAGCGCAGTGGATAGGCCGCACAGGACTCCCAGCACGAATTGTCGAAGATGAGGAGTTCATTGCCATGATGACAAAAATGGACAAAAAGTTCAAAGTGCCAAATTTTTTTTAAACTTGATTGACAAAATGTACAAAGAAGAGAAAGAAAAGATCAAACAAAAGCTGGCTACAGCACGCAGAATTACTACAGGGTTGGATATTTGGACTAAAAAGATGATGCTATTTTATTTATTTATTTTATTTAAATTTATGTGTGTACCTACATGTTTGGTTGGTAAAATAAATATGTTGACCTGAGCATCTTCCATGTCTGGAATGGGTGTATTCTTGAGTTTATAAGGTAACAATAATATAATAATAAGATAACCATGTTACTATACTATACTACATACTATACTAGGAATTATACTATATTAATTGGGTTAAATAGAATTACATTACTAAAAAGAGAGTAAAATACAATTTTCATTGACTAAAATGTCATCAGTTTTCGTCGACTAAAACTAGACAAAAATAGTCATGGGTTATTCTGACTAAAATAAGACTAAAATGCTCAGACTTTTAGTCGACTAAAACTTGACTAGACAAAAAAGAGTATGAACGTGACTAAAACTAATAAAAACTAAAATGACAGTTTGACACAAAGACTAGACTAAAAATAAAATCAAAACAGGCCGCCAAAAACAACACTAGTTAGGGGTCCGAGTACTTCTTCCAACACTGGTGGCAATCTTTCTGACCTGGCTGGGAATAAGCACATCATCTTCGTTGTCATGGAAATTTTGGATGTATGGCAGGGACATTGAGTTTCTTTAAAAAACAACAACAAAAAAATATTAATAACCATAAATATTAATTTAAAAATACTCACATAAGATAAGCCTAAGATAAATCATGTATCCATCCATCCATCCATCTATCCATCCATCCATTTTCTGCTGGCTATCCAGGGGCCGGTACAGAATGGCAGTGGGCTAAGCAAGGTCGTCCATGCATCCTTCTCCCCAGCAACGTTTTACAGCTCCTCCCGGGGGGATCCCAAGCTGTTCCCAGGCCATATAAATTATATAATCTCTCTAGTGAGTTCTTTCTGTTCTATCCTTTAGACATGCCAGTAAAACACACATGCTGTATCTTCCACAGGTCTCCCCGGGGTCCACTGTTCCATAATCAGAACAGAATCAGCTTTGCTAATCCTGGATTTGAGGTTTAACAATTTGTTTCCTAAGCTTCCTCAGGAAGGCTGAGCAGGTGACACAAGCACCTCCGCTCCCCCCTTTTTAAAAACTGGAACCAACACCGCGGTCTGCTATTCCGCTGGCACTGTCCCCAATGTCAACACAACAATAAAGAGGCATGTCAGCCAAGACAGCCCGACAATGCCCAGAGCCTACAGCATCTCAGGGGGAATGTTGAATGGAGACCTCTGCCAGGTACATGAGTCCTCCTCAGACTTGCGTAATTCCTTCCCACCTTCTGGTACCTGTCTGCTGCTTCAGGACAGGCCTGAGCCAGCCAAGCCCGAAAAGGCCTCCTTCTTCAGCTTGATAGAACATGGCACAGTCAGATTACACATCTGGAACTTGAATTGTCTGGGGTCATGGTGTTTGTGTGGCGGTCCTGGATCCCTGCTCAACCTACATACCTGCCCAGTGGGGGAATCTGGCTGGGGCAAAAAATTAAATGGCCACCAGTGCATTGAAAGATGCACTTGATCACACTTTCTGCTTTCTTCACTTTATCATTTTGGTCAGCTGGGCCATTCTAGAGGGCATTTATCATGTTTTATCTACCATAGGGGCTTCCACTGTTGGTCTGTTGAACTGTCTCAACTGCTGCAATAGTCACATACTCTGGGCCTCTCTAGTTTAAGGCATTTTCTTGTGCCTCAGGATTGCCTCACATCCATCTACCTGTCTGCCTGCCAATCCTCGTCCAGCTCCAGCCTGCTCTTGACATCCACCCTTGCTCCTCTGCCCCCTGCATCACAATCTGGCACCCCCTCGCTGTTCTACCTCATCCCCACCTTCAATTAACCTTCCTGACTTCACACCAACAACATTACATCCTCTGGCTTAAATTAACATCCTGTTCTCGGTCAGTTTCTTTGTTAGTCATTATTTTCTCTATCAATATATTTCAGAAGCCTATTCTATGTCAAAAGCTCTGATTCAACATTTCCCTGCATTTTCTGAATGACAATAAGATAGTATTAGAGGAAGATAAACTGTCTTTGCCAACCCAGCCACGCGCAATGCTACATGCATGGGGTGTTGACAACCTTGCTAGACGCAAGGGCTTCCTAGGGCATTGCTGGCCCTCAGGATGAAAGAGGAGTCGATCTGGTCACTCTGCCAAAATGTGAGGATACAGTAGTACAAATAGGCCCCAGTGCATTGGCAGGGATTCTTGACAGGCTTGCCAACCACAAAGGCCTGGGACTTTGCTTGCCCAGCCAGATACAAAGGCCAGCTCTCAGGGTTAAAAAGGGTCAATCCAACTGCCACACCAGCATGAGGAACGGGTAGAGACAGGCCATGATACAAGACGCTACCTTGGGTGTCACCAACCCTGCTGCATGAAACGACTGCCTTGGGAATCCCTGGTCCTGCCCGAAACAAAGGCCAGTCGTCAGTAGGAAAAAGGCTCATTGCAGCCATCCTGCAAGATGCTTTGGTGCACAAACACAACACACTCCTACTTCAGAAAAAAAAATCAATAACCAGTCCAGTTCAGTCCAACTGGAAAACAACAAAAACCTACTGCTGTGAGCAGCAGAGACGATGGTTATGCACTTTAACAGCTGAGCACAAAGCAGAGAAGAAGAGAAAACAGCTCTCCATCCACCAAGAGGCATGAGGGAGAGCACACAATTACAGCACCCCAAATAACAATCAGTCTGACGAAACACTCAATACAGAGTGAGTCAGAAAACTGAGACAGGAATGAATGGAACAGCAGGGAGAGTTAATAGACCATTAGAATACTTACAATAAAAATAAGAAGTTAAGATCTTAAAATAGGAGTGGAAAATATTGTTTTTGCAACTGCATTTCATATCGTTTTTACTGAACGGAAGCTGTGCTACTTCAGTACAAACAAATATTATTGGGACCACTGTGGAAAATTGCATCTGAGCATTTGATATCTAGGAATTTTTATTGTAGATACCAGAGATGCTTCATAACTGTACTTAAGAAGAAATTTCCAGTATCTGTATTTTACTTGAGTATTTATTTTTCTGATAACTTTTTATTTTCACTCCCTGCATTTTAACACAAATATCTGTACTTTCTACTCCTTACATTTTCAAAACATGTTCCTTACTTTTTTATTCATGCATTTGAGAGAATTATTATTTTTGTTTTGCATCACTGTGCGACGCCTTCGCAAAATCAAGACTGATTTAAACCTAAATGGATGATAACACATAAAAAAGATGATTCCATGGTGTATCCAACATGCGAGAGAGATGTAACAAGACTAAAACACTGTAAAGGACAACATGTAGATGATAAAAGATGTAACAAGATGAAAACAACAAAGAAGATGTAAAAAACAAATTAGATGGAAAAGGTACAAAAATGTAGGTGTTAAAGAGCTGACAAGGTGTAACAAGACGAATACAAGATGAAAGTGTTAACAAGACAAATCAGACACAAGATGTAACATAACGAAAGATAAAAACAACGTAACAAGGCTAAAATGACGTAAAAGACGAAACAAGATGTGATGAGATGAAAACAAAGTAAAGAACATAAGAGGATGTAAAAAATATTCCAAAACACATTAGACATAAAAGATATAACACAAGGAAAAAGATGTAAGAAGACAAAAATTATAGAACATGCCAAAAACAACATAAGAGATGGAACAGAACATGACAGGACAATAACAGTCTAAAAGACGGAACAAGACAAAAATGGTTGAAGACTAGTGTTGTTTTTGGCGGCCTGTTTTGATTTTAGTTTTAGTCTAGTCTTTTTTCTAACTGCCATTTTAGTTTTTATTAGTTTTAGTCACCTTCATACTCTTTTTTGTCTAGTCAAGTTTTAGTCGACTAAAAGTCTGAGCATTTTAGTCTTATTTTAGTCAGAATAACCCATGACTATTTTCGTCTAGTTTTAGTCGACGAAAACTGATGACATTTTAGTCTAGTTTTAGTCAATGAAAATTGTATTTTACTCTCTTTTTAGTAATGTAATTCTGTTTAACCCAATCAATATAGTATAATTTCCTAGTATTCTATAGTCCAGGGGTATTCAACTAAAATTCAAAGAGGTCCAGTTAGAGAAAATTTCCTAAAGCAAAGGTCCGGAACATCATAATGTCTAACTTTTGTTATGAGAGTGATATATACTGAAGTAGTGTAGTACTTGTATCAATGTCTACATCCGGGGTGTCAAACTCATTTTAGTTCAGGGGTCACATACAGACCAATTTGATCTCAAGTGGGCCGGACCAGTAAAATTAAAGCATAATCTATTGATTATTCTGGTGATTAATCGAGTAATCAGATAAGAAATATTGCGTGTTCTGCATTTTTTTCCCCATTACATTACTTTTGCTTTATTTAAGAACAATGGTAATATACAAAAGAGAAAATATGACAGGTCTATTAAATGAACAACTATAAATTACTAAAGTAAAAATACTCAGTAAAGTAACTTTACTTTTACTGTAGATGTACTTTTACTGTTTCTACTTTACTTTCTACTTTTGTTTAAGTACAAAGGTAAAAGTAAAGGTAGTAATGTCTGCAGAAACCACAAACAGAAGATGGAACTAACTCTTAACTGAAACAGTCACCAGAGTGTTTTGTTAACATGTTAAAACATTTTTCTTCTGGAGCAGGACGCTCCCAGACTCCCAGAGGACAGGGGACAGAGGACAGGGGACTGGTTTACCAACAAACCACCTTCTTCTCCTCTTATGAGTTTGCAGGTCTGTATTTAGTCATCAAAAAATACCAATAAGAATACCATTAAAGTACAACAACAGCAATAAAAATGTTGATTTTTCAAAAAAGGAAACAATAACATGGAAAATGTTTAAATTGTAATTAAGTAAAAACACTAATACCACAATGTAAAAATACATAAGTAAGAATGTAGTATTTTTTCCATCACAGCAGGTCAGTGATCAGTGTTTCAGTGACTCTGTGGATCAGTGAATAGTGTTTTATTTATGGCGGCCGCCACATTAAAAGCATCAGCACTGTGACATGACCTTCTTTTAGCAGCCGACTGGAGAGAGCGCAGTTTTAATTCTTTTAGACCTAAGTGCAGCTTTTGACACTGTAGATCACGCCATTCTGACTGACCGTCTCAGAACCTTGGTTGATATCTGGGACACTGCACTTAGCTGGTTTTATTTTTAGATAGAACCTTTGCAGTCACCATAGGCAATTACACATCTTCCAAAACCCAAATTGCCTGTGGTGTACCGCAAGGTTCTATCTTAGGTCCGATTTTATTTTCTATTTATATGCTCCCGCTCGGCCAGATTATTTGGCGCCACAATGTATCTTTCCATTGTTATGCGGACGACACACAGATATACCTGCCCCTGAGACCAGATGACCCAAGAAGCCCAGCTGCTGTGACAGACTGCCTCAATGACATAAACTGTTGGATGGCCCAGAACTTTCTTCACCTTAACAACTCTAAATCAGAAGTCATACTGTTCAGTCCACCAAAGTCCATCATTCCCATCACAAATAGCTTCGGTCCCCTATCCACAAATCTCACTTCCTCTGCCAGAAATCTCAGAGTAATTTTTGATTCAGATCTCAGTTTCCAAACACACATCAATAAAGTTGTCCAGTCATGTTTTCTCCAGCTACGTACCATTTCAAGAATCAAACCACTGCTCCCACACTCTGACCTGGAAAAAATCATCCACTCATTCATATTCTCCAGACTCGATTACTGTAATTCACTCCTGTATGGTATTCACCAAAAGTCACTCTCCCGCCTCCAACTGGTTCAGAACGCAGCAGCTAGGCTTCTTACTGGTTTTAACAGACGACATCACATCACCCCAATCCTGGCTTCCCTCCATTGGCTGCCTGTATGTTTTAGAATTGATTTTAAGATTTTACTGATCACTTTTAAAGCCCGCCTGGGTCTGGCCCCTAGCTACATAGCCGAAATGTTAACTCCCTACGAGCCAGTACGCAGCCTTAGGTCCTCGGGCAGGGATCTCCTAGCTGTTCCAAAGTCGAGGCTTAAATCTAAAGGTGACCGCGCTTTCTCCATCAGGGCCCCTCGACTTTGGAATGACCTGCCCGAGGAGATAAGGCTTGCAGATTCAGTAACATCTTTTAAATCACTTCTTAAAACCTATTTTTATAGACTTGCTTTTATGTGATGTCGATGTTGTCATATTCCATCCCTTTATTGTTTATATTAACTTGACTTCATGTCTCTGTAATCTCTGCCCTCTTCATTTTAACTTATTCTTAGTGTCATGTTTTTCTAGTTTTACTGTTCTTATTTATTTTACTGTGTCTTACTGCTTTTTCTATGTTTTAGTGTCTTTGCTTGTGTCTTGTTTTACTTCAGCCTTAGTTAACTCCTGTTTGGCCCTCTGTTGTTATTTTTCCATGGTATCCTGCTCTCGTGCTCTTTTACTTTGTCTGTCAAAGCACTTTGTAAACTCTGTTTTTAAAGGTGCTATATAAATAAATTTATTATTATTATTATGATTTTCTATTTTTGGAGCTGCGCATCTTTTTCGGTCGTGTCCAGAAGGTAACTCTTTATTTGCACATCTCTCGCGAGATTTGTGTTCGTTATTTCTACTAAAATAATCAACTCGCACGATCTTTCGCGGGTCTAGGGTTCCCTTCTAGACAGGACCCTCTCTGTGTCTCTGTCAAACTACTGACAGCAGACTGTAAACAGCACGATGCAGTGTTTCACACAAAGACTTTATTTGTGTGGACACCCAGGTTTGGTTTGTCACCAATTCTGGCATTTTTATCTTTTTTAATCAGTCCAAGAGGACGACGGTATCAGTGATTGATTAGTGATCCTCTCCTCCCTCACCTGTTCACTCTGCTGTGAGAAGGTCTGAAAGTGTGTGCGTGTGTGGGTCCGGACTCGGACCGCGGTCCGCCTGTTAGGGACCCCTGGTATTGACAAAACCATATTTTTCTTTTAGTCAAACCCATTTCACAAATCAAACATGATTATCTTATTATTATATTGTTACCTTATAAACTTGTCGTGTTTTTCCCCATTATTTTGTGGCCGCATTTCTCCCCATCTTTTTCCATGACACATTCTGTTTTGTTTTCCACTTGTTTGTACTCAAAGTATGTCCATATATCATGTCTGCCCACCGCAGCTGCATCTAAATAATGCCGCGAGTGGGGATTGGAAATAACGTTGCCTGTGTCAGCGCAGTGCGACACACAGCCTAGGAAACAGAAATACTGCAAAATAATAAACGCGACTAAACATTAAAACGTTATTTCATCTCGTCTCGTTTTGGTCAACGAAAATGAGGAGACATTTTAGCAGAGTTTTTATTTTGTAAACCACATTTCGTCTCGTTTTTATTCGTCAACAATATTGCATTTTCGTCACATAACCACCATTTACGTTTAGTCTCGTCTCGTTTTCATCACGTGATAAAGGTTCGTTGACGACGATATTTCATCATAATTTTCGTTGACGAAAACAACACTATTAAAGATAAGATCAGACAAAAGATGTGACATGACAAAAAAGATGAAATGAGACAAAAATGGCATAAAAGACATAACAAGATTAAAATGGTGTAAAAGATGTAACAAGAGAAATTACACATAAAAGATGAAAAAGACAGAGAAGTTTTGCACAGAAACAGTCAGTAGAAGTGTCCTTTGGGAGTTGAATCAGTTGTGCTACTCTTGTCAAAGTCTTTTTTTTTTTTACACAAGTATCTGTACTTCTACTTGAATAAATAAAGTGTGTACTATTACCACCTCTACTTCATACTGTCCACATACAGTCCAGCATCTACTAGGGTACCAGGGCTTAGAATAGTATTTTTTTCTTTTTGAGTAGCCTACTGTTATTCTATTGTGGTTTTATTTCTAGCCAGGGCTAGTTGGTTTGTAGGTGTGGCCTTAGATCTCTCTGTTCAGTGAGCCTTTATGTGATAATTATTCTTCTGAGTGGTTGGAGCTGAAGTGAGCTGAAGGACTGAGTTGTTCGTGGGGATATAGTGTTTGGGGACCATGGCTCTGGCACGTTATCATGAACAAGGCTCTAACTCCACAATTCAGTTCTACACAGTTGTCATTCTTACGTTTTTAGCAACTATGTTCTAACATGTTTAGAAAAAAAAGTCCCGGGTTGTCCCTGTAGCCCAGTTGGACGAGTGTGGGCCCTATGTACTGGGGCTATTTATCCTTTGCAGCAGCCGCCAGTTCAACTCCCACCTGTGGCTCATGCATGTCATCTCCCCTCTCTCTGTCCCCTTTCCTCTCATATCTTCAGCTGTCTCTATCAAAATAAAGGCAAAAAGCCAAAAAAATTATCTTTAAAAAACAAGAAAGAGACCCTTTTGCCTTTACGCAGACTTTTAAGGATGACAGGAAATGACCAGTTCTTGTATCATTTATGTCCTTTTCCAGTGATTGAGTTCCAGATGACTGCCAAACGCATATTTATGTGCAAAAGAGTCCACAAAACTTTCCAAAAACAAACATGAAGCTGAAATATTTAATATTTGCCTTTGATGTAAAAAGTTTGTTTTCTTGACGCCTCGGGGCTCGAAAGCAATGCTGAAGTTAAGATGTATCCACACATGCCAGTGCAGCCTGCAGAGCAACACTGTACATCAATGAAAACTTCATATGTTCTCAGTTTACTTTGAAATTATTCATCACACACTGCTCTGTTGTTTCATCTAAAATCTGTTTGCTGTCACACTGTGTGAATATGTGTGTTTTAGTCTGTTTAAAGCTGGAGTTTTTAGACTGGTTATGAAACAGTCCCAAGTCGATATTATGATGACCTACATAAGCCAATGAGACCATAAGTTAGTTTTTGAACTATGCTGTTAATGCTGGCCGCCGGGTCCGATTCTCCACATGAAATGATTTACATTACACATCCAGAAGAGCCTGTCAGCCAAAGTATGGCAATGAGCAGTATGTTAGCTAATTAAAAAGAAGCACGGTTGGAGTTTTATTCAGAGAATTTCATTTTTATGTTAAAATGTGAAGCATCAGCAAAGAAAAAAAGAAAAGCACTGAGTGAAGAGCAGAGGGAGACTAAACGGGACGGTGACAGAGCATGAGCGAAAACAGGAGGCAATCATTCAACAGATGGAGAGAATTACAGGATTTGAAAGGATTCTAAACAAGAAATACCCCCCTACTTATATCTAAGGAAAGCTGAGCCCCCCCCCCAGCCTGAACACATGAGCATATTCACCAAAAGAATAAGTGGTTCATTCTGAAACTTTTTGTCCAAAATAAATATCAGTTAAATCAGTTGTTTCCATTCCATTTCATTCATTAGATAAGGAAACTTAAAATTAAACTTAAAAAAAAAAAAAGAAAATGAGAAAAAAGTGTGTTTTATGTCTTATTAATTATTCATGATTAATCAGTTGTTAGCATTTTCAGTTAAGGAAAATGCACAAAATTCACAACACTAATAGGATCTCTGGTCTACTTACACACCAGTGACACATTTAGAAACAAAACTTTGTCCTGTAATTTGTCTCTTAACTACATAATTTTGGTTGATAACAGCACAATGACATCTGATTTAATATGATGAAGAGTTGAAATAATCATTTTTTACATGAGTATGTCATCTAGCACAGCTGTGAGGTGCTGGAAAAGATTGAGAAATACTTGAATTTGACTGTGGAAAAGGTGTATGAACTCTGAATGAATTGTGATTTTAGTCGACATGTGCAAATTTGATTTTGAGGACCTCAGAACAGACAAAGACTTGGGGACCTCCCCTGTGATTTCTGGAGTCCTCGTAAGGGGGTCCAAGACCCCATATTGGGGAGTACCCTTACTTATTACAAAGAGCAATGTTTCCAACTGTTTTTAGTTTTATTTTTGTACTCGTTTGACTTTCCCATAGTCCGTATTTATTTTTTGTGATGGTTCCAGAAATTTGTTATTATTAATGTTAAAATAACATTTTCATAATTTTATAAAATACATATAACAGTTTCTCGCTCTGAGTAATTCTAGATTAATCTAAAATATGAATCAGATCACTGATGGTTATTATCCTACAGAAAAATACTGCTGTCAATATATACAATCATTATGGTTTACTACACATGGTGGCTGCACATTGATAAATATATAAATGCATTTCACAAAATGTAAAATTTTTGTTTTTATTTCAGTTTTAAAACAGATAAACTAGCTGAATAAATGCATTAATCTCTTAGTCTGGTATTTATCATGAGAGATAATAAAGTTTGCAAATCAAAGGTCAAAATGACGTTTATGGCTGTTCTAGTAGTTCTGGAATTCTGACACTTCTAATGTTAAAAGCCTGCAAAATCTAAAACTGACAATACCTGTAACAGTGGTATTATACACTACTCAAAAAAAAAGTTAGGGTTATTTGGCTTTGGGATGAAATTTCAGAATGCACCTAAAATGCACTATAACCTTTACAAGGTGAACTTAATTTGACCTTCTCTAAACTTTTGAATGCACATGTCCAACTGTTCAATGTTAAAGTACTTATTACATAAAAATCACAACAAAAAACACAACAAGTGTCTGATCCATGAATTGACCACTAAATGGTCTGGTTCAATGACAGTTTGTATTTAATCAGTCCTCTTCATCATGTTGTTCACATTTTGACATCATGAGACCAAGATGACACCTAACAATCGATCAACAGTAACTGGCGATTGCGAGGCTTCAAACAGGATGTTCTAAGAGGGAAGTTGCCACTGAGCTTAGAGTGTCACAGAGTGTCATCAGCAGGTTACAACAGAGACACAGAGAAACTGGAAGAGTCACAGAAAAGCATAGAAGTGGACGTCCTTTGACCACATCCCATGCTGATGACCGCTTCATTGTGAACAGTGCCCTGCGGAAACGGATGATAAATGCCACTCAACTCCAGGCACGTTTAAGGGAGGTGAGAGGCACCCGAGTGTCAGAATATTCAAAACCATTTACATCAGCATGGTCTGCGTGCTAGACGACCTGCAAGGGTACTTGACCATACCACCAGGCACAGGCATCATTGTCTTGCATGGGCCAGGGAGCATTTGTGCTGGACAAGGAACCAGTGGGCCTCAGTGATGATGGCTGCCAACGCTGTTGGAGATGTC
The DNA here is from genome assembly GCF_056507025.1 of Lutjanus erythropterus. Lineage (NCBI taxonomy): Eukaryota > Metazoa > Chordata > Actinopteri > Lutjaniformes > Lutjanidae > Lutjanus > Lutjanus erythropterus. Next base: position 3,964,064 of record NC_139337.1, on the reverse strand, counting down.
ATGGAGAACACTATGCATCTGCCACTGTTGTCACCAAACAAGCCTTTGGAGGAGGTGGTGTTACAGTTTGGGCAGGTGTGTCTAGTCAATACAGAACTGCCCTACACCTTGTGAATGGTACCGTGACAAGCCAATACTACCTGAATAACATCATTAATCCAGTCATTGTGCCTCTGCATGAGCAACACAGGCCTGATTTCATCTTCATGGATGATAATGCCCCAACTCATCGAGGTCACACCATCAGGGCATGGCTGCTGGATGCTGGGGTACCTCAAATGGAGTGGCCTGCACTTTCTCCAGACCTGAATCCCATAGAAAACCTATGGGATCAGCTGAGTCGTCGTGTAGAGGGTCGTAACCCTGCACCCCAGAACCTCAATGACCTGAGGGCAGCCCATCAAGAAGAGTGGAATGTCATGCCTCAGCAGACAATTAGTCGACTTGTGAACAACATGACAAGTTATTGAGACAGACATTTTTTGTTGTGGTATACCTACCACTGTTGTTAGCTTTTGTTCAATAAATTGTTTGAGATGAAGAAATCACCTTTGCATGCTTCTACTTAAATGCCTTACTTTCATAATATAATATTACTATGAACTTTTTGCATTTTCCACAAATTTCATGTTTCATCATGTTTTTGTAATTAAAAAAAAGAAATCTGAGTAGACAGAAATCTGGGACACAATTTTATTATCATCATTAAGAAAAACAATTTAAATTTTTTGACAAATTCCTGAAATAATATTGCTATCAGATGACTCTGTAGCCCTTCTAAATTGAAGCTATATAAGAATTATGGTTTGCTCACTGCGACTGCGCTGTGACATGGAAGAAAAAAAAGTAATGTTTTGTTTTGTTTGTTTTGTAACTCTGTAGGACGTCAACTCTGTCAGATTCTGACAGACAAAGGTGATGTCTACATTTAATAAAAAATGTAATCAACAGGACGATGGCCCGATACAAGGTTTAACATCTAAGAATTTGATCTTTTAAAATATATTTTCCAGTATAATTGAGTAATAATTAAGTAAATAATAAATAATTAAATAATTGAGTAAATATTTAAATGCCCTGGAAATAGTTTTGTCCCAGTTCTCAACAACAAGTGATTTTAAGTCAAACCTGTAGCAGTAAAATAAAGCCACAGATTAAAGACCGGCTGAAAAAAGATAATCATCTGCCAAAGCATTAATTGAAGATCCACTGACCGTGACTTACAGCTGAAAGAAAAACTGTACAAAAAGCAGGAAGAATGAAGCAAGTGAAGACAACTTGAAATAAGTTACAAATTAATTAAAAACTTACAAATAAAGGCAAAAAACCTACTTCTGCTTGTGGCAGTGCCAGATGTTAACAGGATAACCTCTGAGGCTTTGAAACCACTTCATTCTGTGTTGACTGAAGGGCGACACACATCAGTGGCAGTCCCTCTGCCAGAGGCATCAACAGATCCATTTAAAAAAGTCATTAAAAATTATATTTCCATTTCTTTTCATCAGTAATGTTGGATGGGATTCAATGATTAAATGATTATAGTTCATTTAAAGTTTGGAAGAGGCTGCTGTTACTTGATGATCCTTTTGTGAAACCAATTTATGTGCAATAAATTGTTTAGCCAATAAAAGCTGAGTATAACAGTTACACTTGGTGGAAACTTTAGTACAAAAGGCTTTCATGATGCCATATGGAAGTAAAAGTATATTATGCACAATTGTGGCAGATCTATTGGACCCACCGTTATTGTAGAAACTCCTCAGCAGCAACTCAAAAGTTGTTTTTCCTCACTTTCCTCAATAATCACAATGAATTTTCACACATCATCAGAAAAAAATGGGCAGGCGTTACATCTCAGTGCCCCCCTGTTAGTGACAGATGGCAACTGATGTGTCTGAAGCTAGAACAGAAACTATTTAAGGATGTGTAGGATTTAGTGGCTTTTAGCGGTGAACTTGCAGGTTGCCAACAACTCATCTCATTCACCAGCCAAAGACAAAAACTTAAGATCATTCATTTACACTCTTTATTATGTACACCTTGCTAGTACAGGGTTGGAACCCCTTTTTGCCTTCAGAACTGCCTTAATTCTTTGTGGCATAGATTCAACAAGGTTCTGGAAGCATTCCTCAGAGATTTTGGTCCATATTGACATGAAAGCATCACACAGTTGCTGCAGATTGTCAGCTGCACATCCATGATGTGAATCTCCTGTTCCACCACATCCCAAAGGTATTGGACTGAGATCTGGTGACTGTGGAGGCCACTGAAGTACAGTGAACTCACCATCATGTTCAAGAAACCAGTTTGAGGTGATCTGAGCTTTGTGACATGTTGTGTTATCCTGCTGGAAGTAGTCATCAGAAGATGTGTACACTGTGGTCATAAAGGGATGGACATGGTCAGCAACAATACTCAGGCAGGCTGTGGTGTTTAAATGATGCTCAGTTGGTACTAAGGGGCCCAAAGTGTTCCAAGAAAATATCCTTCACACCATTACCCGGGATTTACACCAGGCGCGGCTGTGCCGCAGTACGGCTGTGCCACGGCACGCAGAGAAATAGAACCCATTCTAGTCAATGCTGTTATTTACACCAGAAGCGCCGCAGCGCGTCTCAGCAGTGTCCCAGAAGCTGCTCAGCGATCCGCTCCGTGGAGAATACACAGCAAGTCTATTTTCGACGGATGGCGTGTCAATTGGCACAGAGCTGGTCGAACGGGCAGGAAGACAGGCACAGAAAACAGGGGAGAATTCGGTTGATTTTCAAAATAAAAGACCCTGTGCAGACTCCCAATCATAAAGACAGACAGACAATAAACGATTTAATTATGTAGCCTGCTTATCTATGGTAGAAGCACAAAGAAGCAAGGAAAGAGGACTTAATCAACAAAATCAGAGCAAGTAAACATAATCAGACGGGCAAAACACTCCGCTGCTGAAACGTTTCTGAAACGCTGCTGGTGTAAATTGAAGTCGCGTGCATGATGGAGCAAAATCGTGGCACAGCCGTTCCACGGTGTAGGCAGTGGTGATTTTTTCTCCGGGGGGGCTATAGCAAAAATCAGGCTAACATCTTAAAGTATCACACCAGTGTATTTTAATATATGAAAAGGGCCTTTATTTGTACTTGCAGAACTAAATTAACATGTTTTATAACCTTATGGAACTTGGCTAGTTAAGGTAGGTTTAGTTACTTCAATTTATGCAAATCCTTGATAATAATTAGATTTTATTTGACAATTTATGCTAAAAGACTAAAGTAGGCAAAAAGTACCTCAATAAGTATGAAAGAAATCTGATACCACAAACCTTCAGACAATGGAAAATTATAAATACACTAAAACTTATTAGAGGATAAAAAGATTTAAGAATAAATAAATAAAAAATTGCCGTCTTGTGGCTTAAAATTTGCTTTTTGTACATAAATGCTCCCTGGGAGATGTAATTTTCTGTGACTGTGGTTAAACAGGTTTATATAAAGTACCTGCTTCAAGGTGTGTCACCCACTTTTCTGCATAAAACAACTATTTTAAAGTTTGTAAAAGACCAACACCACACATTCAGCTTCCGTCATCTCCAGTAGGGAAAGTAACTAAGTACATTTACTCAAGTACTTTACCTAAGTCCAATTTCAAATTGCATCCATATTATATTACTTTATAGTTTCACTTAATTGTTTTGACTACATTTACCTTACTGGTACAGTTACTAGTTACTGACAGGAAACATTTTACTGCACAGTGGTTACTTTTACTTTTCATACTGATAACAGATGATAATACTCACATATTTTTGTCAAATTTTGACTGTAGGACTTCTACTTGTAGTGAAGTATTTTCACAGTGTGGTATTTGTGTTTTTACTGAACTAAGTAATGTGAATAGTTTATCCAGCACAGCTCACCTCTATGAAGATCACCTGGTCTCAGTGTGAGGCTGAGTTCCACTGTCACTATGTTCCTCTGATTGTTGTTGATTTATGACGTCAGCTGATCAGGTTCTTTAACTCTGAGCTTCTCTTTTAACGTTCTCCTCTCAGAACATGTGCTAAACTCCTCCAACTATCAACACATCTCACTCTGCTGTATCAACTGCCAGATGTAGATCGAGCCAGTCGCTCTCTGCTGCCACCCAGAGGTTGAGGATGTGTAAACCAGCAGCATTCAGATGAATGCTGAAGATGCAGGTTCTGTGCCCCACCAAGATCCTAGTAAGAGTAAATGGAAGAAAAAAATTGTGCCCCAAGCCGAAAACACATGACCTACCTGACATTGTAAAACATTTGACAACACAATTTAGTGCAGATTATACATTTTACTCACTAACTACACAATACTGACATTGCCCATTTGAAGAAATATACTGTATAAATTTTAAAGTTAAGTCTTTTTCACTGAAGTTTTAAGATGTGGGGAGAAGTGAGACGGTGCCCTCGCACCCTCTATTGACCAGCTGCCACTGAACCGTTGATACAGGGCGGGATGGATCCATGCTTTCATGTTGTTTACACCAAATTCTGACCTGACCATCTGAATGTTGCAGCAGAAATCAAGACTCATCAGACCATGCAACATTTTTAAATCTTCCATTGTCCAATTTTCATGAGCCTGTGTGAGCTGTAGCCTCAGTTTCCTGTTCTTATCTGATAGAAGTGATGCCGGGCGTGGTCTTCTGCTGCTGTAGTCCATCTGCTTCAAGGTTCAAAGTGTTGTATGTTCAGAGATAGTCCTCTGCATACTTTGGTTGTAACCTAATAAAGTGACCGGTGTGTGTACATTTTCATGCATTTTGCAGTAAGTTTTTTCGCAAGCCCTAACTTGGTTTCCCTGGCAACATCTGTGTAATGGGCATGATTGGAACCAAAGTACAGCACACAGTACAGCGAGGACAGCGTGTAATGACCAGTATTTTCACCACAAACAGACACCGTAAACAGCAGGCAGGTAAAATTGGCACTTCAGTTCATAAATAGAGTCTCTGACTTGCTGTGACGGAGTAACATAACCAGGGGCTCTGGATGACTGAGCCAAACCGGGGAGCGGGACTCACAGTGCAGTTTGTTAGCAGATGACAGTACCATGAAGGAGCAGTTGAGAGACGTTGTCGGGCAGGCGGGGGGGGGGGGGGTCGAGAGCCAGGTAGGTATGCAGTCCAAGTGAACAAACCAGCAGGGAGCAGTTGGATGCAGAGCTGGAGCCAGGCGAGGAGTCAGGGAACCAGCGAAGCAGGAGAATTGTCCACGAGGCACTCACGAGATGGTGGAAGCACCAGCTGTGACAACAATGATGCTCAGGCAGAACTTGTGGTCAGGGACAAAAGCTGAGGAGTTTTCCTGGGATTCAGGCGAGATGGGAGAGTCAGAGGCAAGCAGGGCTGGCAAAGGGGGAAATCAATCCAGAGAATGCTGGAGCGTCTTGCATGGAGAATGTGAAGAACAGTCTGGCAAAGAGTCAGTGAACTGGAGACTGTGTGGGTTGATTGCTGATGAGCTGCAGCTGTAAGACCAGGTGATTGGAGTTGGGTGATGAGGTGGGAGTAGCTGACAGGTGGAGTGAGGCAGAGGTGGGGTGAGTGGAAAACTAGTGGGAGAGCAGAGGACCTGAATTCAGTCTAAGACAACCTGGGGGTTTGACTAATACTTGAAACAATCATAACCATTCTGTAAGGTTCTTATAACATTTTTGTATTTTTATCTTATATTTCTTGTACTTTTTTTTTGTCCGAAGGGCTCGTACAAACATCTCACGTCAGATTCAGCAAATGCTCTTAACTTCACATTATGAATATCTTGTGATGATGCCCTTTGGTCTCACGAATGCCCCAGCTGTTTTCCAGGCTCTCGTCAATGATGTCCTCCGAGACATGCTCAACATCTTTGTGTTTGTCTATCTGGATGACATCCTCATCTTCTCCCCTGACAAGGAAACCCAGACATGTCAGTCGTGTCCTCCAGCGCCTCCTCGACCACCAGCTCTTCGTCAAGGCAGAGAAATGTGAGTTTCATGTTCCTACTGTGTCCTTCCTGGGGTTCATTGTTTCTGAGGGGACAGTGCAGATGAATCCAGCTAAAGTTAATGCTATCTCAGAGTGGCCTATTCCTGAAAACCGTAAGCAGCTTCAATGCTGTTCGGGATTCTCTAACTTCTACAGACGATTCATAAGACATTTCAGTAGTATTGCTGCCCCTTTGCATGCTCTGACATCTAGCCATGTCAAGTTTCAGTGGACTCCCCAAGCAGACCAGGTGTTCCAGAAACTCAAGACCTGTTTCACCACAGCCCCCGTGTTGGTCCTACCTGACCCACACCAGCAGTTCGTGGTGGAGGTGGACGCCTCGGATGTTGGGATTGGGGCGATACTCTCCCAGCGCTCCAGGGAGGACAATAAACTCCATCCATGTGCCTTCTGTCCCAGAAGCTTTCTGCCGCTCAGAGAAACTATGATGTCAGAAACCGGGAGTTGCTTGCTGTAAAGGTGGCATTAGAGGAGTGGCGCCATTGGCTGGAGGGAGCAGAGCATCCATTCCTCGTGTGGACGGACCACAAGAACTTGGAATATCTCCGGAGTGCTAAGAGACTCAACTCACGTCAGGCCAGGTGGGCACTTTTTTTAACCGTTTCAGTTTTTCCCTGTCCTGCCGCCCAGGCTCTAAGAACATTAAACCTGATGCTCTCTCTCGCCTTGCGTACTCTGACTCAGCCCCTGATCTGTACTGTACTGTTACACCCTGAGGTTCCATTAAGGTCATGTTTTCCTTGTTTTCAATTTTTGTCAGTTTTTCCTGTTTTATTTTGTGGCCAGCAGGACATTGCTTCCATGTTGGGTCACCTGAGGCAGCTGTCAATTAGACTTGAGCTGACACGCCCACACACTCCTGAAAAATGGTCTAAATCTGTGTTTCCTGGACTTTTTTCCTGAGGACCCGCTTTTTAAAGGCGACAAATCATTGTGACCCAGTTTACAAAAGGTCTTATTGATAAATCTTGTGAGAGTTAATTTGGGCTTTAACGAATGTTCCTCACCATTGTTTCTGTTATTTCCATATCACCTAATATTATCTGGATGCCTGCATATAGACAATAAATACTTTATAAATGAAAATAAATGCATTCAGGCTAAGTTAACAGGCCATCTCAATCTTTTTATTTAATCTCATCAAGAAAACAAATCTTAAAAAAAGTTGAGATAACTCAAAATTTCAAGGCAGCTTACTTCAACAGCTTTTCTCGATTTTTGAAATCTAATTTTTGGGGGTTTCTAAAACTTAAAGATTCAAGTTTATGTAAAGAAGAAAAGTAAATTATCACAACAGAACATTATTAGTCAGTAAAACAGTTTTTTCTTAGACTTAAGAGTTTGAGTTGGGCTCAAAACACAAAAACTTTAACTTTCTCATCTTTTTTTTGTTTTTACAGTATAGAGCATTTCAGGCTTCTTCATAAATGAGACAAAATAAGTGCACAAAGGTGATATTAACAGGCTCATCAGTAAAACAATATATTAATTACAGAAATACATTTTTAAATGTTTTATAAAAAGTGAAATGCAGATGTAAACCTTAAATTTTGCAGAATTTCTTCCATAGTTTTTTATTTATTAGGGGACCTAAAGAAAATCTCCTCCTCCACCACAACACAAACAAATGAGCTGTTTTTTGAACCAGGTTTTTGAAACGTATGTTTTCATTCAAGATCTTTTCGGATGCATAATGAGAAACTGAACGTTGATATCATATATGCATTTTTACGATTTCAGAGGCTGTAAGAAGAAATCTGTTTGTACGAGTAAGTCTTGCATGAGACCCAATGTTCACTACTCGAGTAAATAAGACGAACAATAGATACAAATTGGAAGCAAGAGATATTTCTGGTCCGCTCATAGAAGCCTTTGAATAGCCATATAAGTAATTGATAGATGACAAATCATACGCCATGCATGCGGTTGTCTGCAGACTGATGCAGTGAGTTGAATAGTGAATTGGATGCGAGATGATTGCTTTTGTGATACTGTATGAGCAAGTTCAGAGGGGCAGAGGAGGATTGTGCCATTTCTACATTTTCCTCTGCAGTTTCTCTTTCTCCAGCAGCGGCTGCTCATCAAAGTTGTCATATTCTCATAATAGGTTGCTAGAAAGGTTGAAGTCACTCATTGTTGTAATGTGAGCTTGTTCACATGTAGGGTTAACAGAGGCTTTGACTGCGTCCCTGTTGCTAGGGTTACTCATTCCAGCACATTCATTTAGAATTGGGGAGAGACAGTCTCACTGGAACCACTTAGTATGTGTCCATCATCAGGAATTAATGGATGCCCTGCAGCAAATCAGAACTGAAGTATTCACCCAGACCATGGTATAAACACTAGACATTCTTATGAATATTATAGTCTATTTCTACTATTTTCTGCTGAAAACTTCCCCTAAATCTCACGCACTGGACCTGTAATGACCCAATTTAAACCTGGGTTAGCCCTGTGAAGAAAGTTAATGAAAAGGAAAGGCGCTGAGTTCAGATCCAGCAGCTGGCTGGCTGGGGCCTGTCCCCTCCCCTCCCCACCCCCAACACACACATACACCCTCCAAAGACATGCAGGTTGTTAGAATTGGAGCCTCTAAGTGTTCTGTAGGTGTGAATATCTGTCTATTTGTGTCAGGCCTGTGGTACTGGTGATCTGAGCAGGGTGTACCCTGTCCCTCATTCAGACTGTGATGATCAGCCCTCCACGTACCTGGAGGGGACAAATAGATGTGAAAAATGGAGGGTTATGAAGCTTGGAGCACGATGACTTCTAAACATGTGAGTATTCCTGAGAGAAAGCAGCAGATCCCTGTCAGGGAACAGATGGTGAAGCACCTACTGCAGTGATACCACAATGCAGCCAAGGGGATTTGCAAAGTTCCACCAATATTAACCTGCCCCCCACATACACCATCCTGAGCTGATGCAAGATTTCAGGCTGAGGCAGTTGTTGATCATTTGCGGCCCCTAGTGGCTGGTTAAGAAGAGTTAAGACGTCAGCTGTCAATGGTCGTAAAAAACAAAATTACTGCCTCATAGTCGTTTGTCTCCACCAACCAGCCAAGTTACGGTTTACATCCATTTCTGTCCAGACTCATATAATGTCTGTAGTGAAGACTTTGAGGGAATTTAATAAAAGGTATTAAGTGTATTTTTTCTGGCAAAATTAAAGATCTCCATATACATGTCTGATTCCAGTGAATAATTTCCAGGTAGAAACACGTTGTCTTTTCTTAGAGACTAGATGAACTGAAAACATAATGCCTTCAGCATACGGTCATGAATGTGCACAAAATTAGGCTGATTGGTCAAGCAGTATTTGAGATTAGCTGCAGAAAAGCTTCAGGTCTTGAAGGAACTTAATAGAAGGTATTACGAGTATTTTTTGGCAAAATGGAAATTCTCACAATACAAGTGTGATTCCAATGAATAATTTGAAGGTAGAAACATGTTGAGAGCTGAACATTATGATGTCATAGTGCAGTTGACCTTGCTGGCCTTTTGGATGTAAAATCTCATCATCTCATCATTTTATTTTATTAGATATTGTGTGAAGCTTTTGTCATAATTAAAGAATGAAATGTTGAGTTATGGCCAAAAATGTGTTTACTGAGGTCACCATGACCTTTGAACTTTAACCACCAAAATCTTCAGTCCAAGTGTACATTTGTGTCAAGTTTGAAGAAATTACCACAAGGGGTTCTTGAGATATTGCATTCACAAGAATGTGATGACCTGAAGAAATAATGCGTCAAACCATAAAATATAAAGGCATAAAAGTCATAATAAAAAAAGTTTCTCACGGTTTTTCAAAAAAGAGGTCCTTCGTCATCAATGTACACGTAAGGAATTAGGGTGATCGATCCAGTAATACTTTAGATTAGCTCTGTACAAGCTGTAGGTACACTGATCACGCGCACATTCACTCACTCATGCACACACAGAAGTGGTTACATGATCCCCTCCTGGTGTAAAAAAATGCTGTGGACTGTAACTGTGGATCACACACTAAAACCCAGGGATAGAAGAGGAGATGTGGCAGAGGGAGGCTGATAGTTGTCCTACTTGGACAGTCACTGATGCTGAGTGGGACTGAGGAGCAGCAGGGTGGGCGGATGGCTGGGTCAGCCGATGAGATAAGGCGGGCATTGAGATAGTGACGGCTGGAGGACAAGTGTGAAGGTCTGGACTGACAGCAGAGGTTCACAAGCACATGGCATTCATCAATCAGGCGAGCTAGACGCAGAACAGGGGAGACAGGAGGATAGAGCGGCTGTTGCTATGACAGCAAACACCTTAATTTTGATTCTAAATGATTTTTCGTATTAATTCAGCTCTAAGAATGCCACTGTCAGAGTTTAAAGTAAGAACTTCTCTGCCATTTGCAGGCAATTTTTCTCCAGCGGGAGTTTTTCAAACATCAGTTAATTAGCACGATGACAGAGCCGCTGGTGGCTGGCCGGTGGCAGACAGCACAGAGTTCAGCAGCTATTAACCATGACTCTGTTATCTTAAAGTGGAAAAATCTCTGCCTATTTGGCCCGGAAAGTGCTGGTACAGTGTGTTCCTTTTGAATCTGAAAGCAAATAAACAGACGTCAGTAGGATCACGGTTGGTAATGAGAGGATCCAGCAGCAAGGTTTTGTTTTGCTTCCCACAGAGACAAGCCTTGTGGGAGGCTGATAAGAGGAAGGCCCTCCACCCACGTCCCCGCAGCCAGCTACTACTCCGATCATGTGTTACTCTCTGTTGGGAGTTCAGCTTTATTTTCTCTCATCTGAGCTTTTGGCAGTTTGTTCAAGAACGTGGAATGGAAAATAATGCACATGGCAGCTATGTGCTGCACAGAACCATGATTCAGCAAGTTTCCTGCCAAAAGTCCACAGCAGCTGATTGCATGAAATCAACTGTTGCAATGTTTGATGGTTATGAAAACCTGCAAGTCTGAGCTATGATGGCATAAAATTCAAGTTCCCAGATGTATTATATACTGTGCATACTTCATTAAAGGAGAAATATGTAATATATTCCTTCAGTAAATCATAAAATGACCACAATGTTTCATCAGTGTTCAAAGGAAACACCACAAAAGTGCTCTCTGGTGCTACTGTGGTACATAAAACATGATAAATACCCTCTAGAGTGGTCCAGTGTCCTAAACAACACGATTACTTGCCCTTTAAAGTGTCCTTCCAGTGGACAAAGTATGATGAAGTGGCCTTTAGAGCTTAGATACTCATGTAGAACACTGGTGGTGTGTAGAGGATTGTCAGAAATATTCTTTTAAAGAAAATACATTAATTTAAAAACATATAGTACCATCAAAATACTAGAACATTTAGAATAAACATTCATGCAGTTGAGTCCACTTTAATGCAGTTTAAAGTAGTTAAGAGTTAAACAGTGATGGCAAGATAGTAAGTGGAGGTGAAATGAAGAGAATGAAAATGAATGCTTCAAATATACTGCTATTGCGGCTCCAAATGGAAACCACTGCATTTTCAACACAGCTGAAATGTTGCACATCTCTTTTTAATGGACTAAAGTAAACCAAGCACCAGCAAAGTGTCCAGAGTGCCTGCTAGCACCAAATGGCGCAAAACAGTAAGGCGGTACTTGAAGAGCTCAGTATTTTCTGAGGTGGCACATGATGTAGAAAGTTTTAGAAACACTGGTCCAGACTGTCCTTCTAGGGATGAAATGTGATAAAGTGGCCTCTGAAGTGCCTTGCTAGTGGACAAAGCATGATAAAATGCTCTTTAAGGTGTCCTTGCAGTGGAAAAAACAGGATAAAATGCTGTCTAATGTGCCCTACCAATGGACAAAACACAATAAAGTGCCCTCTAAAGTGCCCTTCTGCTGGACAAAATACGATAAAGTGCCCTCTAGAGTGCCACTCCAGAAAACACGAAGTACATCATGACTTTTTCATTATTTTTGCCCCCTGCCCCTCAGTTGCACAGGTGATATTTGCCTATTATGACTAAAATCATGTAGCTGCAGACGAGCTCCGGATAACATGAACTAATTCCATATCTGTACACCATGAGGGGGGAACTGGCCATGTTTTGTTTCACAGAAAGGAAGGTGAAGATGGTCAACCTGTCGAGTGTTATACCAGTAAACATGAGAATTAAATTTGAAGAGGTTATGGAAGGAAGCTGGAAAAGACAAAGGCAAAGCTAAATATTTATATCTAAACACATATGTGATGAATATTTATGACATATACTGAAGGAATGTTGAGTTTTCTAAACAGGGGAGCTGAGGTCTCTGCAGAGTTTCAGAGAGTGGCCGGTCTTACAAATCGTTTTGGCAGCAAATAAAGTTTATGAAGATTGGAGGTGTTTGTGTATTTGCCCAAACAATATTACCATAAATCAAACAGGGATAAACCATGGAATAATAAAGAACAAACACTTACATGACTTGAAAGTTTGTTGATGATCTGCAGTGACTTCACAGTTTTGTTTAAATAAAATTTATGTTTTTTCCAATTTAACTTCTCATCAACTAAGATGCTTAAAAAACAAGTGCCTCAGTGGACACTCTGCTTGTGCTGTCAATATTTTTCATTTTCTACAGAGTATTATCAGATTGTTGACTGTAGCTTAGGCCCTGTGCTCTTTAGATGAACAGTTAGGCAATTTTTCTTCTGTAATTATCTACTTTGGCCTCATACTGACCCCTCCAATACACCGCCTAAAATCACATATGTTGAAGACCGTTTGAAAATGCGTTTTCATCCGTGCCCTTATGTCCTGACCGCTTTTAAACAAAAAGTGATACCCTTGAACATCACAGAGGCAGAACATTACTGAATGAAAGATGCTTCTTATTAGTGGCAGTGCAACAGGTCAAATATCTAAATCAACTTCTGAACAAGACATATTCTCATGAGGCAGAGGAAACTGTACTTTCATCACGAACACAAACACACACTGTACTTCCTTTATTTAAATGTTTGAATATTTTTAATCAAAATGTATTGAAGTCTGGTTGCTGAAGTTCATATAAAGCAACAATAAATGTGTGTTCTGAGATTGTCACACCACAGAAACATGTTTTAATCACCCAGCCATATTTGAGTAAAAAATTACTAAGGATATAAAACTAGGTCTCAAAACGAAAACCTAATACCTGAAAACAACCTCAGACATGGATGCTCTGTCTTGCAACTTTTTTGGAAAAGGTCCAGACATGTTTGAGCCACCAAAGCTTCTTCTTCTGTGTCAGGTTGTTGGAACTGAAGTGAGCTGAAGTGAACTGCTGGCTTGATTTGGAGTCGGAGTCACTGAGGGTACATTGGTAAGTGACTGTTGGGTGAGGGGAGGGGGGCGTTTATGGCACTTCCCTGAGCTTTGTTTAAGGCCCGCTCAAAAAACCCTGAACAAATTAACTGTGAGCCACAGTTTAACGTTCTAGCTTCACAATTCAGTATTACATAGTTTTCAGTCTTTTTTTTTTGCATGTTTCCAGCAACTATTCTCTCACAAATACAGTTAGTTTGAAGTGGAAAAAATGTGACAAAGTGCCCTCTAGAGTGCCATTTTAGTAGGAAAAGTGCACCACAAATTTCAGTGCATTGGTGCGCCACATCATACAGCTTGTGCCCTTTTTGTTTTTTCCCTCCTGCCTGTCACACAACCTGAGTCTGTGTAAGAAGTTGTGCACGCACAGTACGGAGCTGTCATTCTCTTCACACATGGATGAGGGGGTTGCAACAGTTACAGTGGAGGATCAGCCTGTTACAAGTAAAATCATGCAGCTGCAGGGCAAAACAAACAACTGGTGCAACCTGTTGCACCAGCTGTGTGTAGGTTCAAACTCAGCCTGGTTATAATGTAAATTATTACTAAATTGTGATTATGTATTACTAAAACAAAAGCGGTTGCACCACAGAGAGAAGCTACAACATAACTCTCAGTAAACAACTAAATAATCAGCCTGCACCTGTTCCCAGGGCAGGACTGAATTATAAAATGTACATGTACTGATATCAGTCAGAGACAGCAGCTTGTGAAGCTTCATTATCTAGTTTTAATGCTGCTTAGCTGGCAAACTAGTACACAAAACCGCATTTTAGTGTTTACACAAGACAGCATACCTCTGTATTGGGCTCTTTTCCTCCTCCCAGTTCATTTTCTTCCTTGTTCACCTGAAGGCTGGATCAAACATCTATGAAATAAATGTTAAGATATTTCCCTATTTCCCATCGGTCCATCAGTCCATCTACCCATCCAGATGTGGGCTGTCTGTGATGGATATTTATGCAACGTTCCTCAGTGTGCACAGTCTGCACAGGCCATGGCAGATGAACATTGTGAGGAATGAATGCAAACTTACTTTCTTTCTTTCGTTACCTTGAGGCAGTAAATGAAGACAGGAGGGATAAGGGCCCACTGTGAAGTTGGCGCCATAGGTGACCACCTTTATGGCATATTCCTTTAGTCGGCCCTGCTGTTACTTTTATATTATTTTTTATTTGCACAAATATAAATCTGCAATAAAACGCAATAATAAAAGAAAAAAGTGTCAGGAGAGGTCAGGAAGCCGCAGGCTTATACAAGGGACCTCCCTGCCTTTTAGGAAAAAACTAACAAATAAAAGTAATAATACTAATCAAAACTAACATCAACATAATAATAATAACAAGTGATGCATACAATGAGCAGAAAAAACAGAACACCAGGCAATAAACAAATGATCCAATGAAAACAAAGAAAGACATAAACAATAATATGTACTAACTTATGCATTCAAAATGTGTACACCCCAATATCTGAGGGAGAAAAGAAAGGTGAAGATGATCAACCTGTCTGTGATATGAGTAAACATGAGTTATGAAAACAAGTTGGTAAAGACAAAGGCAAAACTAAATATTTATATCTAAACACATATGTGATGAATATTTATGACATATACTGAAAGAATGTTGAGTTTTCTAAACAGGGGAGCTGAGGTCTCTGCAGAGTTTCAGAGAGTGGCCGGTCTTACAAATCGTTTTGGCAGCAAATAAAGTTTATGAAGATTGGAGGTGTTTGTGTATTTGCCCAAACAATATTACCATAAATCAAACAGGGATAAACCATGGAATAATAAAGAAGAAACACTTACATGACTTGGAAGTTTGTTGATGATCTGCAGTGACTTTTTTTCAATTTAACTTCTCATCAACTAAGATGCTTAAACAACAAGTGCCTCAGTGGACACTCTGCTTGTGCTGTCAATATTTTTCATTTTCTACAGAGTATTATCAGATTGTTGACTGTAGCTTAGGCCCTGTGCTCTTTAGATGAACAGTTAGGCAATTTTTCTTCTGTAATTATCTACTTTGGCCTCATACTGACCCCTCCATTACACCGCCTAAAATCACATATGTTGAAGACCGTTTGAAAATGCGTTTTCATCCGTGCCCTTATGTCCTGACTGCTTTTAAACAAAAAGTGATACCCTTGAACATCACAGAGGCAGAACATTACTGAATGAAAGATGCTTCTTATTAGTGACAGTGCAACAGGTCAAATATCTAAATCAGCTTCTGAACAAGACATATTCTCATGAGGCAGAGGAAACTGTACTTTCATCACCACGAACACAAACACACTGTACTTCCTTTATTTGAATGTTTGAATATTTTTAATCAAAAATGTATCCAAGTGTGGTTGTTAAAATGTGACTTCCACAGAAATTTCTTATAATCACCCAGCCAAATCAGACAAAAACAGTCACTAAGGATATAAAATTAGGTCTTTCAGTGTCAAACAACACTATGACCTGAAAATAAGTGAAACATGGATGATCTGTCTAGCAGCTTTATTGGACATGTCTGAACCACCAGAGCCAGAGGACGGTGACAGGATGGTATTTCTTTTTTCTTCTGTGTTGGGTTGTTGGAACTGAAGTAGGCTGAACAGAACTGCTGGCCTGATTTGGACTGAGACAGTCGCTGAAGTCACATCTGTACCTGACCATCATTCATGTGCTGGGGCATGGGGTTTGTTTAGTGTTGGGGGACCTCGGCTCCGGCACGTCATTGAGCCATGTTTCAGGTCCATCCAAAAAAATCCTGAACACAGAAATTGTGAACAACAGTTTAACAGTTTAACTCCACAATTCAGTACTACATTCTTAGTCTTTTCACGTTTTCAGCAAATATTTTTAAGAAATCAGAAGAAAACGTTCAACAGAAAGATGCATTGAAACTTACTGCTTTTTGACATTGTGTCCAACATTCAAAGTGTCCCACACAATTTAACCAGTGTGAGAGTTTTGCTCATATGAGACAAGTCTTTCCTCCACTTTGTAATGTGCTCATTACAATAGTGAAATGTGGCAGGAGGAAATGAGAAAAATGTACTTGGGGAGTTGAAAGTAATATTTCTATATGCCTCTAAGACAGACACGTCTCTCTTGAGTTTCTGTGTCTTCCAGCCTAATACAAATGTGTTCCAGAGACCTTTTATGAGCCTAAGGGGGTGGGAAATGTTTTCACTAAAAATATGAATCTAAGATAAAAAAAAAAAAAAAAAGTAGATCCATGGTTTCAGACATGGCTGCAGTGAAATTCTGTTTAGAAAGGAAACCACGGAGCAGTACAATCCAAATGCCAGGGGAAAATACCGTTAATGAGCTGAATATTCAGTATATAACAACAGTCTGGAGGAAAACATGACATTGGTGATCTGAGCCAGAGGCTTGTGAGAGGATGGACTGCAGCCTGCATTTTTGTGTTCATCTCTCGCTAGACAATAACTTCCTTTCAACTGTAATCTCCTCTGATGAAGAACACAGTCACACAGCAGAGTTTGTTCTTGGCTTCCTGCGCCGACCTTTAAATTGGTTAAGTGATGCGTTTACCAGCGATCGATGACCACCTGGTAAAGACAGCACAGTCACATTTCCAGACCGACGAGGAGCAGCCAAATGCATCATTAACTGTACAGTTCAGTTCAATGCCACAGTGAGGGCAGTATGTTGTTTGTGTTGGGCAAATTCTGACAGAAGAGTATTAAATTTCTTGCCTGCGTTTTGATGAGCCTTGGAAATGAGACTTGTGACTCATTTGGTCTTGAAATACAGACCTCACAGGAGGAATTTCCTGAATTTGGAGCCAGCTTCGTGCCTGAGCCGCGGTGACTCACTGCAGGTTTCAACACAGCTAGCCACAAACCGCTCATTGTTTGGGGTTTATGGTCTATCTGGGAATAATCTAATCAGTGATTGCAGTTGATTAGACACTCACACACTCATCATGCTTCACACTCAACCACACATGCTAGACTTTTGAGTTAGATTGCAAAAAGAATGTAGTTTTAATGCTATTTCTTGTTAATGAAATTCTTTGATTTGACCAAGTAATTTGATAAGCATCAATTCAATTGAGTATATGTAAATACACTTTGTTGATTTTAAAATATACTTGAAATATTTCTTGAATTAGCACAAATTATACTTACTGCCTGGCCAAAAAAAAAAAGTCACACAGTCTAATATTTCATTGGAAACCCTAAACTTACACAATGTCACAACATTTATTTCTGTCCAGAGTTGCATTAATTTTTCATCAAGATCTTGTATTGAGTCAGACCACTGTGTAAAGTCTCTCCAGCACATCCCAAAGATTCTCAGTGGGGTTCAGGTCTGGACTCTGTGGTGGACAATCCAAGTCTGAAAATGATGTCTCATGCTCCCTGAGCACTCTTTGACTGTTTGATCCTGATGAATCCTGACATTATCATCTTGGAATATGTCCGTGTCATCAGAGAAGAAAAAATCCATCGATGTGAAAACCTGTTCATTCAGTATATTCAGGTAGTGAACTGAACTTAGTTTTTGGACACATAATGTTTCTAAACCTCAACCTGATCAACTGAAGCAACTCCAGATCATAACACTGCCCCCACAGGCTTGTACAGTAGGCACTAGGCATGATGGGAGCATCACTTCATCCACCTCTCCTCTTACCCTGATGCCCCCATCACTCTGGAACAGGGTAAATCTGGACTCATCAGACCACATCACCTTTTTCCATTGATCCACAGTCCAATCTTTATGCTCCCTAACAAACTGAAGCCTTTTTTTTCTGATTAGTCTCACTGATAAGTGGTTTTCTTAAGACTATACAGTTGTTTAGTCCCAATCAATGACTTCTCTTCACATTGTGTGTGGAAATGCTCTTACTTTCACTTTTAAACATAACTGTGAGTTCTACTGTTGATTTTTTATGATCTGATGTCAACAAACATTTCAGTGATCTCTCTCTTTCTGACCACATTTCTTCCTTGAAGATGATGGTTCTCCACTATCCTTCCAGGTTTTAATAATGCGTTGGGCAGTTCTTAACCCAGTTTTAATAGTTTCATCAACCTCCTTAGTTGTTTTCTTTGCTTGATGCAGGTCAATAATTTGACTCTTCTGAAACAGAGTAACATCTTTTCCTCGACCACAGGATATGTCTTCTGACGTGGTTGTTTAAGAAATGAGAAGCTCCTCACTGCATCAGATAGAGTTCAATAACTTGTTACCAGCTGAAACATATTAATCACTGCAGTAATTATCCAATGGAAGACTGAACTATTTGATTAGTCAAATCCAGGTGGTGATTCTTTTTTTGGCCAGGCAGTGTATTTTGAAGTTGTGAATTCTTGTCTGGGAAACAGGTGTTTTCTGGCACAGAGCAAGTTAAGAAATTAAAGCAAACCAAAACATTTCATAAATTACATTAATTTCATATATAAATCCTTAAATGTACATTTTCACAAAAAAAATGGAATTAGAGCATTAATATTAATTATTAAAGTTTTTTTGGGGGAGGACATGATTTGTCCCAATTCTCAAGAAAGTGATATATAGTGAATAGATATACAGTGAAGACAACATATCAGGCAGTCATCTGAGGATTTGAAATTGTGAGCAGCAAAGACTCTTGATCTCTTAATTTAATAAAGTGCCCGTCTAGTGGACAAAAGTGGAATCTAGTGGATTAAATGCATGGCAGTCCCATGTAGGGTTCCCTACATGCAAGAAAACTATTTGGCCTCTTTGTGCCATAGAATAGTTAAATAGCTCTCTTTGTGTGCTGGTGCCTTTCTTGCTGTATATATTCAGGTTCCAGCTCTTCACATTTTTTAAGGCATCAAAGTTCACTGAGCAACAAGTGTCTGACACATTCCACTGATCTACCTCTGGACGAGATAGTACAGAGATTCTGTATGAATATACTCAAGTGTTATTCCACTTAACATTTCACAACTTTTCAGTGTGTTATACTTTGAGGGATTTGAGGAGTTTTGAACTATCAGGGTGTGAATGCAGCAAGACACAAGCCTGCTTCTCTCACCCTCAGGTCATTGCTGGTATTGTGTCAGAAGAGTGTTTTTTCATGGCATATTTTTGTATCACTTGGCTCAGAGAGTGATTTTTTCCTCACCTAATTAGTTGTACATGAATTCAGTTTAATTAGATCTACTGCCACGGTGGCCAGGAGGCTTTTTACCCCGTCCATGCTTAATTAGCCGTGTTTTGCAACGGACTGCTTTGTCGTTTATCACGCTTTTACATCAAACAGGGAACAGCCATTGTTTTCAGCAGAGACCGCAGATGAACTCTTCCAAACAGTGTTACTGTGTTACTGCTGTTTGCTTGATGGCAGCAGTGTGACTTTCAGGGGGTGTTTGCAGGCCAAATATGCCAACCTGACTGAGACGTGTCCTGTGGCCTTCTGGCAGATAGGAGGTAGGATTTTACTGCTAAATAAATAAGAATTTAATATTGTGTAAATGTCACTCAACAGACCTTAAACTGAACGTTGTCGTTGTAGAATTTTGAGTTGATTTTTTTTATATGTATTATTTATATGCATTTTTGTTTTTTGCTTGTATTGAATGAGTGTCTGCAGTAATGGTTATGATGGTATGGATTTTTTCTCACCGCAGCAACATATACCCGTGGGTTGGCAGTTTACCACAGCTGCCTTAATAATTACTTTTAATTGGGTTTATTGAAGCATACTGTCATTAGTGTGGTCCTGTAAGGAATAGGGCTGCACAAATATGTGTGTAGTGTGCAAGCAAAACACAACGAGCAGCAGATGAGCAACGATGCTGCTCATTGCGGAACAGAAACTTAATTTTAACACTTAGTTGTCAGTGTGGCAGTAAATGTACAGTTCTGGTTACACTGTGTCAGTTAATAAACACCGCAGCTTCTCAACATCAAGCAAAGCCTTATCTGTTGTTTCCCAACTGCTGAAACAGTGACGGGGTTAGTCCCAAAGTAAGGTGAGTAGAAAAAGCTAATGTTAAGGTTAAGGTTAATGCTAATGCTATCGTTGTACCTTTAAAACTTTGGCTCTTGTGCAATTATATTCCTTTCAGAAGCTCTGTAATCCAGCCTTGAAGTGCTGCGTCTTGTTGGAGACGTACTAAAATAAATCCACAATAAATGCATCACACGTCTTCTATAGTTATTTATCCATTTTTGCACGTTGGAAACACCTGTCGTTGTTAGCATGCTGTTAGCCACCCATAGGCAATCCCAAGATTGTTGAGTCTGTTGACCAATCAGAGGTTGTGTTCCTGATCTGTATGTGACAGTACTGATTCATTGGTGTATTAACAGATTAATGCTCTGATCTGAACATGAGAGTGACCCTTCAAAATAACATTTGCAGTGATGACGGTAATGAGCTCAACCCCGGGCAGGCATCACGTGACCACAGTACAGCCGAAATGCAATTATCATCACAGCACTAGTCTACAGCTGATTATGGATTGTCTGCAGCTGAGGTTCTGATTATGAATCAATTTGATTCTCATTTACTATCCCTGCCAGACATTGGTTGGGAGAGTATAATTAAATCATTTCTGTGTGTGCATGAGTGTGTGTGTATGATCAATGGACCTGCATCTTGTCCGGAGCTAATCTCAAATACTACTGAACCGATCAGCCTAATTTCTTTTCTGCATGATGGTATGCTGAAGGACTTCTGTGAAAAAGAAGAACTTGAAATAATTTTTTAAAAATAACTTTTATGCCTTTACATTTTTATGGCCACAAGCATTGTGTTTGTCACCTTGTGATGCAGCTGAATTGGTGAGGTCACAAGAGAATCCATCTTACCAGGCTCCAAGTTATCCATTTGCGTGTGCACCAAAAGTGGTGCAGCCAATCAGAGTCCTAGCAGGGACCCTGATTGGCAGCTATGGCTGTGGTTTTAGGTGTGACGACAGCAAGAAGCATCCATGGAGGTGACTCATCTTGAACTAACGATAAGGTTAGCATAGGAACTGCATAAAACTGGAAAGTATTTCTTCATTGAAAGAACAGCAAAGAATGACACTGAAGGCTTTTCTGCATGGAAAAGATATTTTCCCTCTTTCCCCAACCAGCTTCAGCAAGAGGTTTTCTTATCAACTGGCTCCAGTGGCTGATCTGATTGGTTGCCCACGTTAGACATGATAGATTGCAAGTGATCGGATGAACCATTTAAGTATATTTTTTTGAAGGTGCCTCCCCTTTTCCAAACTGTTTCTAAGGATGACTTCCTAGACCCTGCTGGCATGTCTGGTTATTCTGTTTGTAGAACTTTATCACCATTGGCTGCATCTGGCAGTTGTGGTTGCATTGCAGTAGGTGCTTTATAATCTTTTCCCTGGTGGGCATCTGTGCTCTAAGTTTCCTTCTACTTGAGCCCCTCCCAAAAAGAGTTTAACAGTCTTTAACTCCAAAATTTAGTACCATGTAGTTCTCAGAGTTTTCAGTTCTTTCAGCAACTATTTTCTAAAATATATAATTAGTTTAGAAAGAAATTTCCTGTACACAAACTTCAATTTAACACCTTATTCGCTCAGAAAAATGTTGCTTGTGAACATAATCAAGACAGCAATTTTGTTTGCCACATGTAATTGGGATATTAAATTAGTATAATATAAACATAATATGTTGAAGACAAGGTTGTTAAAGATAAGAGGCAAATAAAGTCTGTCGACAGCAGGTAACACAGTCCCTCTGCTACATTCTCTTTAAGGCCAAACCAAAGCTGACAACTACAACTCTAGTTCCTCACTTCACCAAAACTGCCAAACCAACCTGCTGCAACAGATCAATGTCTCATGCGGAATGGAGGAAAACACCGCTGGGCACACTGTACAATTACACACCAACGCAATGGTCATGCAGCGAATTGATCAGGTACACATACCAGCAACCTGTCCAACAGAACGGCCAATCAATAAGACATGATTACATGCAGAGCTCCATTAGAGCTTCAGAACACTCCACAGCACATCCTGAAAACACTATTAAAGTCAAGAGGATTGGATCAAACAACCACAGCCCACAGGTACAGTGTTACTGTAGACTAAAACAAAATCACCTCTCACAGATTGCACTTATATATACAGTCAGTTCATGACTGGAAGCGAATGTCCTGTTTCATATATAAACTAGAAGAGGTCACTCAGTTGAGTGCAGATCCCCACCAGGCAACAGATGGTGAAGTACCTACTGCAATGATACCACAACTTCCAGATGCAACCAGCTGACTTTTGTACTGTTCCTCCAACATTAACGTGACCCCCACATATATTGTCCCAAGCTGAAACAAGATTTCAAACTGAAGCAGTTGTTGATCAGTTGTGGTTCCTATTGGCTGGTTAAGAAGAGTGAGAAGTCAGCTGTCAATGGTCGTATAATTACTGCCTCACGGTTGTTTGCCTCCATATAATGTCTGTAGTGAAGACTGTGAAGGAATTTAATATGGAACTTACCACTATGCTAACCTGTAAGTTTGAAGGAATTTAATAGGTATTAAGTGGCATATTTGGCAAAATTAAAGTTCTCCCTATACATGTGTGATTCCAGTGAATAATTTCCAGGTAGAAACATGCTGTCTTTACTTAGAGACTAGATGAACTAAAAACATAATGCCTCTGGCAACTGTTGTTGCTGGCATGGAGCCACACACACACAAAAAAAAAAAAAAAGAAAAAAAAAAAGAAAGAAAGAAAAAGAAGCTTATTTTAAAGAATTCTGAATCACAGAGGTCCTTCAGAACACAGTCATGAATGTGCACAAAGATAGGCTGAGTGGTCAAGCAGTATTTGAGATTAGCTGCAGAAAAGCTTCAGGTCTGTTGGTCACACACACACACACACACATGCACACACTCATGCATGCATGCACACATGTAAGTGATCACATGATTCCTGGCTGGGAACATAAAATTGATTGATAAATTGACTGATTGAGTTGAACCACTGCAACAGTAAAAACATTTGTGGGGTGAGGTTATATGAATATACAGCACACAGCCTCTTCTCACCAGGAATATGTGCACGCTGGTCACATATGCAAGCAGCTTATTCCAACTGAAATGTCTGTTTATTCTTAGGCAGCTCCCCCTTGTGGATGTAGTAAAAATGACAGTATAAGGAGTGACAATGTGCATTTGGAGGTGGTTTCACCCAGGACACCGTAGTTTGAGTCCTGTGCAAAACAAAAAATAGAAGTTGAGTCTTTTAAAGTTTGATTAAAATGTAGAAGTTATTTTAACCCAAACCACAATTTTTTTGTAAACCTAACCAAGTTGTTTTTGTTTAAACCTAACCAACACTTTACAATGTAATGTCATGTGAGTTATGTCATGTGATTTATGTAACTTAGTTAAGGTCCAATAAGCCTGTTGCTGGTGGTACTCTCCAACGGTTTCATTTTGGGAGTAACTGGCATACTGGCCAACCCTCCTGATTTTCCTGGGAGACTCTCTATTTCATCACCTTCTCCCACTTTTCTCTCAGAGTGACACGTTTTCCTGTATTTTTCCCAATTTATGATAAATTTTCACAGTTTGCACACCTGGCCAAAGTTTTCCTGTTAATAATTGTCAGTTTTAAGTCATGTGCAGACATCTGTTTGCAAAAGAAATGTGCATGTTACTTATTTTGCTGTGTTCATTTTTGAAAAGTCACCAGAATGCAGGAAACAAAGTCTATGAAACATTTTTTTTCCAGGGGGTTGCAGACCCCTGCTTAGGTTTCAGTATTTTCTGCATTTTTTTAGGTCTCAAGTTAAGCAAGCATGGCAACTGCAATCAACCTATTCTGTCATGCAGGTATGAGGATGTGTTGGTCATATTTGTAGTGGATGTTGTAGTTACGTGAACTGGTCCTTCAATGTCACCTTCCCTCTCTTCATTTCCTGAGACACCTTTCCTTCTTTTTCTCTTCTCTCTCATCACTCCTTCCTCCCCTCCATCCTGCCTGTCTGTGCAATGGTGAGGGATGTGTTGGCAACAGATGGCATCCAGGAGGCACGAGCGGCTCCTGATAGGACAGATGGGGACGCCGGTCCCATTTGTACCCATGGAAGGGTAGACCGCCATCACCTGCATGCATACAGGTGCATGATGTGGGCACACAGGTGGGAAGAGGAGAGAGGAATCAAAGATGATGGAGGAAGTAGAAGAGCGGAGCGGAGCCGTAATGACTCCACAGGGCAGTGGACTCATGGCAGCAGCAAAAAGTGACGCAGCAAAGATGACATATGAGTAATGAGGCTGCTGATAGTGGGAGGGGAGGGGTCACTAAGGTGTAGTGACTCATCAGCTTTCATTGTCATCTTTATTGTCTAAAGTTAAATCATATCCAGGACTGGGAGGTTTGCTTTAAAATATATTCACCTACAGTTACTAATTACCTATTAAAAAAGATCAGTCAGGTTATAAGTTGAACCACTAATTACAACAAATGGAGATGTAGTTATGCTTGTTGCTGTTGACTCCGCTCTAAGGATGATCCCTGAATTGACCAAGCAGCATGCTATGCCAAAACGGGGAGCGCCAGGAAGTCGCCTTCCCAGGGCTTCGTTTCCCAAGAAGGGGAGACTGTCCAGGCTGAGATAGCTTTTGAGTCACAGTTTATGGGCATACGCTAACTGTGTGTGAAAATGAGCCACACACAACACAAGAGAGGGCCTCATGCCCTGTGAAGTGTCTGCCGACGACAGCCAGATCAACAATCGACCAGTCCAAGCTGTAGTTTAATTTTTGGATGCACAATGCTGCCTTTGCTGAGAAAGATTTGTGGCACTCACAAAAAAAGAGCCATCCCCACCCGTGAGACATGGCCAGGTCAGGCCAAATATGTGTCCAGTTCAAATTCTGCTTTTTGGATAAACACTGCTATGGTGTCTCTGTAGACGTCAAAGGTGACGTTAAAGCCAGCCATAGCCAGATTTTTTGTCAATCTGGAATGGCT
The DNA here is from genome assembly GCF_056507025.1 of Lutjanus erythropterus. NCBI lineage: Eukaryota > Metazoa > Chordata > Actinopteri > Lutjaniformes > Lutjanidae > Lutjanus > Lutjanus erythropterus. The sequence goes on along the minus strand of NC_139337.1, from coordinate 3,938,791 downwards.
TTCTTTAAGGACAACTGAGACTCTCCACAGTCAACAAAATGTCTGTCAGAAACTTCAGCTGAACACAGAAGAATTTTTCACCAAATTAACATCATTACCAGCAGCCGTGTGCAATGTTGAGAGGAGGGATATGTGTGAGGAGGGAGTCATATTTAAATGGACTGCCTTGTGGTGATGATGGCTGTAAGTGGTGTGTTACTAATGGGTAGCAGTGATTTGACTGGCAGGCTGTCAGCTGATAACAGCTGGGACGTATGACTTCCATGAACTAATGCAAAGCTTCATTAGTCAGTGACCTAATCCTATCATAATATTAAAATAATCTTAATTTTTTATATCACTTGTCAGGTTTATTGTTTGTCCAGCAGTTCCTTTCTTTGTTATGTGCAAATACATGTTTAGACTGAAGAAGAAATGTGTAATTTATTTATATAGATTATAAAGCATATATATTATAAATAAATAAATAAACAGATCCACCCAAGTCCAACAAATACAAGTGAGATCAGAAAAACAGAGGATGACACACAAGGCTGGTGATGACACACAAACACAAACAAAGAAACACAAGGGGTGCTTTTTATTACGTTGAATTTTGCCTCCTCGTCTCCTCTCTCCCTCGTCGACCTGGTAGATGTTTCCCCTCCACCATGATGAAGGATTTTCCAATTGCTTTAATGCACCTGGAGGAGACGAGGAGCGAGGAGAGAGGAAGCTTCTGGAGGAGCTCAGAGCGAGATACACCGATGTGTCTTTTATCAATGCGTGCCGTATAAATAACACACTCCACATTATCCTGAACACAATGAAATCATTTTAATTACGCAGTTTATTCTCAAAGATACATGATGAAACGCAATATCATGCATAGTCAGTCTGTGCATGATGTGTCTGACACTTTAGGATATAAAGGTGACTTTATAGTGATCATCAAACAACACAAACCAATGCATATATTAGATGATTTAAAAGAAAGTTTAAATGATCCACATATTTAAAACAAATTACAACATTAAAAACTACAGTGAGTTTTTAGAAATTGTTCATAAGTAAAGGCTTCTATGGACATTCAGCTGCAGTCCCTTTGACAGCTAATACAGCTGTGCAACACGTCATCAGTAATTGATGATGCTTCAGACTGAAGCTGTGGAATGAGGATTTTTCATTTCAGAGTTTCGTCTCCCCTGTCCCAACGTCTTTTCCTCGCATCCCTCTTTGACGTGTGGAAAGGGAGCAAGTGGAGGAGACGAGGAGACCAATTTACCGTATGAAAAGCACCCAAGGACTTAAATAGGCAAGGAACGAACCAGACACAGGTGGAACAAATGAGGGACAGGTGAAACTAATTTTAATCAAAAAGGGCAGGAAAAGAACAAAGACAGGAAGTAAAGTCAAGACACATGAGGGAGGACCAGGACTATAAAATAAAACAGGAAATAACTAAAAAAAACATGACATATTTGTATTTTATCTCAAAATCATTGGTCTCACCCTGGTCATCTTGGTCTTGACTTGATCTCAGTCTGGTCTTTTTGGTCTGGACTTGGTCTCATTATGGTCTTTTTGGTCTGGACTTGATCTCAGTCTGGTCTTTTTGGTCTGGACTTGGTCTCACTCTGGTCTTTTTGGTCTTGACTTGATCTCAGTCTGGTCTTTTTGGTCTGGATTTGGTCTCACTCTAGTCATTTTGGTCATGTCTTGGTCTCACTCTGGTCTTTCTGGTCTTGACTTGGTCTCACCCTGATGGTTTTAGTCTTGATTTGGTCTCTCTCTGTCATTTTTGGTCATGATTTGGTCTCACTCTGGTCTTTTTGGTCATGTCTTGGTCTCAGTTTAGGTGGTCTTGACTGTAATACTTTCTTCCACTGTCTCAAACCAAGGAGGAAATAAAAGCAAATTAAATCAGGTTTCAACTTCTGCCTTCTTTAATATTTACTTCATAATTACAAGATAATTTTGTCAAAGATACAAAACCTAAAAGCTGTAATGCAGTGTAGTATGTAAAGTAAATGTGCATATTATTTTCTAATAACTGAATCCAGAACAGACACACATGAAGAATGACATGAAGTCACGTGGACTCCACTCAGCTCATGTATGTCCCCATTCCATTTATATAAGTGTTGAGAAGCAGTTTGTACATATGGTATCATCATGTTAAGTATAGTAATTCTATATAAAATGTCCCCATCTGTCTCAGGGAGATAAAAAAAATATTTTACAAGAAATGTAGGAGTCTAGACACAGTTCTGTCGCTGTGATTTCACGTGGTTGGCTCAGCCAGGAGGCTCAGTTTTACAGGAGCTGATCTGACATCCACTGACTTGTGTGTGGGAGTTGCCACATGAGTTGCAGCAGCCTTGGAAACATCTTGAAGTCAGAGCAGCTGCATAGGAATGTTAAAAAGATGCATTTTAACTGTTTAAACTTAAGTTCAATAAGATTTTACTGAGGAGACTGTGGTGAGGACAAATTACCTTTTAACAGGCAGACACCTTGAGCAGATCCAGGCTTTTTATTAAGGGTTGGGGCGATCTGACAGAACCAGAGAGAGAGAGGGAGAGAGTATTTAACAAGAAATAAACACCAAATACTTTTTGTTTCACAGCAGGAGCCCATTATCAGAGGTCAAACTTTTACTTTTCATATAAAAAAATACAAAACTATACCCTATCTCTTACAGACCTTTCAAGATTTCGAGGACATATTATACACCTGTAACTTGAATATTCTGTCAAAATATCAGTGGTAGAAACTACAAAGTATATTGATTCAAGTACAGTAATCCATTAGTTTTAAGGTACTTGTGCTTTACTTTAGTATTTTTGTATTTTATGTTACTTTATACTAAATTTCAGAGAGAAATTAACTACATTTACTTGACAGTTACATTTACCACACAGATAAAGATTTAACACAAAAAAAGCAGCAGTAAGACATTTTCATTGTTGTAAGAGCATAATTACAGCCTGGATTATGTTCACAGACAATGTTTCTTTGAAACAATACATTTATATAATGCACTGGATTCAAGAGGAGGTGGTTGGGGTGGATAGGACTTTAACACCACAGTCTGGGATTTCTGTCCACATTCTTACAACAAAAACACTTTGGTAGAAGTTAGGGAAAGATTGTCATTTTAGTTAAAAATTAATTAAAAAAAAAAAAAAAGCGCTGCCTACTTGGCAGAAAACAATTAAAGGATAAATCTGTAATACATTTACTGTAATAAATCATAAAATGACCTTTGTAAGTCATCAGAGATCAAGGAGACATGTTAGGTTGAAACACTCCCTACTCTGACAACATCACTGTGTGTCCTGTAAAATTTCTTTTCAATGCCGGAATAACTTCATTTGCACATTTTGTGTTAATTAGAGTTCAAATTAATGCTAATGTTCACCAAATGAGTGTGTGTATGTTTAAATGTTGTAAGAAATCATTACTAATCTTGTAGAAGGTGTAGATAATTATAACTTTTAAACTGAGCAAAATGTTAAAGGGGTTTGGCAGAAAGTGAGACAGGTTGTCACTGAACTCAGAAGTCCAGTGTGTTATTTCAGAGCAGTGAGCTTTTGTTTTCAGGATAACAGGCTTAACTTTACATTGACAGACAACTGACATTAATAAACTGCAATGTATAGTGGAAGACTTTGCCCGCTTGTTTTTTGTTATTGTCAATTTACGATGTTGTGCATGTCCTGCACTCCTGCAGTGTTCCTGCAGCCTGCTAGAGCTTCCCAAAGTCTGGGGAGATGGGGGTGAGGGAAAATGAGTCACCTCAACCATATATTAGGATATTAAACAGGATTTCAAACTATTTCATGTCCAGTTTGTGGCTCTCACTTACTATTTGGACTGCTGTATTCATTTTTTCATACGCTAATGGCACATATCGATCCTTTAAATATACTGTCAGTGACATTTTTACTGAGGCTTTCAGTATTTTGCAACTTGCCAGGTATGTTAATTCACATTCCCCCATTTTATTTATAGAAAAGTATTTCAGTCAGCATTATGTACGTATTAACAGTGAGAGATAAACCGAGCAAAGTCTGATGTGTTCTGTTGAGATCCTGCCAAGAATGTGTAGACTCTGGCCCTGGAGCCCTTTCAGCAAAGAAGAAAAAAAGGTGCACGAGTTTTCATTTGGAACTAACACAGAGAAATACTGTTTGGATGATTCCTGAAGCTGATATTGCTCTCAGGAGCAGAGAACATTTCACTCTATTGCACTGTGCTGTCCTGTAGTCAACATAAACTGTTGGGAGAATGATGTTGGATTGCAAATCAGCGAAAATTGTTTTCTCAGAAATACTAGTATAGAAAATAAAATTCACCAACATACTGAAATGTGAAGTGTAAAATCGAATAAGAAACTCCCAATCAGTAATAACGGTACTTCTGCAAAACTGAAATGCTACTGTAAAGTCATTCCATATTCAGACTGGACCTTGGAGCTTTAAAGGCTGCATAAAGGAAAAGGAGACTTTCTTACTTTCGTTTAAAGACAATAAACATGTCAGAAAATAGTTGCTAAGAACCAGAACAAGACTGAAAACTATGTAGTACTGAATTGTGGAGGTAGACCATTAAACCATTTTGTTTTCTTCAGACTCTTAAGATGATGTAATTTCCTGTTCTACAGTAACAGCACAGTGATGCTGACTACAATTTTTTTTTATTATTTGAGCAACATGTCCCATTAAAAGGGAAGCCTTTATGCTTTACAAGCAAAAAAGTCTGAGATTTAGGCAAAATGTATTGAGTGTTACGTCACCTGAACGTCAGAAACGGTCAGAGCGGACATGAGACAATGACCATAGTTTAATGGTACTGTGTGAAGCAACTGACATGCATTTATGACTGTGAATGGATTGCACCATAACTAACAATGAAACCTTCCTCAACTTGGATGTCTGTCACAGCCTCTGGACTGATTTCTGTGTAAAGAAACGTTTCACTGGGAAAATGACATTTATGTGTCGTGTAAATAGAAACAGAACATGTATTCAATTAAATACAGAACAAAAACAATATTTTTCATGTTCAAACTGATTAAACATATTGTTCTTTGTAAATATACACTCATTTTGAATTTGATACCTATTAAAAAAAACAACACTTTGGGAACTGAGGACACTAATTGTTGAAGTTGTTGAAGTGAAATTGTTTCTTATTCTCACTTGATGTATGACTTCAGGTGCTCTGTTGTTGTATTTTGTGCTTCATAATGCACCACACATTTTCAATGGGAGACAGGTCTGGACTGCAGGCAGGTCAGTCTAGTACCTGAACTCTTTTACTATGAAGACACGCTGTTGGAACGTGCACAATGTGTCTTGGTGTTGTCTCACTTTAATAAGCTGGGACATCTCTTAAAAAAGATGTCGTCTGGATGGCAGCATATGTTGCTCCAAAACCTGTATGTACCTTTCAGCATAAATTGATTTATGGATGTGACAGTAACCCATGATGCCATGGACACTAACACACCCCCATACCATCACAGCTGCTGTCTTTTGAAGTTGGTGCTGGTAACAACCTGGATGGTCCTTTTCCTCTTTAGTCCATGATTAGTGAAAACAGTCTTAAATGTGGACTCACTCAGATGAGCTCTGGTCCAGAGAAGTCTGCAGTGTTTCTGGATGTTGTTGATATATGTCTTTCTCTTTGCATGGTCTGAGTCTTAACTTACATTTGTAGGTGCACAGACAAAATGTGTTTACTGACAACGGTTTTCCAAAGTGTTCCTGAGCCCATGTAGTATCCTTTATACAATGATGTGGGTTTTTAATGCAGTTTTTAATGCAGTGCTGCCTGAGGAGTTAAAGGTCACAGACATTCCACATCAACGTCTTTTGTTGCTCCAGTCCCAACTAGAACAGGTTGTAGGCATCAAATTCAGAATGACTGTACATTTACAAAGAACAATAATGTTAATCAGTTTGAACATTAAATATTTTGTCTTTGCAGCATATTTAACAGAATATAGATAGAAAATTGTTTGCAAATCACTGCATTCTGTTTTACACACCAAATTTGGTGCATATATTCAGGTTTATTAAACATGGCTAAACCCGCTCGAAACATGCTATTGACCCTTTCCCAGTTGTCAGTAGACCTGTTTGCCTTTCTGTTTTTTTTACCTGATATCCAGCTCATGTCTCTGCAGGGGAGCCGAGACAGAACGTCATTTTTAAAAGTGTCTGGGTGTTCAGCTCTCAGTACTTCTGTAGCATTCAACTGAATCTTTGTGATTTGAAGTTTAGTTTCTCTCCTGTGTTGCTGTTTGTGCTTTGAGGTATCTGCTTTATTTTACTGTGTCATATTCACTGTCAGATGTATAGGAGTTATGTTACTGCTGATGAAAACAATATTCTGCTGCTTCTTAATAAAATATGCTATATAACAATAGTGGGGGAGTTTTCTTGTGAAAAATTTATAGGAAATAAAGTATTTATCCACCGTTAAAGTGGCTCTTCACTTTAGATAAGCAGTCATGAGTAAATGCACACTTTAAACACATGTATAAATTAAAAGGAGCAAACAACAAGCCTTCATTGTCTCAGAGCTGGAACTGATAAATACCTGTGTCTGCTGCAGAGTCATTTGAATCTGGAGTGAATGCCAATTGCACCCTTCTACTTTGAATGTTAAAGTCAGATGTTAGTGGGTTTTTTGTCTGGTGTAAAAGTTGCTTGAGTGTCTTCAGCCACTGAAATCAAATCATTTTTCCCTTTAAATGTTGAGTACCCAAACCATAACCATTTTCAAGGAGTGAAAAAGCGAATGAACAGCTAAGGTCTTAAAAAATTAATCCCAAATCCCAAACAGAGAAGCTTGAATGCCAGTGTTCAATAAAAAAAGGTTTTTAGCCTGTTGGTTAAAGATTGACTTTTTGTTCCATGGCTCCACTGCTTTTTGTTTTATGTTTCCTGACATGACATTCAGAGAGCTGTTTCTTATCCTGTCCTGTAAGAAGTTATGAACTATCAGCACGCAATGGCCGTCATAATTCTAGTTTATCACAACTTTGTTCCTATTTTTGTGGTTCTGACCATCATTGCTATCTGTAAAAATAACATTAAACTTACTGGAGTAATTACTAAGACCTTGGAAACTGATGACATCAGTAAGAATAAGAGGAAGAAGTCAGGGATTCAGATGATCAGAAACAAACAGAAGAGAAAACAAAGGTTGTGCAGTGAAGGATCATTAGCAACTTTTCACACAGGCTCACCTTTACTTTCACCTCCAAATAAAGTGATTTAGAATATCTGGAAGTTGTTAGCCTTTATAAACCTTGTCTGACAGCTCATCTTGCCCCTGCTGATTTAGTTGTAGAAAGGTTACTGTGTTCCCAGATCTCAGTAATCAATTTGGTGAGTACAACATTATTGTAAGTGATAGAAATGATGGACACAACAATGAAGATAAGACTGCAAAGATGATCTTTTGTCTGTACCACAGTAGCCACAGCAGAAAATCTAACAAGGACTAAGAAAAGTAGCTTTCTGGAAAGCTTTTTAATGCACTGGAATTATCCCTTCAAGTCTGTGTAAAGGATAAAGGGAGCTTTTCTTCTAAAAATATTATACATATCAGAAAAAAGTTGCTGAAAATGTGAAAACACTAAGAACTATGTAGTACTGAAATGTGGAGTTAGGCTGTTCAGGATTTTTTGGGCCCACAAACCAATGTGTGAACAACACCGCCTCCCCTGCCTCTCACTCTCCTAAACAGTCAGTTACAAATGTACCTTTTCAGTCCAAATCAGTCCAGCAGTTCACTTCAGCTCACTTCAGTTCCAACAACCTGACACGTAAGAAAAAAAATACCATCCTGTCACTGTCCTCTGGCTCTGGTGGCTCAAACATGTCTGTACATGTCCAATAAAGCTGCTAGATGGAGCGTCCATGTTTCAGGTCATTTTCAGGTTGTAGTGGTGTTTGACACTGAGACAGTAGAGTGGACCTGCCTCCAGCGTTTCAGAGCAGAGAAAACTGCTCAGTTTTTATGATCTGGAGACCTAATTCTATATTCTTAACAATTTTGTAATCATTGAAATTTGGCTGGGTGACAATTATTGTTGCTTTACATGAACTTTAAACAATGATTATAATAAATTGATTTTATGTGACACTTTGGAATGGGAGTGTGAAGTGGGCTGGATGAGGGGTGTGAGTTTTGAGGACTCTTAAAAGTTGAAGATTGAGGAGGGTGGTGGATTCCTAGAAGGTACTGCAGTTCATTCTAAAGAAAGATAGTTGCTGAGTCTTTTCGATTGCCCAGTATCAACAAGCCACCAAAGCGTCAGCTCAACGTACTCAACTCAGCGTGCTAGTGTTGCAAAAGTGCTTTCCTTTAAAGGACGAGTGTGTAGGATTTAGTGGTGTCTAGTGTCGATTGCAGGTTGCAAACACCTCTTCTCACCCTCCCCTTCCATCTAGTGTGTAGAAGAACCTATGGTGGCTGCTTGCGAGAAATGCTAAGGCCCTATTTAAAGCCAGTGTTTGGTTTGTCCATGCTAGGCTACTGTAGAAACATGATTGTGCAACATGGCATTATTTTTAGCCAAGGTGCTGACTTCACTTTGGTTAAAACGAGAAATGTCACCAGCAGCAGATCATATCAGCTGTGACTAATATGAAGTCTGTTAGTAATTTGACAAGCCAATGCCTGCACTCAATCAGTGACCTTTTCTGAGGAAAGGTAGTGCACTCTGTAACAAAGTGTTTTTACAGTTACAAAAACAATCAGAGTGAGAAGTCTTCTCTTGTGAAATGATCTGGTTTGTTTTAGGTTGTGAATAGTTCACAGATGGCTGGCAAACCCAGACAAGGAAAGGACAGTAGAATATCTGTAACCTTCACTCTGTTTATTATATAATGGATATTTGCATTTAATGAATAGCATCTGCTGGGTTTTTGTTACTGTTTTAATGGAATTTAAGGTCATTTTACATAAACTTCTCTTCTGTGTTAGGGACAACCACTACTGATCTGTGTGTGTTAAAGGTATAACCTCAGACCACTCCCCACATCATGGTTAGGTATGATCAGATGAGATCTGTTGTACCTGTGACAACATCCAGCGCTGCACTAAAGTTCAATGCTACACCTCTGATGCACAGGGTGTGGAGAGAGCATATGGTCACATTTGTCATGTTATTTGCCTGAATGAAGCTATTTAAAGCGATAGGTCACCCAAAAATGAAATTTCACTCAATATCTACTCACCCCTGTGCTGATGTGAGGATGGGTGAAGATCTCCAGTTCACAAAACACTCATTGTTGCAATGTAGTGTAATCCACGTGTCTGTAGGCCGCAACATTAAAATTTGACCCAAAAAGACGCACATGCGGCGTGACATGAGATATACGAGATCTTCACACCTGTGTTTAAATGCTACCTGGAAGCGACTCAGACAACAGAGATCAGAAATAATGACTTGTCATGTGTACAGTTGACTTAACAAAGAAGAAAATGTCAGAGGACTTAGACATAGAAGAGGAACATCATTTCTTTGCTGCAGCTGCACCGCTTGGGTGAGAGCTTGTGTACCTGCTTCAGGCTTGTGCACGAGGATCAGGTCTGAGAGACTACAGTTGACATTTAGGTTAAAAACATGGTGTAAATGGAGACTTTTTGGGTCAGATTTTAATGTCGCGGCTTCTGGACACTTGGATTACACCACACGAGCAGTATGGAGACATTTTGTGTTTTTTTTGTGTTCTTTTTCTACATTTTAAAACTGGTCATCATTCACTTCAATTGTACTGGATTTGGCTGCAACGCTGTTTTCCACTGAAGCTCCAGGAGTGTTTTGTGAACTGGAGATCTTCACCCATCCTCACATCAGCACAGGGGTGAGGAGATATTGAGTGAAATTTCAATTTTGGGTAAAATCTGCAATGAATGTTTAACTGGATAAGGAACCTAACAATTAATCTATGCATTATTACCACTCGAAGAACTGCCGCTACTGCTGCTGCTATCTCTGCTACAACTGTTCAGCAGTAACAGCCAAATGGATGGAGAGCCTGGAGCCGACCCAGAGCACTTGACAGGTATTATATGAACCACTCTACAGAACTGGTTCAAAGTTAGAGTGATATACATCCTAAAATGAGAGTTTCCTTTTTTCTCATAACATTATACAGTATATTGACCTGTTGAGTTTGTTTACATTGAAATTGTAAAAATACTTTTCATTAACAAAAATTAATTACCAGTAATAACAATTTCAATACTTTTAAAGCTCTTTTTCAGATTAATTATGCTTTTAATCAAATTTTTCTTTGTAGAAGCCATAAAAGTAATCATACCAATTTAAAAGTTCAGGTTTGATTAGTTTTAATATACAGAGCCAAATTATAATAACATCTTAGCAGATAATTTAATATATTTTATTGTTGACAGAACATCATATGTTATAGTTGTGACAGTTTTCGTAGTGACAGTTTTAGAAGTGTTGTATTTCAGCTGGTTTTCACACAGTTACAGAATTTCAATGACATTGAATTTACTTGCAGAAACAGACAGAAACTGTGTTTTTTTTCCCTCAAAGGAAAATGTAAGTGTTCTCCTTTGTCACTACCAATACACGCTTGTCTTAACTGATACATCATTATCAGGTTTTGGTCATGACAGTTTTAGATAATATAAAAACCTCAAAGATGCAAGTCAGCATATGATTAATTAGCACAGTTGTGAACACATAAAAACTATTTTTTCTAAAATAACACCCCAAAAAGTTCCCTGAATTGCAGAACATAGGTGGTCAGTAGCCATCAGAGACGTATTTCCTGATCAGAAGTTTGGGGGTGTGGCTAAAATCAGCCTCAGACTGTGGATTCAAACTGTTTCGGTAGTGACATGAAAATGCAGGAAAACATTTTTTACATAAAGTTTCATGATTTACAAAGAAAACATGCCAGAAATGTATTTTTAAACAATTTCAGACACATTGAAAACAACATTTTAAAAACTACAGTGGAAAATAAAAATCTTAGCATCACTTCTATTAGTTGAAATTTAGGGGTTAGGGTTTGGGACAGCCACCTCCCCTAAAACTGATGATTTTATATATTAAACTTATTAAATTTTGCATTTCCGTAGTTAACAGGAGGATCTTAATGAAAACCCAAGATCTGAACACTTAAATGCTTTTTAGATTAGTTTTTTGATTGTGGGAGAGCAGTTTGTACCGTTTGGTAGAATGGCCCATATGCACTGTCTGACCTGGGTCTGCTTTTGGATGCCCCAGGAAGAGATGAAGAACATCTGGGTGGCCTTGCAACCTGCAGCTGGATAAACGGTAGAATATTTATGGGCAGAGATTTTCTGTGACTGGACTGGATCATTGTCACTCACTGTACTTTGAAAATGGAACACCTTGTCCATGAATGACAAATTAAAAGTTGGTTTTATTTTTTAAGAGCAGAAAAAAACACCTTGACACCTTCACCTGAATATGGAGGCATTATCATCATCATAATATTAAAAATGTACCACATTAATACTGGCAGCTACACTGTTTGGGTGTGTGCACATTGGCTTCTCAAGCCACTATATAGGCTGATACTGTTGCTGCTTCATAGCATTATTAGCAGCTAGATGCATTTTTTAGAGAGCAATCATAGATAATGCAATGATAACACAATTCCCTTGCAGTTCAGCTCTCTACCCTAATTCCCTGTTTGACCAAACTAGTTTCTTTCTCCACAACTGGCTCAAAATAGAAGGCAGAAACATCCAACTAGATTTGAATTTGGACTTTGAACAAGGATGTCACAGTTACTCACCACTGTAGGTGTTTGGATTATCTATGCAAACATGGACTATGCTCTGTTTGCACTATTGCAATTCTGTCTCAGTTGAAACTTTTCTGCTAAACATGCCATGGCTTTGTTTGGGACATGTGACTTGTCACGTTGTATTTGGGCCCTCTAGTGTTGAAACCACAGTTTGGACCTGGCTGGTATACAATTTCCCTTGATGCTGCAGTTGCAACGTGGCATGAAGATGGATTCTTGCGTGATTTTGTGTGATTTTTTTAGCTCGCTGTTCCAGCTGCCTGACAAGGAAAATGTTCACAGACACTCAAAAACCCCAACCTACCATCATCAGATGGAAAAACAAGAAGCAAGAAAAAAGAAATAGTTTTATTTTCATGGTCACACACACACACACACACACACACACACACACACACACACACACAAACACACACACACACACACACACACACACACCTACAAGTTTATGTTTTGCATTACATTTTTACTGTTCAGCGACAGCTCTTCCCCCCACAGTGTCACTCAGCATTTGACAAACAGTGTTTGCTGTCCAGAATTCTGATTGGCTAAGGCCATGTGCGCAACCAAATGTACAACTGGTAGAGGAGGGTCACAAATGTGTTTTTTTTTCTTAAGAAACAGAAATTAATTGAAAATAAAAAGGAAGTTAGAAGACACAGATCCATCGAGAGGATGACATGATCAGGGGGGCAGAGTATTTTCTCAATACTGAGAGGGGATACATTTTATTATTGCTAACTTCACCGTAGAGCCTGGATGGAGGGAGAATACCTACAACATCATAGTTTGAATTTTATGGCCACTGACTAAGCTGCTAGGAGTTGGGAGTGAGACTTTTGTTACAGCTCCAAAGATCATTCTTGTTTATGACAACTCAGGTCTTATTTTTGTGGTTTGGACAATAATGTCTGTTTTTGAAATTGAGTAACCAACAGAAATGATAGCCAAAGCCACAAAAACATAGCCAGAGTTGTAATAAACCAGACTTACATTAATTACCTCAATACCCAGTGGGAAAAAAAAAACTCCAGTCTCACATTCCATTCAGATGCAAAGTGCGAGTGAGTGCTGAGTTTGTCAACAGTGTGAGATTGCCAAAATGATTCCCTGGAGTTTTATGCAACAGTTCTCTGTGCAGTGTGTTTGAAATGAACCCACTAGAGGGTTCAGTCAACAACATAAGTGCATTTTCTCTCAGTGAATGGGTGAGTACTCAATACACACTTTATGTTCTGGGTCATGCGGTGAGAGAAAACCATTTCTTATACAGTATCATCTGCTTCAGGCAATATCGGTGGTAACTGGCAGCTATGGTGCATGGTTTTAGGTGTGATGACAGTGAGAAGCATTGATCTGACTGGTTGATGGTTCATCCAAACACCTGCCAAGTGTTTTCCAGAAAGTGCCTGCCCATTTCTAAATAGTTTCTAAATAAGATTTCCCGGATGGTTCTGTGTAACAAACCACTGGCATGTCAGGTTATGAAACAACTGCAGCTGGTAGTAATCACTTCCATTATTCTGTATTTAAATTCATGTGAAAATACAAAGGTCTAAACCTGGCCTGCAGATCATTCCAGGACCGAGAACAAAAGTAGAACAGACTTGATTTGCTGGCCTCTGATCTAACTGAAGGAACTGAAGCCTTTTTATGCAACCTGAGACTCTCTATATATGAGACTATATTGCAACGTGATACACTTCTTTCCTAAGTAAGTCGGGAATCTGCTTGAGATAACGTTGTAGATTAAGATGTACCCATGCAAAGTGAGGGATGACCATTCCACCTTGCCAACATTCAACAGGAAGACTACACCTGTACAACTATGAGTTTTTGGAGGCAGATCACCTGACAGAAATGATCTGATTGGGTTTTAGGGCGAGGCATATTCTGACAACCCCTTCTTAAAAAATGCATTCTTGATCCCAATCAGTTGTGTGACTTTCTACAAAATAATGGTTTGTTTGAGAACTTTCAGTCAGATATAGAGTGCATCACAGTACAGAAACAACACTGGTAAAAGGTACAAATGACTTTCTTTTTGCATCAGACAACAGACTTGTATTGCATCTTAGTGCTCCATTTGACACCATTGACCATGATACTGTATCATTGCGACTTGAACATTTAATAGGCATCAAAGGAGCCGCACTAAAATGGTTAAGTCCTGTTTATCAGATCAATCAGTTTGTACATGTTAAGGATGGATCCTCTATACATGTCAGTGTTAGGGGGTCTGTGCTCGGACAAATTCTATTCACTCTATATGCTTCCTTTAGGAAATATTATTGGATAATGCAGATGATACCCAGTTATATCTATCGATCAAGCCAAATGAAACCAGTCACCTAGCAAAAGTTCAAGCATGTCTTAGGGACATGAAATCCTAGATGACCTGCAAGTTTCTGCTGCTGAACTCAGCCTCCTGCTCCACCATAATGAGTCTCAGAGTTATCTTTGATCAGGATATGTCCTTTATCTCCCACATAAAACAACCCTCAAGGACTGCTGTTTTTCACCTCCGAAACATTGCTAAAATCAGGCACTTCCTGTCTCAAACAGATGCAGATAAAACAAATCCATGCATTTGTTACTTCTACGCTGGATTACTTCAACTCCTTGCTCTCAGGCTGCTCCAAGAAGTTTCTAAAGACTCTCCAGTTGGTCCAGAATGCTGCAGCACGAAAAGAGATCATATTTTTCCTGTATAAGTCATCCTACATCGGCTCCCTGTAAAATCTTAAATATAATTTAAAATCATTCTGCTGACATACAGAGCCCTAAATGGTCAGGCACCATCATACCATAAAGAGCTCATAGTATATGAGAGCACTGCAACTCTCAGAATCAAGGGTTCCTTGTGGTTCCTCCAAAAGTAAAATGGGAGCCACAGCCTTCACATACCAAGCTTTTCTCCTGTGGAATCAGCTCCCAGTTTTGGGTTCAGGAAGCAGACTCCCTCTCCATGTTTAAGAGTAAACATAAGACTTTTCTCTTTGATGAAGCTCAGGTGAGCCATCCCTTAGTTATGCTGCTATAGGCCTAGATTGCCTGAGGGCTTCCCACGATGCACTGAGCTCTCCTCTCCTCATCTCCCTCTTTATCTACATGCACACTTATCCCATTAATGCCTGTTAACTCGCTCTCTGCAGGTACTTCTGCAATAGAGTCTGGATCTGTGGCTGCAAGACACGTATAGAGGCTGCTCGGCACGCACTGCTTCAACTATTATTATTATTATTATTATTATTATTATTATTATTATTATTATTATCATTATTAATTTCTGGTTGGACTAATGAAAGTGATATTATAATCATTGGAATCACTATTACTACTATTGCTATTATAATCATTATTACAATTATTGCCAGTAATATCACCAATACTGCTACCATTATTACTATTACTTTGAATCTTAAAGTAAAAGTTTCATTATGCTACTGTGATGCCCACTTAATGTGTGATCACATTCGTGTGAATGTAATTAATTTTGTTTTATTGTGTATTGTTTATCACGTTTATCTTGAGGTTTTATCTGCACTTTATTTTGTTTTGAAAATACTGTTTATTTTTTGCAAAAGAGGAACCTGAATTTAAGTCAGGACCCCTACCTTGCTGTAGCAGTTTTATGACAGTAGGTGGCCAGAGTCTGTGGCCATGACCACTGCTCTGCTGGTTTCTCCTCATCACCGCAGAGGATTCAGCAGAGTCAGGCCACTTCTCTCTGTCTAACCATTCTTTCCTGTATTTCAGCTTGGTTTTGTTTCATAAAGTGCTGCAGTTTGTTAGTAAATGCTGATAAATAACTTAAGTTCAAGTTGAAGAGTAAAGTGACCGGTGAAATGAGATGGTTTTCATTTTAGTGAAGAGTCTGTTTGAGTAGCAGTAATGGCAGTGCACTCGCTTGTTGATTTTTTTAGCTCACATGCTAGAGGTAAAATGTTAGCTTGGGCCACACGTCTCCACTGTTTATGTTATTTTGACGTAGTGAACTGGCTCCGTGTGCATTATTTGGGTACATAATATTTTAAATGGTGTTCAAAAACTGTGTTAAACGTGGTTTTAAGAGTAAATGTGTAGAGGTTTAACTACTGTCACTAGTATAAGTGTACATTTGAATACAATGACTGTGTTTCTTTTGTTTTTTAATATACTGTTAAGCAAAAGTCTGGATGATACTTAATAGTATTTGTGTATCAGTGCATTTAAGATGCAAGAATAGCCAAACCTATTTGGAGAAATGAGTGTAGAGATATGAAGACTGGACTGAGAGGCAAAATATTTGTTTTGAGGTGTGAAGATTTATTTTATATGTGTTTTATGAACATGGGAATATGTTGAAAGAGACAGTAAATGTGCAGTAGTAGTAAATACTAGTTAAAGGACAAATGGGAACAGTATAAGATGAATGTGTTATGTAATGTCAATATCAGAAATGAGTTTATTGCCAAGTAGGTTTTCACTTACAAGGAATTTACTGTGGCATGTTGGTGCATACTAACATAATACTAGAAATAGAAATAAAGATTAAGGCAAAATGTATTTCTTGTACTTTTTTCAGAAGTGGTATCTGTACAGTTAATTCATCTTTGCTCAACTAAACATCTGTGTCTTTTGTCCTGCAGCAAAGTGCCAATGAGAAAGTTTTTCTCTTCTGGCTATGGATCGAAGGAATCCTGGATGTGATTAAAAGACGCCTGCTTCCCCTGTGGAACGATGAGTAAGCAGCATTTCTGTGTTTTGTGATTTTCAGAGTGAGTGGTGACCATTTCCCAGAGGTCCAGAGTGGATTTGTGAATGTCTTTGTTGTCTGTGTGCAGCTCCATCATGGGCTTCATCAGCAAGGAGAGGGAGAAGACTCTGCTGAGAGACAAGTGTCCCGGGACCTTCCTGCTCAGGTTCAGTGAGAGCAGCAGAGAGGGAGCATCACCTTCACCTGGATCCAACACCACGTCCACGGTGAGCACACCATCAGTCACTCATGTCAGCTTATTATAGGATTATTCATTTTGATTTGTGAAACTCAACACATTTGGAAAAGTAATATATTGTGAAATGAATGGTACTTCCTGTTTTTTTATTTTTTACATTTCTTTCAGTAGAACATCCAAAATGTTTCTGCTGTTTGAACTTGAGTTTGTAATATCTGTCATTTTAAGTTATGATTAACTGCATTATTGATAATTTACGTGAGGAGGAAAGAACCAGTATTTTACAATTCTATTGAAATACTGTAAATCCACCGTATATTTACTGTACAGCCATTCATAAACAGACATTAACATGTGAGATATTCAACATCATGCTTATTAATCCTTTTTTGTAAGACTTGAACAAGGAGGTGAAGTTAAAGATTAAAAGGTGCATTTTGTGGCCCTAAACTGATCATCAATAAAAGTGTTCCTGCTATGTGAAGTTGTTGTGATAGACCTATAAATAAATCAGGGATTATTAACAGGGTTTTAAACCCACTTTTGGAGAGTCCTTGTGTTATATTTTGAATGTAAACATGCAGAAAAAAAGATTGGAACTTTGCACATCAAAGCCTGGAACGTTCAAACATCACAGGACACGTTCCATTCTGTGTCTGTGTGACATCAGCATCTGTGGGCCTATATAAGGCAGGAGCTGTCCAGACTGTCACATCATTTCAGAGCTTTCAGCATGCGGCACAGTGAGTAAAAGTTGAGAAGAAAAGAAAATCTTCAAACTTCTCTAAGAGGAACTTGTGATCATCGGAGTTTTATAGCATGACATCAGCCAAAGACATGAAGCTGATGTCATGTCCGCCAGACAGCAGGCTGAAATTCAGCACCAGCTTGACAGAGGAATGAAGGCACACCAAGACACAGCGGCTGAGGGCATGGCGTATGATGGAGAATTTGAAGGCTGAGCAGGACGCCCTCCAGAAAAAGATGGCAGATGAGATCAACATCCTGCAGCAAAACGCCTTCGAGAGGGAGAGATTGTTTGAGAGGCAGCTAGAGGAGCTGAAAACTCGACTCAACACTCAGATCTCACTCAACTTTGGGCTTTCTACTGTACTCGCTGCTGAGAGAGAGGACGACCAGCCTCCCAGAAAAAAAAGGTAGGCAACTACAGCAACAATCATACATTATTCACATCAACAGTCATATATTATTTATATCAACAATCATACATTATCTACATCAATAATCATACATTATTTGCAACAACAATAATATAATGTTCATATCAACAACCATACATAACATACATCAACAATCAGACATTGTTCATCATACAGCAACAATTATACAATATCTAGATGATCAATCATACACTTTTCACATTATCATATATCAGAGCAACAAAAATAGATTATTCACATCAACAATTGTACATTGTTTACTCAATCATATATTATTCACATTATTAATTATTATTAATATTATCTGCCTTGACAATCAAACATTACCTACATCAAAAATCTTAACTTATTAACATCAACAGCCAGACATTAACTACATCAGCAATCATACAAAACACAGTTCAACAATCATACATCATTCACATAAACAATCATACATCATTGATATCAGTACTGAGTACCGATTACAGTTTTTACAATAACTTTAAAAACATGTTTTATTTTCATTAGATGTTCACTTTCTAAGTGTAACAAATCATTGTTACTGATCCTGCTACAAGTGTAACCATAGTTCAATCAGGAGAGTAAAAGAAAATGGTTTATTGGCACATGCATGAGATATGAAACATGAACAGTCTTTGGCGGTTAGACCCCATTGAGGTGAAACAATATGCACATATATAAATGGGGGTAATGAAGCTGTAGTGAAGAGAACAGTTGGGAAGAACTTTCTGAAGAATATTTGATTTCCATTGTAGAAAAAATGCCACGAGTATGTTCAGCTGTTATATCTGCCAAAGGTGGCTATTTTGATGAGTCAGAAATTTGGAATAAATTTTGGTTTTTAAATTGATTTCATGATGTATTTTTTAACTTCAGTTGTTTATTTGTTCTATGCTTTCATTTCAGAGTACAATGAGACATTAAACTGTATAATTCTCAATAAAAAAAATTGAACAATTGGGGTGTTCTAAAACTTTTGACCGGTAGTGTATGAGAATTATTTCATTATCATTTACACACATTTTCACTTTAACTAGTATTTTAATGACACATTTACATGTGCAGTATTTAAGTTTCTTCTTCATGTCCCTCTTGTCTAAGAGATAATTAGTTCCTACCTGTCATTGTTTAGGGGGGACAGGTATGAGCGTGGTACCATGTGTGCAACAGTTTTGTTGAGCCTGCTGTGAACCCCAAAGAGTGAAGCTGGGTGTCCTGTGCTGTCAGGCTGTTTTGGTGAAGATTAAGTACACAAAGAGAAGTTGTAGCAGCTTATTACCAAGAAAAGAGGATTACAGACTGGTGGCAGCGATGTTTTTTCTTTGTCTTTGGATTAATTAGCTGAGACATTCAACTAGTTTACGCCTGCTGGGACTTTCTGGACAGCGGCTGGCTGCGGTCTACAGCTGCTCTCTGTGAGGTTGTTTCAGTTTTACATGGACTTACACTGAGTTTTTTTGGACAGTTTCCAAAGTCGCTGCAAGGATGGGATGATGACAACGTGACCAAAAAAGATGGTCACCATCAGTATACACCTCGAACTCTGTGTCGTGGCGGTTCTTTAAATGTTTGCTTGTGTATGGCAGCTACTTTTTGTGAGGTGGTATCAGGTGTAGAGTATCAGAGTAGCTTTATGAGTATGAGTACGAGTACGCAAGGACAGTATCGGACTGATACCTGATGCTTGTATCGCTATCGGTGCATCCCTACAACAAGCATACATAATTTACAACAAAAATCCTACCTTATTCACATCAACAATCAGACATTATCTGTATCAGCATTCATGCATTATCCACAACTACAATCATGCATCATGTACAGTGTTTCCTCTAGGATTTTTTGCACCAGCGGGGGCAGGCGTTCCGGGGAACCGTGGCGGTGTAAACAAATGACACTTAACTGCAGACTTTACTTTTACAACAAATTTATTCAATGGCCGGCTGAATGTAAAAATAAAAAAAGTGAATAAAATAAATAAATAAAACAATATAAATGAAAATAAAAGTAAAAACAATAAATAATCATTTCTTTAAGGGGCCTTGGAATCAGTGGCACAGTTTGCACCCTGCCTCAGAACAATGAATTTTTCTTTGTTTTTTAAAGAAACGCTGCAAGAGGTGGCCCTGTCCTATAGGGACAGAGTAAAGTGGCATTATTGATCATTGCTCTACAATGGAAATACACTGAATTTATTTATTATTTTATTTTTTATTTATTGAACAGCAATATTAACATCATGTATATTATGCAAAAAATAAAAAATAAAGGGAAAAAAAGGTTCAAAAACACTCACCATTATCAGTGTGGTAGAGCCATGACTGGAACCGGCTATTTTTTTCAACCCATTTAGGGTCCCAGCCTGATAGCCTGTGCTTCCCTCTAGGTTTCTCTCCTCTACTCTCATCTCTCTCTCCTTCACCATCACTTTGCTCCCCTGCTCCTTCACTTTGTTCCACTGCTCCCTGTCTAATGTTACTTGTCTTGTATGATTACATAAAACATTATCGTTAGTTAGCCAAGTGTGAACACATTTTTTTTTTTTACCTATCATCATTTGAGTCAGTAAAAGGCTAATGATACCTGACTAGCGTCATCTTGTTCAGGCGTCTTTCTCTTCTTAGAGAAATATTTCAATAAACTCATCTGAAAAATGCAGTCAGTTGTTACATAATGGCGTGTAGATATTAACGTAAGCCTAATACTATCAATTAGTTTACTCACGTTAGCGACACTGAGTTGGCACCGGGCCAAATTAACTTAAACTACCGATAAGTTATGTAACATTAGCTGGTCATCAACATATTGTGAATGTCTGTTTAACTTGTAAAATCTATGTCGAGTTATCTCAAGCTAATAACTTACGTCTACCTCTTATCCTTCCGGTAATTCGCTGCTTTAATGTTTATTTGTAATTCGGGAATTCGCTCCTCTGACTCTGCCCTGTCGCCTAGGTGCTTGACGTGCGACTGCGCCCCCCAAACAACCTCAACAATCTACATCATCAGTCATACATTATTCACATCAACAATCATGCATTAACTATATCAGCAATAATACAAAACATCCATCCATTGTCTTCCGCTTATCTGGGGCTGGGTCGCGGGGGCAGCAGTCTGAGCAGGGACACCCAGACTTCCCTCTCCCTGGACACTTCCTCCAGGTGTTCCGGAGGGACCCCAAGGCGTTCCCAGGCCAGCCGTGTGACAAAGTCACTCCAGCGTGTCCTGGGTCTTCCACAAAACACATGTGGACTGGTTGGGCAAACTCCCATGAACCCTCAAGCACCCTGCGGAGGGTATAGAGCTGGTCCAGTGTTCCACAACCAGGACGAAAACCGCATTGTTCCTCCTGGATCAGAGGTTCAACTATCGGCCGAATTCTCCTCTCCAGTACCCTGCAATAGACTTTACCAGGGAGGCTGAGGAGTGTGATCCCCCTGTAGTTGGAGCACACCCTCCAGTCCCCCTTCTTAAATAGAGGGACCACCACCTCGGTCTGCCAGTCCAGAGGCACTGTCCCCAACTGCCATGCAACGTTGCAGAGGCGTGTCAACCAAGACAGCCCTACAACATCCAGAGTCTTGAGGTACTCAGGGCGGATCTCATCCACCCCCGGTGCCTTGCCACTGAGGAGCTTCCGAACTACCTCAGTGACTTCAGCCTCTTAGTCCCCAGCCTCTGCTTCCTCTACGGAAGGCGTGTCAGTGGGATTGAGGACATCGTCGAAGTATTCCTTCCACCGTCCGACAATATCCCCAGTCGAAGTCAACAGCTCTCCACCACCACTGTAAACAGTGTTGGCAGGGTACTGCTTCCCCCTTCTGAGGCGCCAGATGGTTTGCCAGAATCTCCTTGAGGCCGACCGGTAGTCCTCCTCCATGGCCTCCCCGAACTTTTCCCATACCCGAGTTTTTGCTTCCACAACCACCCGGGCCGCAGCGCGCTTGGCCTGCCAGTACCTGTTGGCTGCCTCAGAAGTCCCACGAGCCAACCAAGCTTGATAAGACTCCTTCTTCACCCTGACGGTATCCCTTACCTCCGGTGTCCACCACGGGTTTCGGGGATTGCTGCCGCAACAGGCACCGGAGACCTTACAGCTACAGCTCCGAATGGCCGCGTCAACAATGGAGGCAGAGAACATGGTTCATTCGGACTCGATGTCTACAACCTCCCTCGGGATCTGGTCAAAGCTCTCCCAGAGGTGAGAGTTGAAGACCCCTCTGACAGATGGTTCCACCAGACGTTCCCAACAGACCCTCACAGTACGTTTGGGCCTGCCAAGTCTGTCCAGCTTCCTCCCCTGCCAGCGGATCCAACTCACCACCAGGTGGTGATCAGTTGACAGCTCAGCCCCTCTCTTCACCCGAGTGTCCAAGACACACAGCCGGAGGTCAGTTGACATGACCACAAAGTCAGTCATTGACCTCTGACCTAGGGCGTCCCCTTGCCACGTGCACTGGTGGACACCCTTATGCTTGAACACGGTGTTCGTTTTGGACAAACTGTGACTAGCACAGAAGTCCAATAACAGAACACCACTCGGGTTCAGATCGGGGGGGGGGCGTTCCTCCCAATCACGCCCCTCCAGGTAACACTGAGTCCCCAGTTGGAGCACTTTCCAGCACCCCTTCCAGCACCTCTTCCAAGGTACTGTACTGCCCAAAGGCCGAAACGACAGTGCGGCACTTATCCCCAACCCGAAGGTGCAGGGCGGGGAAAACTCCAACACATGGCGGCTGAGCTGGGGGGCAAGCAAGCCCACACCAGCCCGCCGCCTCTCACCGTGGGAAACTCCAGAGCAGAAAAGAGTCCAGCCTCTCTCAAGGAGTTGGGTTCCAGAGCCCCAACTGTGCGTGGAGGTGAGCCTAACTATGTCTAGCTGGTACCGCTCAACCTCCCGCACTAGCTGAGGCTCCTTCCCTCCCAGCGAGGTGACATTCCATGTCCCCACTGTGAGATTCCATGTCCTGGGATTGGGTCGTCAGGGCCCCGCCCACGACTGCCACCCAAACCACATTGCATCGGCCCCCTTCTGAACCCTCCCGTGGGTGATGAGCCTACGGGAAGGCGGGCCCACGTCGTTCCTTCGGGCTGGGCCCGGCCGGGTCCCATGGGCAAAGACCCGGCCACGAGGTGCTCGCCTGCAAGCCCCGACCCCAGGCCTGGCTCCAGGGTGGGGCCCCGGTAATGGCAATCCGGGCAACGTAAACATCCCTGATGCTGAACGCTTCATTTGGGGTTCAACAATTATACATTTTTCACATTAACAATCATACATTACTGATATCAACAATCATTTATTTTTCACATCAAAAATCATATATTATCCACGTCAACAAACATATATTATCCACAACAATCACACATTACTCATACCAACACTCATACATCATCAGCATCACCGATCATACATTATCTACATCATCATGTTTACATCATCAACATCGGTGTGAGATTTTGCTAGCATTTGCTAATATTACTAAAAGTCACTACAAGGAACTTTCCTAGTTTGTTGATCTGCGAGGTGGACAAAATCAGTCACATTTTTACCATTTTACCAAGTTGAGGAGTTTTTGAAACTTGCAGAAAGTCACCGTCTGATTTAAAAGGGTCTTTTGTGTTGTTCATCAAATAGAGAAGATATAATGGGACATTTCATAACAGCTTTCCATGAATAGACTGTACCTGGCTGCTTTATCAATAGCACATGGTCACATATTGTACTGCAGACTGAAGCCCTGCTCTGTCCTCAATAACCAGAGTGCATCGCACAGCTGACAGACAGTGAAGCTCTCATTAGCTGAGTGGCCCAGTTGAAGCTTTTTAATGGGATTCATCCACAACGAAGGAAAAAAACACACCACTGTTACTGCCCTCCGTCTGAAACAATGTCATGTCAACAAGAGGTGAAGCAGCACCAACCTTTCTTTAGTTTATTCTTATGTTTTTAAAGAGACAGCTCACCTCACAGTCATAAATACATAGTTTTTAACCTGTGCGTTGCAGAGTTTTGGAGATATCGACCATGTATCGATCGATGTGCCTTCACTCAAATATAATAGAATTAGATGGCACTTGGCTTGTGGTGCTCAAAGATCCAAGAAAGTACATTTGAAAAATTCAAAAGCAGTCTTTTTCCAAAAATCATGAACCAGTTACATCAGATAATCACCTCGTTGTGAGCAGTTTCATATAGCAACTATTTTATTTCTTGTAAAAAGGAAGTAGTTCCTGTAGATTCTACTGCATAAAAAAGTGGTTCCTACATGAAACTACTTACTTTGAAACTGTGGATTATCTTGAATACAGTACATAAACTATCTAGATAAATAGCACTACTGGTAAGAGGAAATACATGTATTTGTTTAGGGCGGCTGTTTAGGATTCAGAGGCAGACACAGACACTGCCGGTTGTCGCAGACGGTAAGGTGGATTTATTGTAACAAATAAAGGAAGAGGTGGGAGCGCTGGTGAAGGCAGGGGACAGGCAGGCAGATGAGCGGGGTGGAATGGATGGGAGAATGAGCCGAGGTGGCGTTTGTAGATGGCTGAGCACAGAAGCTGGTGCTCTAATCCTGGAGCATAGGAGCAAACAATGTAAAAAAAAATAGTATGAGGAAAAAAATAAGAATCTCTCATGTAATCCTGATTGCAAGCAGGTGTAGAGTTCAGCCAGGTGCCTGATGAGGTAGCTGCACCCACAACACACCCACACAGACACACACATGGGAAAACTGGAGTCACAGCCTGAGCCGTGACAGTACTTTTAATTTTGGGGTGAACTGTCCCTTTACAAAAGCCATGACTGGACACCATCCTCTTGAGAAACTGAGCAGTGAGCAGCCAAAGTCAGACGTCTGCTCCCAGAAACTTGCTGGGAAGCGTGATTGACCCGCTGACAAATGATCCTGACAAAGGAAAGTAGCGAGGTGTCACTTTGACTCAATTTCAGGATCCCAAAACAGATTCAGTTCATGAAACCATGAAATTTCTGCAGCTCCTGAAGGCAGCAGGATACTGAGACAGCAGTGTTATGCACGGCCGCTCACCGTGTTTTCATTAACTCACCTGAAAATGATGCCTGGCTGTTACAGTATAACCATACAGACCTCTATACACACCAGACTGGTTATAACTCCATATTCTGTTTTCTTATAAAGGAAATGTCCAGTTAGACATCCAGGGCTCATCAACTTTCTTTTTGTCATTTGAACTAAATCACCATATATGAGATGAGATAAAATTAGATTATTGTTAAATAGCGTCTGCCTGATGTGATCATCACCAGATCATTTTTTTTATCTTTCATTTTGGATCATTATTACCTGATAATCAGACTCACCTGTGTTTGGGTGCAGATTTGTGGTGATGTGTGTTCATGGTGTGACTCTCTGAACCATCCAGATGTGTGGGATGTTTACTCAGATGTAAAGGTAAAACTTCAGTTTGCTGAGCTGTAATTATCACATTTAACCCTTTGATGCATTAGCTACCCCTTCCAAGGCACAACATGGGTCTAAAATGACATGTATTAATTTCCTGTGTGATTTTATTTATTGCTGAGTGTTATTATCTTTTAAAATAATTTTATTTCACTATTTAATAGCCCAAATATTAATTATAAATATCTTGTTTTTTGATTAACACAAAATATTATTTCCATTTTATCTCCTTACTTTATATAAAATTATAAATATATTTGTGTTATTATATCAGGTTTACACACGAGTCAGAAACGACCCATGTATGGAAATATGATTATAAAGAGAATACAAAGTTACTATAATATTAATTTGTTTAGCTGTGTCTCTCAACCTAGGGGTCAGGATCCCTAAGGGGGTCGGGAGATCATATCTGGGGGTCACCAAATAGTTATCATCAGCCTCTATAAGACATTCAAATGAATCAGACCACTCTTAGTAGCTCTTGTGTTATACATTACTCACTGAACAGTCTCAGGTGGAGGGGGTCACGAGTACGAACCTGATTATTCTGGGGTTCTCAACTCCAAAAGTTTAGAACCACTGATTTAGAACAAACAGTAATACATTATATACGTATTAGAAATTTGTTTACTTGCATAAGATACACACACACCACTGAAACCCAGTAACACTGTTGAATTGCAGTGTGTCTGTAGTATAACTGTAGTGAACTGTGCATGGTTGTTCTTACCTGGAGGAGTGATTTATTTGGTTTATACCATTAAGAAATCAGACTCTGGCAGGCTAACTAGATACACAGCTCCGTGTGAAGAAGATCAAACTTGCCTCTCTGCAGGAGGCTGTGGCCGACAGGTCTACAGTTGCCCTTGCACTGCAACCCCTCTGGGTCGGACACTGACTGCACACTAAGCTGGATTTATCATTTTGTTAATTTGTTGTAATTTGTAATTTGTTAATCTGTGGGGAGGACAGCCTCTTTGCTAACACTACTACTTTTTGTTTTACCTTAGTACTTTGGTAAAAAGTACTATAGGGTACTACAGTAAAATTAAAGTTACTTTCCTTAGTACTTTTACTTTAGTACTTTATGTAGGACTTTATGTTGTAACCCTGTCACTGGTACTACAAATTATTTTTCTGATTAACCAATTTAAACAGTCGCACATTATACCGGAACACCGATGTGTCTTGTTTCGTTATGAGTTTATTTTTTATTTAAAAAAAGAATTTCATTCAAAATTTTGCTGAAAAGCAAGTTTGCACATAAGGACTCTGGTGACCCCCCCTTTCTCTTCCTGTACCACCAGAAAGATGACATTTATTGATTTTTCAACAAATATGAAATAGTTTGTGCTTTTCAGACATTCTTTGCCCCAAAGTGGGACCTAATGACTCTGCTGGGTTTCTGACTCTTCCTCTACCCCAACATGAGTGGATTGCCATGAAATGTACCTGTATTAATATTCCCCTCAGGATGAATTGTAATATCAGTGGTGATCTCTTAACCTTTCCTGTAGAGCCATCATCAGGTCAAACTTTTCATTTATCTCATACTTCAGTTTTACAGGCACTGGCTCATAAACCAATGACATCCCATCAGCCTCAGCTCTCGTTAGTGCTGAGTGCTATTCATTTTATTTCTTCACCTTGTGTTGACTCACCAAATCAAACATAAATAGATCCTCAGTTAGACTGCCACATCTTCAAAGGTTATTACTTGGACACATTGGAAATATGAGGCAGTTTAATGAACATTTAGATCACTCTTAAGCACATTAAATGTCAAGTTTATCCAATTTAACGATTTTCAGTGCAGCTTTTGTAGAGTCACCAGACACTTAAACATATAATTAGCGAGCTTCACCCACTGTCTGCTCAATACTGTACACTCTGGTAGTTCTTTTTCAGTTTTTGGTGAGAACTGCAGAGATTCAAGGTTTGAGTTCAGACTAAATGAGGAGACTGTGTCTCAGCAGCATCCATCCTCCTAAATGGAACACTTCATTTGAAAAAAATTATACAACTCATCTTGACAGGCTAACCGGAGGAATTTGTGAGAATTTATGAAAATCTATCAAACATCCCACAGGGCAAGACACTGCATTAATGAAATATTCTCTGTGTGTTCACTACCTTGACTCACAAATTAAAGCCTCCTTCACATCACTGTCACATGGGAACATGTAAAAATCATGAGGAGCAGAGGAGACACGCTGGTAAATTCATCAAAGAATGAAGAAGCATTATAATATTTAAATAATTCAGACCAGGATTAAACTGCTCTTTAAGAATAATAGACTGTTCTGTCTGGTTAAAGGAGTAATTCAACATCTTAGAACAACACTTCTTTATTTTCTTTATGAGAATTAGATTTGGAGATGGAGTTTAATCTCATGTTTGTGTGTAAACTACACAGCTGGAGTCAGGAGGTGGTTAGCCTAGCTTGGCATAAAGTCCAGAAGCAGAAGGAAGCCTCAGAGCCAGTGCATGCTCGCATAAAGGCACCTTCCCTTAAATTTTTGTCTCAGGATGTCTCAAAACGAGTTGCATAAAGTCATGATCTCTTCAATCAACTTGAGGCGCTGTCTCATTCAGTTCTGTGTCATCCACATACTCCACTATTCTCAATCAAAGCTCTACAAGATGTTTTCACACATATTCTCAGAGTACAACAAATGCAACATAACCAAAGCAAATCTCCTCCACAGCTTCACCATCTGTCCCAGGATAGAGAAACACTAGACAAAAGATTTAAAACATTCTCTTATATTCTTAATATTCACAGGGAACCTGATCCTGTCTTAATTGTGCTGGGAACTTCAGAAGTCACAGTTGCATTAAGAAGAGCACAGCAGCATCTTCTCTTCTATGGTTCGATTACAGCCCAAAAAATGAATTCTGACATTCTGAAAGAAGAAAGAGGCTCCCACTTTAGAGCTGTGGCTTAAAGAAATGACTGACATGCTGCATCTTGAACAAATAAGGCTCTTTCTGAGGAGCAGAGAGTCTCAGTTTCACAAGATCTGGCTGTCCGTTGTCTGCTACCTGAGAAACAGCCCATAGAGGACACTCCTTGTAGTGGACTGTCCATTATTACTTTGCATTACATTATCTTCACCTGTTTTTGTATTATTTTTACATCACAACATCTCATATTAAATATTGAGCAGAGGGGAGGGAGGCAGGGTGTGTGTGTGTGTGTGTGTGTGTGTGTTGTGAACGTGTGCTCATTTTGTAATAATGTTGGATACTATTTGTTGTATTGTCTTTGTTTTCCTAAATGAAAATGTACTGTTTTTCTGTCCCACATTATGCATCTCTTCAGCAATAAAACATACTTGATGAAAAGGTCATGATCTGGATAAGTAATCAGGATTTCCTGAGGGTGATTAAAGGGAAAACACTTTATGTACTAAGTATTTTCCCTTAGCTGTACACACACTAACCACTTTATTACATACACCTTGTTAGTACTGGTTTGGACCCTCTTTTACCTTTAGAGCTGCCTTGATTTTTGTGGCATAGATTCAACAAGGTTCTGGAAACATTCCTCAGAGATTTTGGTTCATACTGACATGAAAGCATCACACAGTTGCTGCAGATTGTCGGCTGCACATCCATGATGTGAATCTCCTGTTCCACCACATCCCAAAGGTTCTCTATTGGACTGAGATCTGGTGACTATGGAGGTCACTGGAGTACAGTGAACATGTTGTGTGTTCAGAGATGGTCTTCTACATACTTTTCTTGTAACGAATGATTATTTGAGTTATTGTTGTATTTCTATTATCTCGAACCAGTCTGGTCGTTCTCCTCTGACCTCTGACATCAACAAGACATTTTCTTCCAGAGAACTGCCGCTCACTGGATATTTTCTCTTTTTTGGACCGTTCTCTGTAAACCCTAGAGCTGAACTTCAGCAGGTTGTCTTTACTATGTCTACATGCCTAAATGCATTGAGTTGCTGCCATATGATTGGCTGATTAGATATTTGTCAACAGGTGTACCTAATAAAGTGGCCACTGAGTGCAAGTCTTCCCTGTCTTTCTTTCTTTGACAAAAACAAGTAACAAACAGATAAGATATAGCACATGTAAATGAATTATAAGTGATGAACATATATAAATAACTAAAATAACAAAAAATAAAGTAATAAATAATAAATGTGGGAAAAAACTTCTCTGAAACACAGAAAAAAGGAATTAAGTGATGTCCAGGAAAACACACACACACACACACACACACACACACACACACACACACATGCACACACAAACAAACAATCAAAATCCACAGAGAAAAAAGGCTTTGGTGTCTGTACCACATTGGAGACTGAACAATCTGGCAGAGTCTGGATGTCTGAGCCAGCTTGGTTAATGGATTAGGTGCAGATGAGCAGGAACAGCAGCCACAGAGGATCAGATGGACAGGCAGGAGGAGGGAACCAAGAGTCCACACCCAGGAACACAGAGACAGACTGAGACAAACATGAAACACTAGGGAGGGGAAACAGCAGGAAACACAAGGAAAGGCAGAGGCGAAACCCTAACAATATCAATGAAAGTAAGTGATTTTAATAGAGAATTTAGTTCTAAAAGAAAAGGTGCAATCTTAGGAACGTATCTGCAAAACCTTTTATGTTAATTAGAATTTTTGCAGACAGAATAATGAAGTTAATAAAAACTCAAGAGCACAAACAATATATTTAAGATAAAAATAGTAAACAGGTTCAAACAGGTAACAGGTTCAAAAAAATTGACTCCAGATCTCTCCAAAATCTTCAGGATATGTAATAATCATTAAACAGATGACAGATTGTTTTTGGTTTTAGGGGAGTTACATGCTGAAACTAATCCTTCATGAAAAAGTTTATCCATCTGCCAGCACATCTGTGCAGTGTCTCTGCTGGTTGCCTGGCAACCTCACAGTGACAATATATAACCTGACCAGATGTAATCTGTGCATTAGCTGTTGGTAGGTGTATTCATCTGAGCTTCAGCTCCACACTTAATGTACACACATAAGAGTGATATTAGTCAGCTTGTCTCATTTGTGCAATGTGCTTTCAAGTTGTTCATATGCTGGTTCATCTACAACGGTACCTAAAATGAGGTGGAGAGAGAGAGAGAGAGGCTGGTGGGAAATACAACACAACACAATTAAAACTATAAATACTACAGAATACACCTTGGTTCTTGACAAAAGTAGCAAAATGTCATTTTTCCATATTATTTTTGCGTTTGCACCCCTGGGTCCTCCGTCTAGTGAGAGTGCTGTTTATGAAAAGTGCCAGGAGATAACTGTTAATTATTTGGTGCCATATAAATAAAATTGAACGAATAACTCAGACGTTATTTGTTAAATTGAAATTGTTTTTATCTGCCCCCAGTAGGGTGCCAGGTGAACCTCCAACCATTTTCAGCATTACAGAGACTGCATGATGGAAGAGGCTCCTGCATTCTAATGTTACTACAGAATTTACAACTAAATTGGAGTTATGCAATTTAGTTATTAAATGCAGTAAAATATCTGATTTATCTGTCATATAGGCCTAGTTTAAGTCCTTGCACCAACTTAATTTAGGTAATAAGTTGTAGGGATGCACCAGTACCACTTTTCTTCAGACCAGCAGTGGTGGAAAGGAAAGGAAAGGAGTGCAAGTACTGTTACATTGGTAAAATATTACTCAGTTAAAAGTAAAAGCACTGGTTTTGGAAAAATACTTAAGTAAAAGTACTACGCATTTGTTGAGTATTAGTTACTTTTAATGATGTCACGGTCACATATCCTTGGGCTGCAAATTTTGAGCCAATAGTTGACAACACAATCGATTAATCATTCATAATGTATTAGATACAAACCATATTCTTTTCCTGGTTTTCAACTTTTTTTTCTCA
The DNA here is from genome assembly GCF_056507025.1 of Lutjanus erythropterus. Lineage (NCBI taxonomy): Eukaryota > Metazoa > Chordata > Actinopteri > Lutjaniformes > Lutjanidae > Lutjanus > Lutjanus erythropterus. The sequence continues at coordinate 3,907,504 of NC_139337.1, read as the reverse complement.
TTTTGAGTCAAAGTTTAAAGTCTAACAGCTCAGGGCAAATTGCTGCCACAACTATTGATTTAATATCCATGAATACATTTTTAATTGGTTCAGTTCTTGAAGAAAATGAATCAATTAATCATTAATCAATAACGTCCTCAGTCCAAGCCTGCTGCTGCAGCGTTTTGTCAGTTGTATATCATTATTTTCATCGGCCTGTTTGTGATCAGATCACCTGATTGGCTACTAAAATGCGGATGAGAGGTTTGAATTTTAATTCAAATTGTACTCAGTACTCAACTATGATTTTAAAAGTAACAATTAGAATTCAGCTTGTAATGCATACTTAAGTACAAGTAAGATTACAGACCTGAAAATCTACTCATTAAAGTACATGTTCCCAAAATATAGGCCTTTTCCACCAGCGCTTTTGGCTGCACCGAGCCAAACTGGATCACGCTGAATTGCATTTCCATTATCACTAAAGCTGCGCTGAGCCACGCCCAAGATGGACCTACTCTGAAGTGGAGCCAGACCTCTACCCTCCACCAAGCGGGCTGTGGTGACGTCTCTTTGGCCACAGCTAACCAATGACGACCCTCCTTTTCCCCACTTGAACAAGGTTGCAGTGCTATCTTACACCGGTGCAGTTGTCATTTTTGCTACGTCTGCAGGATAGCAAATTAACTTGATCTGTGTGGTCGGGCAGGAGGTCTAAAAATTAAGGCACAATATTGAAGTAAACAGCGTGTGTGTATCCTGTGTTTGCCTGAGGTGCACTAAACACCTTTCATTTATGTTAAACAGCATGTGTCTAAAATTATTCTCACTAATAAGAAATAAGGAATGATCATATAATTATAAAGCCTAATAAATCTCAACAGACCTGCAAAGTGGAATCACAGCTGTTTTTTGTCTTCTTGCTGCAGTTTTATGCCTTGATATAGCACTTTTGTGGCTTTGAAGCCTTTTTGTCTCTTTGTGGCAGTTTTATATTTCATTGTGTGTCTCCTTATGGTTTATGTTTGTCTCTTTGTGGTTTTGTGTGTCTTTTTATACTGATCGTATACTTTTTAAACGGATGATGTGGAAGCATTCTTTGATTTTGCCAGAAGAGTCTGAGGTTTTGTGAATGTAGTCTGAATATTTGGTTTTGTATTTAAAGTTTTGAGAAAGCAGTGAAAGGTTTCAAGAAATGTGTCTTTGTGATTGTGAAAAGCTATAACACCATTACAGTTCTTACAATGACTTTAAAAACATGATTTATTTTCATCAGATGCTCCTCACTTTCTAAATGTAACACAACATGTTGCTTCTGTTTCCCTCTGCTGGCATTCACAAAATCCTTGAACTCTGTCGTGTTGGTTCTTCTTTAGGTGTTTTACAGTTTTTCCACATTTGCTCAGACACATTTCTAGAAAGCTTCCACCCCGTTTTCAAAAGTCTAAACACAAATGTTCAAGCTGTGTTCACAGAACCTCTGACTCTTCTGTCAAAATCAAATAATTGCCTCAAAAAAACATTTTTATCTGTGTTCAGAATCAAACAGTGAGTTCAGATCTTTCACAAATAGATGGTCAGAATCCAAATACCACTGAGGTGTCGTCACACACCATATCAAAAAAAATGGAACACAGTGTTCAGGACATGTATAAAGAAAATGTTAAAACGCACAATACATTTTTAAGAAAACATATCACCATGTGTCCAGTGGTTAGCACGGCTGCCTCACAGCAAGAAGGTCCTGAGTTCGGTCCCCCAGCTCCCCGGCTGGGTCAGGGCCTTTCTGTGCGGAGTTTGCATGTTCTCCCCGTGTCTGCGTGGGTTCTCTCTGGGTTCTCCGGCTTCCTCCCACAGTCCAAAGACATGCATGCTAGGTTAATTGGTGATTCTAAATTGCCTGTAGGTGTGAATGTGAGTGTGAGTGGTTGTCTGTCTATGTGTCTGTCTATGTGTCAGCTGGGATAGACTCCAGCAGCCCTGCGACCCTTACGGAATAAGCGGTTACAGAAAATGAATGAATGAATGAATATTACCATGTGATGTTTCGTGTCACACGGTATAAGAATTAATGTTCATAGGAGCATTATTGCAGGCCAAATCCACTATCCATAGGAGGATTTTCCCTCGTGTGATTTCAGTATTCACCAGTAAGTTCCACCGCCATGTTGAGAAAAACTATTCTACTGGGTTGAAGAAAAGGGAGGGCTTATACACTAAAACTGAATGTTAAGACAAAAGCATCAAAACCATGTAACCATGCCTTAAAGAAAGGCACCAAAAGTGCAAACACATTTTGTGCTTTGCACTTTGCTTGCATTTAACACTTTGCTTAAGCCCCGCCTCCAAACAGCAACTGTCCAATCATAGATTAGGAACGGTAACTTTGTATTTCTCTCCATGTTGAAGGTGTGCAGGAGGCTCTTAGATGAGCGATACTTGGCGTTTCATAAGTATGGATGTCTCTCAAAAGCATGAAACACAGGAGCACACGTGTGGTGAATAAATTAAACTCTGTCTTCATCTGCTCTGACATAAACTGCAAATGTTAGCATGTCTGGCTAACTCATTCCATCTTACTTGCTGCAGTGACTTTGCCTCCAGCCGAACTTGTTAGATACTATTTGTTCTGTGGGGGTTTGAAGAGGAGGATGTGATGCAGAATCAAAGTGGGTCGACGACGATGAATCTCACTCTGGCTCGCTGTCTCAGGTTTAAGACGAGTTTGCTTAGCTCTTATCCTGGCTGTCTTCCGCGATCGTGGTTCGGTTGGTTGACCTGTCTCATGGTCCACTGCACTGAGTCCCTGCACTTCCTTACTACTCCTTACTAGCTTTAGACTCAGCCTTTTAACAGCTCATAGGTAACTTTACATAAACACATTCACAGGGTTCTTTTTTTAAAACATATCAGATGGGAACATTAGAACATCAGCTGGATGCAGCTGCACTTATAAAATCTGCTTGCGAGTCATACTTTTAGCCACAAAATCCACTGTCGTCAGCTAAAAATGAGAAACTGCTTTTGTTCACGTCTCTAAGGAATCACAGACTTTGTGTTTCAACAATTTCTCCGAATTGTGATGTTGAATCTGCTATTGTCATCACCGTAATTGCACAATTGCAGTGTGAGAATGGAAAGTTTGGCAGGGTTAGCAACAGTAACTAAGGAGGGCGGGGCTTAGGGTCAATTCTGCAACACATTTCTTACAAAACACTACACACTGTTTCTGACTGTCAGGGACCAAGCAGTGAGGCAGTGAGCACAAGTAGGAGAACTGGAGTTTGTTGGAAAAAAGGGGGGAATTTATAGACCAAAAAATGCAAAACAATATAAACCAACTAAATAACTATGCCTTTAAAAGAGGTCAACAATATAGAGCCATACTTATAGTTTTTTATAATTGATTCAGCATGATTTTGAAAACAGGGCTCATTTTGCCAAAACACTACAGACAATTCACATAAACACACACACACACACACACACACACACACACACACACACACACACACACACACACACAGGCAGTAGAACACCTCACATCTTTTACAAAATGGAACACTTCATATAAAACTGCATAATAATTTATAAAAACTCAATTTTGCCACTGTATGGCATTTCTGTTTTTTTATTGTATGGGTTTGATTTTTTCAGAGAAACTGTTAGAGCAAAGTGCATGAATTTATTCAAACTCAACACACAATGATTTCATTTCCAAAGGTTACATTTTGCATTGAAAATCAGAACTTATTCTAAATAGAATTTAGTATATAATCATAGCAAAACAACTGTGGAGACAAAAAGAAAGCATGAATTATAAAAATTGCAAGCTTCTTCTGTGCTGTTGTCTGAACTTTTTATCACGCTAACACCTGTGTCTGTCCACCTGATGGCCTTGTGCAGAGCTTTGAAAGGACAAAGAAGTGACATCATGTTAGATTCATCTGTCTAATATAGAGATGTGTGTTCAGTGATTTGAAAAATACTGTGTGTTGTGTTTTGCACAAAGTGTGAGGCTGAGAATATGCTTATAATTAAGTACATCTGGGCTGAGCTTTTGCTTCTTGAGCATGAGGTTTCATTAACTGTGTGTTATTTTTAATTTTACTGTGCAAGCAATCATAAAAAACTGTAAAATAGCAGCAACAAAACAATGTGTTACCTGAACAAACTGATCTAACAAACTGAGCCATGAGGTAATATACATATTGGCTTGGCCAAACCAAATTACACAAAAGCGGAAAACAAAATGAACAATAATTAGAATTAATATGTAGATATAAAGGAAAAACTAACTAAACCCAAATCCCCCCATGACATGGCAGCACATGGTATGACCTGATGAGTCCTGAGCTCTTGGCCACGCCTTTTCCTGCTCCAGGAGGAGACCTCCCACCAGCACTGACAAAGACAAAAATGATAAATATAAGACAAAATTGCTTGTTTAGCCCTACAATATGGAAATGTGTGCACTCAGTTTAAACAGTGTAAGGCTGTGTAATGTGGACTATAATATGGATATGAATTGTTTGGGGGTGTGGTTGACTGCAAACAAGACAGGAATAGGTGCGTTCAAGTTGAGCCAGTCCTGTGCAGAATCTATCAGCGGTGATCGCTGCACAATGCATGCCGGTTAGATTTGTGTCCGACTTGATCCCGACTTGCTCTGACATCATGCACACATGGGCAACGGTAAGCTCACGAGGTCAAGGTGGCCACAGTTTGTAGAGCCAGGCGCAACAGTTGACTTTCCACCGACTACAAGCGCATAGCTGTCACCTGATTGATGAGCTGACAGGCTCTGATTGGCTACACCACATGTTGTATATAATACTAATTTTCTGTGTAACTGTAATATTTAACACTGGATATATTAGTCTTATGTTGTGCAATGACATTTTAACCTGTCAACAAGCAGATATCTTGTGGCTCATAATAATGAAGTTTTTTTATATGTGACTTATCAGAAGAACAGTTTCAAAGTGCTTTACAAGGCAGATAACAGAACAAATGTTCCACGTAACAGAAGGAGGATCTCTGTTTCAACTTCAATCAACGATCAAGACAACACTTTATTGCTTCAGCTATGAACGTGGTCTGCAAACCAAGACAGAGGACCAAGACAACAACAAGGAAAAGCAGCAGGAAATAGACAGAGACATGTAACAAATCGTGGCCTGATGATGAGGAAAGCTGGGAAGTCCAGTCCAACTTCAGTCACTACGCAGTAGCACCCATAATATGGACGCTTACAGTTTTTCACAATTGTTTAGGCGCATTTCTTGAAACCTTCCACTGTTTTCTTAAAACTGTAAACCAAATATTCAAACTACATTCACGAAACCTCTGACTGGCAAAATCAAATGATCCTTTCAGATCATAGACACAGCCACTGCTGAGCTGTCATTATACACTACAGACAGAGCATGTAGCTACAGGAAAACATTTTAATGTGTTTAAATGCATTTTGATTTTTTATAAATATATGTAAAAATGCATATTCACAGCTGAGTACAAAACATGTTGTATCCTGTAAGTACTTCAAGTTATACAGTAATACAGATGACAGATTGATTCTGCCTCAGTATCCTGTCTTTGTCCTGGGTCAGCTCAGAGGACTTCATGAAAAGTCTCTGTGTCTGATGAAGACTTGACAAAACTCCAAGTCTATCACTGCAGGTCGAGTCACCTGTAGAAATGTTTCCTGGTATAGTTTATAGCGTTTCAGCCACAGATCATGCAGACATTTACTGTATGAAACGCTGGTTACTGTTGGTAAATAAAGTTTGGCATTGTAATTGGTGTTGCTTTCTGAAAGGAACATGAGATTTTACAGTAATTTTGAATACTATGCTCCAGTGGAAAATGTGCAATGTACAACTATGTGTTTTGCAAAATGTGTGATTTACACAGAAAACTGAGTGTTTGGCCGAAATTGTGCATCAGTGTTGCAACTTTAGTTTATGGATTTGTTTGTCAGTGATGGCATTTCAGTGTGCAAAAATTTTGGAAAATTGTAACTCACATCATTAGAAATGTGAGGAATTCTGAGTCGTGTAAATGATGACAGTTGTGTTGTAGATGTGACTGGCTTCTGCTGCCCATATTTTGCAGCAGAAGTGCGTCACAGTGCAAAATGTGTCTTAGCGAGTAAAAATGCGTTTTGAATTTTGCCAAAAGAGTGACTGATTTGATAAATGGGTTTAGGACAGCTGTGTCAGAGAATGAGGTTTAGTGTTTTAGCCAGGGCTGTTTCTTGCTATATGTGCACTATGCAGTTGAATAGGGCCCCAAAGTCACCAGGGGGTCCACGGCAGTGTAATGTAAGTGCTAGTTGTCACAACCGAACAAGGACTGAACCCAAATGCACGACTCTAGAGACGAGGTCAAATATACAATCTTTTAATATCAAAGTAACAAAGGAAAATCACTCAATTGAGGAAGATCTCAAACTAACAAAAAACACTCTGATGAGGAAAAAATACTATAAACACAGAAGAAATCAAAATCACTCTTTCGAGGAAAAATAACAAGACAAAGTATCAAAATAACATAAGGCAAATCTAAGGCAAAACAAAGTATCAAAGAATACAAAACCTGAATTGACAAGAGTTGTGGAGTAAACAGACGTGGGTTCTCTGGCACACAAGACAAGACGAACTGGCACAGGACAAAGGGAAACACAGACTATATACCCACACACATGAGGTAATGGGAAACAGGTGGAAACAATCAGGGCAGGGCAGACAATCAGACCAGTGGGATCACACAAGGGGGAAGGAGCAAGTTACGTGAAACGAGAGGAGAGTTAGGTGTAAGCCACGAGACAACATAGACACAAGACAAAAACTAAACATAACTTAACCTGACTTCTTGGACATTACACTAGTGGTTATCTGTTATTTATTTTTTTTTAGTTACAGAAAGTAGCTAAGTAAGTTTAGAAAAATCTGTTTTCAAATGTCCTCAGGCAGAAGAGGTGCAGGGTGGAGAACAACAAATGGATTGTGCGCCTTTGAAAACAGCAATGTTGAGTTGGAATATATTTTTACACATTGAAATTCTGGCATTGATTTCAGCCCTACCACTGTAAATGTTGTTTATTCTGTATAATGACCTAATTTATCTTCTCTATTGTTTGGGTTTTTCTTTTCTTTTCTGTGTGTGTGTGTGTGTGTGTGTGTGTGTGTGTGTGTGTGTGTGTGTGTGTGTGTGTGTGTGTGGTGTGTTTCCTCAACAAATTTATTCCTAACATTTAAAAATATAAATGCAGCATCTGTCTCATTTATGCACACTTGGCAGATGTAATAATGCAGATTCTGTAAGGTGATTTCTATTCCAGTTTTTTGCAGTTGCTTAAACTCAAGTTTGAAAACAGAGCTCATTTTGTCAAAACACTACACATAATTCACACAACCACACACACAGGTAGCAGAACACAGTGGATCTTTTGCTAAATTAAACACTTCATTCAAAACAATATAATAATTAGTAACACAACTATGTCATATATACGGCACATGCATCCTTCATATGATCTGATTTTGTTTGAAGCAGTTACAACACGTGTTGTGTTGATCCATATATTCATGTACTTTACAGTGCTGCACATTGATGATAATAAGCATTTCTCTCCACACTGTAAAATCAGTCAATACATCCATACGTTTCCAAAGTTTTCATTTTGCGCTGAATAGAATCAGAACAGAGGATTCTAAATAGCACATAAACACAGCAGCAACATTTGTAGAAACAAAAAAAAGAAAGTATGAATCACACTCAGGCTCTGGGCTACACTGTACTGATTTTAGAGAAGAAAAACAGTAGTTTTTTCACCTGTGCTCGTGTTGAAATGTGCAAATTGCTGTTGCAGCAGCAGATCTGCGGAGGTTGGGCTGAACTCTCTGTCCAGCTTCTCTCAGTGTCAACCTAAAGTTTACAACATGGCCAACCAATGTTGCTCAAATCACTTTGTTCACATCCTCCATTTCTGTTGAGGACAGGTACACTCAGCTGTGGCTTTTAAATAGTTCTCGTGCCCGATTGGTTTACAATTAAACACCTGTGTCTGCACACCTGATGGCTGTGTTTGATCAGTTGTTTGAATTGTGTTTTATTTTGAAAGGCAGTGCCTTGAAATGGCAAAGAAGTGACATATTAGAAATCTGTGTCTAATGTAGGGAAGTGTGTTAAGTGATTTGAAAAACACCAGCTGTAAATGTGCTTATAGTCATGCAGATCTGGGCTGAAGTTTTGCTTGAGTGTGATGTTTTTAATTTTAGTGTGCCAGCAATCGTTTAAAAAAAACACACAAAAAAATGTAATTTTCAGGAGTTTCCTCATACACGAGAGGTTCCCCATTTATTATTCTTTTGTATAAATTAAATTAAATTACTGGGGTCAACCAGAAATGTCCAGTTTGAATTTGAGAGAAAATAGGATGTAAGTTTTTCACAGATCCAGCCTCTTTTCCTCTTAATATGCAGACCACCTTAGAACATCCTGAATCCCCTTATTACAGTTTCACAAACTAGTGGCCCCTTAACAACATTTTTCTTCAGGCCCCCAAAAAGCTAGAAGCAGCCTTACTTTTTCAGGTTTTTATGATTGCTTGCACAACAAATGAAGTGTTTCATTTTGCAAAAGATCTGAGGTGTTCTGTGAAGTTGGGTGAAGTGTGTGTAGTATTTTGACAGAATGAGCCCTGTTTTCAAAATTGTGCTGAAGCAATTGTAAAAAACTGTATTAGCTGTGAAAAACTGTAACTTCAAGGTTGTGTTGAAGGAGCTGTTTTTCATTAAGTGGTATCTGGTGTGTTGGTATGAAAGGACGTCAGGAGGCGAGCCCTGGTGTTATATTGTCTAAATCACTGCATAAGAAAAGGTAAAAGCTTTTATGTTTGTACTGTTAGCCAGCAGGTGCTAATTTGCCATATTCAGCAATGCTCTCTTGGATGTAGTTGTTGAGTCCCAGAGCAGCAGGGGACTTTGAAAATGGAGATTGCGGATGCGGCTCCATCATAATGGCAGGCTTATACCCACTGTCTACAGAGAAACATGAAAACAGGAAAATGAAAAGGAAGAAATGGGACTCACGTTGGTCAAACAACGTGAAACCAGAGAGAGACCTGGTCCTCAGCATCATGAATCAGACTGTTGCATCTGAGGGGCGGATCACCCGCCAAGCTGACGGGACACAGTGTGCATCAGTGATGCTTCATGCTCAAACTCAGTCACAGTTGATCGACAGTATTTCCCATTTCAAAAAAATGCACTACAGAATTATTTCCTGAATGTATATGTATATGTATGTATAAATTGGTGTGTTCAAGATGAGTCAGGCCTGCGCTGAATTGATCAGCAGTGATCACTGCACAATGTATGCCAGTTAGATCTGTGTCCAACTTGTGTCCTTTCTGTCCACACGTGGGCAACAATAACACCACAATATCAAGACAGCTGCAGGTTTTGGAACCAGACGCACTTTATTTCTTCAGCTATGAATGTGGTCTGCAGACTACAGGTGGTCTACAGGTCATCTAAGAGGATGTTGGTATCTCTTCCTGTAGATTCTCTTAAGTCTCCTGGAAACTGTCCGACTTGTCCAGGCGAGGCGCACTTCTTCTCAAACGAGCCCAAAGTGTGAAAGAGAAGGTAACAAGAAGTCTGACAGGAAAAGGGGCGAAGTCTATAAAAAGGGGTGGAGAGTTCACCTGAGCTTTTCTTCCTGTAACACCTGAGAGAGCAGCAGAGACCAGACTTTGTTTGGCATTTGATTTCTCCCTCTAAAAATGTTTTTAAATGGTCAAAAGCTTGATTTTAAAAGCATGATCTTAAAAGTGAATCTGTAGACCCATTAAATATTTATTTTAGCTCACAGTATTAAAGCTCTGATAAATAATTGTTAAAGATGTGTCATTTGTTAGATTCTTCATGTTTGGTGAGAGACTAAAACTTGGAGCGGTTGCTGAAGCACATCAGCCAAAATCAAGCAAAATGTAGATGCTTTTAGTCCCTGTAATTCAATATTAATTCTTTTCTGTTTTATTATAATGTGCTTCTGTTTATTATTCTTTCTAGTTTGCAAGCAAAGGCACCAATAAAAGAGCCAATCACTGTTTTTTCCTAGACTAAATAGATTCAGTGCACCTTAAACTAATTCACTTAGTTTGAACTGATTTTCTGTTATTTTTCTTGTATTTTTGGTGCTTTATTTAAAGGGAGCTGAGTGGCAGAGTAGCCATTCAGCATGTGCTTTTGTGTGTGGTTTAAGTCACTTTAGCTTGCTGTGAAGAGGCAAATTTGAGTGTTACAGAACAATTTGAGTTGCTTTAAATTGAAAGACGAGCGTGTAGTATGTATGTATGTATGTATGTATTTTGTGACAGTTTTACCTTTTTAACTCATAACTCTACACTAGCTCCCCCCACAGAACAGTCTACCCCACATTGGTAATTTTCTTGGTTTGTTAATTTAAGTTTTAATTAATTAATTGTACAGTTACCCCCATCTCTGCTTTATTATGGCTGACATATAGACCTCCTGGAGACACGTTGTGTATTTCATGCATTTATTTTGTCTTGTGCACTGACTATCATGGGGTCACATATTAAGTTTCATATTTTCATACTATTCCATCCTGAATTTAATGAATAGTTTGTTATATTTTTTGTGTATTATGAAGGAACTATAGAGAAAGAACTATAACTAACTACAACTCTCATTTCATTGTACAACCCTTTGTTGTATAAGTAATAAATGTCCTTGAATCCTACATCCTGTGAGTCAGACTGCCTCTTATAAAGATCTTGGCATCGCATGTAGGTCTATCTTCAGACTCACAGTGGCTACAGGACACACCTAATACATGATAAAGCCCTGTAAAAGAGTTTAAGCACCAAAACCAGACATTGTGCAAGTACCAGAGTGTATCTATGATGTGTGCATGCATGCAGGCGGACTAGTTTAGCACAGACACAGTTAAAAACAGTTAATCAATGGATCAGGTGGGCTGGATCAAAAAAATTCTGTTTAATAGTGAGGTTGCAGGCAGGATATAGTGTGTGTCTCCCCAGTAAGAGAGATGCTGTGCCCTTTTACACGCGAGGCACAGCAGCACAAAGTCTTTGGTTATTTAATTCTGTCTGTGTAGATTCTCAGTCATCCAGAACATGACATTCGTAGACAGGATGGTTGTAGGCAACTGGACTTTGTAGAGTTCTTGAAGATTTTTCACCTCTCATCCACAAGGCTTCTTCAGTTCTGACCGACTAATTGGGAGTTTCAGGTATTTAACCTTTGTGGGGTCATTAAAACCTTGAGAGGTGCCTTCCCTGGCCAAAATACCAACATTGCTGTCTTAAAAGGAGTGTCCCTTGGCCTAAAGGTGTAGGTGGACTGCTGAGTCCTGACCTGAGGATCTCCACAATGTACAGGTCTGTGCGGTCCTCACTACACTGGACTGCATACACTGCATTATCCTGCTTGTATCTGGGTGTTCTGTCCTTGGGGTGGACAAGCTTTTGCCTCAAGGTACCCTGATGTGCATTCGTTCTTTATCCTTCCCCTCCGTTCTTGTGAGAACGTTCTGTGCTCTGTGATGGAGGGTTGTGATGACCCCCAGTTTATGTTCCAGCAGGTGGTGCGAGTCAAAGAGCAGGCATTGGTCTGTGTGTGTGGGTTTCCTGTAAACATCGATGTTGAGACTTCTGTCCTCTTCAATATGCGCTGCACAATCCAAGAAGGGCAGACTGATGCCTCGGACATCCTCTTGTGTATCACTGAATGTCGAATGGCAAAACATCTTCAAGAACTCTACCAAGTCCAGCTGCCTACGACAACCCTTCCTACAGATTATTTAATTCTGTTTCCTCTGGAGAGTTTCCTCTGTGGTGTCAAGTTACAAGTTAAAGTTACTTTAGTTTTTAGTTTTGCTGCTGCTGGGTGCATCTGACTGGATGACAAGTTGACCTTTAGTGTCCATATTGATCCTAAAAAACCTCAGAAGTTAGGATTTTTCTTTTATTTTGTTTTAAAAATATCTTTCTTATACTGCTAGAAAAACACAAAGTACCTTATTGTTAGTATTAGACTATGATGGTGTATTTAACATGCATACATCCTCATGTCTTCTGAAAAAAATGGATGTATTATATCTTTTTGCCTTATAGTTTGTTACTGATGGAAGCATCTGTACAAATCATTGCATCTTATATGAAACTGTTTAATACACTTCCACAGAAGATATCCAGCTCACTGACATATTAGTCTAGTAGCTGTACAACAATCATTAGAAAAAATTCTGCTCATGGTCCCAACCATCTGAACTGAACTGCCTTTTCTTTTCACACCCTGCATGCTTGGAATAAGCTGCAAGGCTTACTTAAAGTTTATATAAAAAATGTAAGTGATTTTTATGTCTCTTCATTATGAGACAGCATGAGACTGACAACGTCATGTTCAAATCTGCTCTATAATCTTTAATTCCTTAGTGTGCAGTTGTCACATTAGAAATAAACAGCAGCATTAAGAGCTCATTAAGTCAGATCAGCATTCAGCATTCCTCTTGTTTAATTTGCAGCAACAGTGATGCTTTTTGCTGTAATGCACACTGCCTGGCCAAATAAAGAATCACCACCTGGATTTAACTAAGTAAATAGTTCAGAGTCTTCCATTGTATAATTACTGCAGTTATTAATATGTTTCAGCTGGTAACAAGTATTTAACTTTAACTGATGCAGTGAGCAGCTTCTCATTTCTTAAACAACCACGTCAGAAGACATATCCTGTGGTCAAGGAAAAGATGTTACTCTGTTTCAGAAGAGTCAAATTATTGACCTGCATCAAGCAAAGAAAACAACTAAGGAGGTTGATGAAACTATTAAAATTGTGTTAAGAACTGTCCAACACATTATTAAAACCTGGAAGGATAGTGGAGAACCATCATCTTCAAGGAAGAAATGTGGTCAGAAAAAAATCCTTAATGATCGATATCGGAGATCACTGAAATGTTTGTTGACATCAGATCATAAAAAATCAACAGTAGAACTCACAGTTATGTTTAATAGTGAAAGTAAGAGCATTTCCACACACAATGTGAAGAGAAGTCAAGAGATTGGGACTAAACAGCTGTGTAGCCTTAAGAAAACCACTTATCAGTGAGGATAATCAGAAAAAAGGCTTCAGTTTGTTAGGGAGCATAAAGATTGGACTGTGGATCAATGGAAAAAGGTCATGGGGTCTGATGAGTCCAGATTTACCCTGTTCCAGAGTGATGGGGGCATCAGGGTAAGAAGAGAGGTGGATAAAGTGATGCTCCCATCATGCCTAGTGCCTACTGTACAAGCCTGTGGGGGCAGTGTTATGATCTGGAGTTGCTTCAGTTGATCAGGTCGAGGTTCAGAAACGTTATGTGTCCAAAAACTGAGTTCAGTTCACTACCTGAATATACTGAATGAACAGGTTTTTACATCGATGGATTTTTTCTTCCCTGATGACACAGACATATTCCAAGATGATAATGTCAGGATTCATCAGGATCAAACAGTGAAAGAGTGGTTCAGGGAGCATGAGACATCATTTTCACACATGGATTGTCCACCACAGAGTCCAGACCTGAACCCCATTGAGAATCTTGGGGATGTGCTGAAGATATTGGTGAAAAATTACTGCAACTTTGGAGAGAAATAAAAGTTGTGACATTGCATAAGCTTATCAAAACAATGTCATGGAGAATGTGTGCCATAATCAAAGCTAAAGTACAATGAAATATTAGAGTGTGTTGTTTTTGTTTTGTTTTTTGGCCAGGTAGCGTATATTTTCTGTTAACAATCAAGTTGATAACCACCATCATGATACCTGATATCTCTGACTGGGGTTTTAAGTTTTGTCGAGCCAGCTCATGCAAAGTGTTGAACTTCCTTCAGCCCTCTGGCTCCCTGCAGAGCAATGACTGTGCGGTCAACTGCACCCTCAGTGAACCTGAAACAGACCTGCACTTTCTCACCAAATGTGAGAAATATAACCATATTTGAGAAACACATTTTTAAAGATACGAAATGATTTCAAAAGGTTTTCTTAATGTATCAAATAAAGGAAACCTACCTGCTAGTAGATGACTTAAAGAGCTGTGTGTGAGCAGCTGCCTGCCATAGACTGAGGGACAGTCAGTTCTTTTCTGTAATATGCTTCTTTGTTGCAACATTTTTTATTTTTTTTATTTTTTTTGTTGTATGTTATTTGATTTAATCTGTTTAATCAGTGTGTTTTCATTTTAAACATTTCAGAATGTAAATGCTTTGCTTTGGCAATATGCACAATGTTACGTCATGCCAATAAAGCAATTTAAAGAATATTTTGTCTGTTATCTGTAGTTTTATATGAAACCTTTAAAGGTATAGCTCAAAAACTGAAAATTCAGTCATTATCTACTCACCCTCACGCCAGTTGATCAGTTTTAGTTTTTTTAGTCCATAAAACTCTGTCGGAGTTTCACAGGAAAATGGCATTGCAAAATCTCCCAAACAATGGAAGTGAATGGTGACCAGTTTTCAAACGTAAAAAAACAACCATAAAAAAATGTAAAATGCCTCCATGCTGCTGGTCTGGTGTAACAGAAGTCTCCTAAAGCCCCAACATGCCTAAAAACTGAAAAACTAAAAAACTGAAAAAATAAGTATCTTTTAGGAACAATTTGTTCAAAAGGGAATTATTTTTAGAAACGACATGTTGGATGTGAATTTTAATATCTATTCACATGAATAATTTTGTGAAATATTTGGAGTATTCTGTTCAGAATTCAAATATTATCAATTAATAGCTGCAGTGGCTTTGGCTTGGACAGATAAAGTGAGAAATGCTGGAAGGAAACTGTCAGCTTTCAATGAAAAACTGTCTTTGGCTTAAAAGAAAAAAAGATCAATGCTTTTATGTAGAAATTCTTTTTGAGGACATATGATTTAAATGACAAGCCAGGCAAATTTCATTTGTGCTGGGGGGAGATATTCGATTTTCCATTGCCATGGAGACAGGTGTATAATAATACAATCCTTTTTGGCTGGGGTGTGGAAGAGGATGGAAACTGTCTTGTGTTTCTGTACATCTGAAATTGAAGATATATTGCATTTATTTTGGTTCTGTTCTCATGTGCTGAGTTTTTGGACGACCATCAAAAGATGGCTTGCATCAAGTTCAATTTTTTTAACAATTTTCTAATGTGCAATCAAACAGTAAATGCTTGGTGAATTAAGAAATGGATGTTCAACCATTTTAAATACTATTATATCATTAGGTAAAAGATTTATTTTTAAATTGAAGGGAAAAGAGTGATTGACATTCCCCTGTTTTCTGTCCTCTTCAAAACATTACTTTATGTTAGAAGGCTTCAATGCTACAAAGCAGGGGAAGTGAAATGAATATGAAAAAAGATGGAATAGATTAAGGCCAAGTTTAGAAGAAGGATGATAATGATATATTTATTTTGTTGTTTTTTTGTTTGTTTGTTTTGTTTTGTTTTGTGTGTGTGTGTGTATCGATGATTTATGCTGTGTTATAATGTAGATCTGTACTTTGTGTTGTTTAAATAAAAATTTGAAGAAAACAAATCTGAAAAATTAAACCAAACCTTCAGTCGGCATGAGGGTGAGTATATAATGACTGAATTTTCTTTTTTTTTTTTTTGTTGAACTATCCCTTTAATTGTATTTTTTGTTGACTGTGTTGAGCAGGACTCCTGGCAGAAGAGATCTTTTATCTGTGGAACTATTCTGGTTAAAAATTAGGATTTAACTTGAAGAAATGTGCAGCAGAGAGTGGATTTGCATCATGGTTCTATCATTGATCATTCACTTCAGGTGCTCCTCCGAGAAGGTGTCTGTGTGTGAGAACATAACCCCCAGCTTATGTTTGTATCTCTGCGGATTAAAGATTAATGTCTCAGCCCTCGAGTGCACTTCGACTTCACACTCCTTATATTCAGAAAAGTTTGGAGCTGTAAGCAACTTTTGCAACAAATCACAGATCAGAACAGGACTCAACGTTCGTCTCCAGCCTGCAGGCCAGTCTGCTGATACATAACTCGACTGCTGAGTGCTGTTTGCCGTTGGATCAGAAGCTCCAACAATGAGTCTGATTAAAAAGTCAGATCCCATCTTTATGTTTTCAGTCGTGAGGCTACATGTTTGGATTCCAGGTGTGAACGCCGAGCTCGTGTCACTTTGTCATGAAACACACCAAAAACACATTTTTGTTATGGTATTGCTTTTTTATATTTCAGGAAATATGCATCCAGTTGACTTTCTTCCAATTCTTTTTTCTTTTTCTTTAATTCATGGCACTTTTACAGAGTCAAACACAGTGATGATGCAAAGAAAAGAACAAAAATTAATGACCCCCGGAAACCACAGAGGAGTCAAACCAAACCAACGAAAAACGCAGCGTGACTGTGAACAGTCCGAGGTGTTGTTCTGATTGGTCTGACTCCTCCAGTCGCCCTCAGGGTGTGTACGCTCAGAACAGCTGACTGCTTGGATTGCACTCCATAACACTGCTTTTACATCATGTGGAAGGACAGGAGACACGACTTCCTGCTAAAAATACTGTTCCCAGAGGGCTGCTATGTAAGCTGTAAAACTTAAAATACCATCATCATTTATCAAATTTGGGAAAAGTGTTGATTGGCTTCCTTTCTGAGGGTGAGATGAGAAGATCAGTCCTGCACCAGTTGGAGTACTTGCAGGCAGGTTTGAAATGTAATAGGTTACCCTAAGCCTATGTAACTATTTTAATTACTTCAGTGTCATGTAACTTATTACTTTTAATTATATTTTGATGTCTTTTCTAACCAGTGTTTTATACTGGGCACTAATGCTGAAAAGTCCTACAAACACCAAATTTAAACCTGCTGTGACTGACGGTTGTTACATCAATGTACCTGTGAAGGTTTCAGGTTTCACAACAGACAAACAAACTCCACTGTTCAGTTGTATTAGAGCCTTTTTCTGCTTTCACAAGGAAAATATAGTTGAATTTCCAGCACTGAGACATGTTCTTGTCCGATGGCATCGGTGCCTCCGGTGTTGAAGCTCACCCATTACTGAGAATTGTGACAAATCATGTCCATTTTTTTTTAATTTCCAAACTTGCTCTGTGCCAGAAAACAGCCTCATCCCAGACAAGAATTCACAACTTCAAACTATTTCAGAATGTGTTAAAAGCCTTCAGAATCTAAAACTAACAATACCTACCGATAACATAGGTATAAAAATGTGTTATTATAATCATCTTGATTTTTTATGAATATATTGTCCCTTTAAAGTTGTGTCCCAGATTTCCAGCTACACCCTAAGGACCCCTGTCTCACTTCCTGGTTGAGAAAAGGCAGAATACTGCTCATGCACTGGTAAACTTTCTATTTTTTGACAGATTCATGAAATAATATCGCTATCAGATGTGTCTCAACCATAACATGTCAACTCTGTAGTCCTTCTAGACCAAAGCTAAAAAGGAATTATGGTTTAAAAATGTGTATTTTGATTAACATTAAGAGACTCTGAGACACTTAAAAAAATAAAATGGCTGCTAACTACGACTACGCTGTGAAGTGGAAACATGGAACATTTTGTTGACTCCATCAGATGGAAAATCTGACAGAGTTGATGTCTACATTTCATAAAAAATTTAATCACTAGGAGATTGGCCTGTTGCAAGTTTTAAGAGTTTAAGAGTTTGACCTTTTAATAAATATTTTCCAGCAAAATTGAAGAGTAAAGATCGAAATTCACGTTTTTGTTCCATTTCTCAAGAATGAGTGAGCTACAGCTACATAATAGTGGTGTTAGACTCATGAAGGAAGTTAACTTGATGTGCAAGCCAAAATCCTGCTTCTGTATGTGCACGTGCAGTTGTGCATAAGAGCCAGGATAACTGGCTTGTCAATATTAATTCTGCGCACGCCCCCTGAATTAAATGAGCGAGAGCCGCTGCTTGGCGTCAGACTCTCGTTCAACTGTGCCGAACACAGACATCGACTGATATCCACCTTCTCATCTCACTCTCAGAAAAAAGGTGTTTTTTTTTCCCCCAAAATGTTGAAGTGTTCCTTTAGTCTCTAGTTTGAACGTGTCAACTCTCATCTTTAGTTTCTTCTAACGTGACATGAAAACATATTAATTCACTGAGGACATACAAAACCATGAAAAGTGAAACCGAATTCATGTTGGCTCCAGAGGACATAAACATAAAAATAACCATAATAATAATAATAATAATAATAATAATAATAATAGATGGAGGAGCCATGGCGAGGGTTCCCTGCTACAGAGCTGCCTAGCACAGTAATACTGTTAGAGACGGGGACACATTGTGCTGTACAGGCAGATAGACACACACATAGAGACAGAACAACACACACTATAATACATTCTGGAGTAAAAACACTTCATAATTGTCATCATGCAATAAAGAATAACAGCTATTTGTTTCAAAAACATGGCACATAGGTGATCATTATCAATCATTATCAGATACATATCAAATATAGAGACATTTCTTAACAAATATAAAGTTATTGCATTTTCATTATTACTTCATATAAGACACTATATGCAAGGCATACTGTGGAAATCTTCTCTACCCAAAGTGGATTGTGGGTAGTAGGTAGACTAGCTGATTGTCCTTTTGTTATTAAATGGCTTCTAGTTCATATGTACAGACAGGAAGCATCCCTTTTAATGCTTTTTCAGAGCTACTGGCCTCTCACAAAGGGAGTGGTGATCCACGCTGCTTTAAATCAGCGTGGACCCTTCACCTGCTGCTGGGGAACCTCCCGGTAGCACTTTATTAGAAGTGGTGCTCGTAACACACTCCACTGCAATGTTTCCCGAACACTCCCAACACAGGAGAGCGGTACCGATGTTACTGTGGCGACTTTACTACACGGTCTAAACCTGTTTCAAACAAGGACTGTTTAATATTCTCAGTTCTGACTCCCAACACATCAAATACAGCAGCTTGGTCAGCAGTACAGGTCCCCCTGTGGTGACATTTTTTGGAGGGGTCCCTCTAATGTTATGTTTAAATGAGCTGTCAAAGTCCAGGGATGTGGTGTAAAGAGTGAGAAAGTCTGTATGGCGGCGGTGGGGTGGTTGGAGGGGACTTTGATCCAGGAGACAAGGAGGGATTTGTGTCCCATGTGGAACCAAACATCAATATTGACTTCGTTTTAAGGCGTTATGTAACACTGCCTTATATACTTATGTATGTAATGTGTAATGTTGTGTTATGTTATGTACATATTTATTTTAACCCAAACTATGATATTTCCTTCCACCCAGGAGACCAGGGTTCAGGTTCTGTGTGAAACCTATTGTCAGCAACTTTATTAAGTTATGTAATGTTATGTTAGACACTTAAGTACAGAACTTATATGTTACATATGTTAACTTACATAATTAACATACTTATTTTAGCTCAAACCATGATCTTTTCCGAAATCTAACCCAGGGACTTTCACCCAGGTGACCAGAGGGTCATGTCCCATTTGAAATCATACATCAACATTGGCTTCTTTTTTAAGACATTATGTAAGTTATGTAACGTTGCATTAGATACATAATCTTGCATATGTTCACTTACACAACTAACATACTTATTTTAGCCTAAACCATGTTCTTTTCCTAACCAATTAGGACTTTCACTCAGGAGACTGGGTTTCATGTCCTGTGTAGTCAATGTTGACTTCTTTTGAAGACGTTACATAAGTTATATACATTATATATGTACATACGTTACAGACTTCTTTTTAAGATGTTACATAAATTATGTAATGTTGTGTTATATACTTGGGTTTCTCAGTTCCAAACATTATGTATGTTAACTTCTATAACCAACATATTTATTTTAGCCCTAACCATGGTCTTTTCATGACAAACCTAAGGACTTTCACTCAGGAGACGGGTTTCAGGTCCTGTGTGAAACCAGTAGACAATGTTGATTTCTTTTGAAGATGTTACATAGTTAGGTAACGTTACATTGCATATTTACTATTGCTAACTTGACGAGGGCTGTCCAACACAATGGTTCACTCTGGACATCGTCATATGCCAATTAAATAGACACCATCACATAAGTTATGTAACTTACATACATGTAATATTATATAATATACTTGCCTAAATGACTTACATATGTTACATTACGTACATTAACATATGTATCTAATGTTTTTTTTAATCTAATCTTTTCCTAAACCTAACCTTTCACTTTCACCCAGGACACCAGGGCTTTTGTTCTGTGTGAAACCAACAGTCAGTGTTGACTTCTTTTAAGTGGTGTAACATAACATTGTGTTGCATATTTGTTATTGGTCACTCGACCACGGAGCCCTGCATGTGCAAAACTGACACTAGATGGGTACCTACAATTTAAAGTGTAGAACCACTGTTCAAGCTGCCGTATTTGATGAGTCGAGAGTGAGAATGTGTTAAATATTCCAAAAAACGACCATTAATGAGGCATTTTTTGCATGATTAATTTAGCAGTCAGGAGGAGTACTGCTCACTCTGTGGAAACAGTATAACCCTAATGATGTCATAGTCATCAGGGCTCTGTCTGCTTGGGCTTGGAGACTATTAAAGTGGAATAGAAAGCCATGTTGTAAAGCAGGGCCATGAGCTTAGAAAGATGCTGGTGTTTATCAGGCCATAACAATCTATAAAATCTATCATGTTGCATTATGGGTTTAAATACTAGGGACTGTCAGAATATCATGGTCTCTGCTGCAGCACTAAATTGGTGGTGCACTCCTTCAACTACAAATCATATCTGCATATTTAGCATTCCTGATGACCATTTTCCAAAGCAAACACTCAGATTTAATTGCTTTCCTTCCTTCTAGACAGCTATTGGTTTCAGTTCATTTCAGTTTGCTATAAAAACAACTTACAGAGTTGTAAAAGTTGAGATGGGTGATCCATCCCAATGAACACCTTAATTTGTGTCTTAAAGTTAAATTATTGTGCGCAGCTGCAAGCAGGGACATGTCTCTTGCTGCTGAGCACACAATCTTTTTCAGGCAAAAACAAACCGAATTCACATTTTCCTTTTCATCTTGTAGTTTCTTTGTCTGCTGGATTTGCTGACAACATACTGCAGCACTTCGGTACTTACCAGCAGGTGACCATCAGCGTTTGAAGCACTGCTGAATACACCACTGTGCAGAGTTTTGAATTACAGTCCTCATTACCAGCTGCATTACCGTGTGATGATAACCTCAAAAACTGGAAAAAGAATAAGGGGCACTTAATGTGTAGGACTGGTGGACTGATCACATGAAGCAGCTGTCAAGTGTCAGGACCTTCATTTTTATGATACACAACATGATAAGCTGATTAGTTGATTGACATAAAATTAAGATCTTTTTATAGATTAATCATTTATGTCTTTTATTAAGCATAAATGCCAATCATCTTATAGTTTTTTCTTTTCAAATGTGAGGACTTGTTGCTTTTCTTTATTTAGTATTGTTGTATGTTCAACACTTTTGGGTTTTGGACTGTTACTGGGACAAAACAAAAGACGTCATCATGGGTCTGGGACCATGGTTCTGAACCTTTTTGGATTGTAACCTTTTAAAGCAAAGCGGTATCAATTCAAGAACTCTTGTCACAGTTTGCATACGTCCGTTCTTTCATATGAATAGTTTTTAGATGCCTGAAGAGGTAAAGCTATTACTGTGGTCTGTCTCCGTCATGGGGGTTAAACATTGGTCTTAAAACACTATTTTCTTGCATTTCATAGACTGAACTTAATTAGCTGATCAGTTGAAAAAATAATGAGATTGATGAAAAAATTAAATTATTGTTGCCCTAATGTGATTCTGAAATGAGCTGAAAAGTAGGAAATACATTTACTTACTGATGTTGCACTTTGGAAAATGTTCATTATTACCAGGCTATGGTGCAGAAAAACACTTTATGCACTCAGAATCTATTTCTAATTTATTACAGCCTGTACTCACTCCCAATACGTCAAATACACCAGTTTGATCAGGGCCCCTGCGCAACAAAAATAAAGGAGCCCTTTTTTTTTCTAAAATTAACCACATACTTTTTGTGCCTTTATTTTGAAAGTCTACCTGAACGATGCATATCTATTATTGCTATCTTGACCATGGAGCCCTGCACTTGCAAAGCTGATGCTATTGGGGAACCTACAGAGTCACACATTTAAGCATAAGGCCACTGACCGAGCTGCTGTATTTGACGCGATGTGTTCTATATTAATGATACTTTATGAGCACCACATCAGATGAAGTGCTACCAGGTTTGTTTTGGAGAATAGCTTCATGTCATCAGGAAAAACTGACATCTAACCAATATCCAAGGTTGTTTTAGATCCTTGACCACCATTTCAGCTCTGATCTGCTTCACTACACTGCTGTGTGAAACACAACAGAACCTGGGCTCCCTTAATATCTGAACTTTCTGATTGACTTTTGGACACTTTGTTTGGTCAGTAGTTACAACCGACTTTGGAGACTGGTTTAGTTTCATCTGAGCTGGCTCAGTCCATGAGCATGGCACTAACACTGCTGAGGTTAGAGGTTCAAACACTAGGTCCATATACACCTCACATGTATATACATGATGCACTGTGGTACAGAATGTGCAGTCTTATTTACTAGAGGCTTGAAAAGTGTCACTGATCAGACACGTTTACACTGAACAGAGACGTCTGGATTTAGTGACAAATCTGTGTGTGAGTATGTGTGAAAGTGTGTGTGTGTGTGTGACCGAGGGAATTTCGGGTAATTTGTCAGACAGATGCACTGCTGGACTGGGATGTTTTGTCCTTGTCTGTCTCCGAGATCCAATTGGACACGCGCTCATACACAAACACACACAAACACACACAGAAAGCCTCCGAACAAGACAGAATGAGTCATGAAATTTACATTCCCACTTAGCAGCTTTCAGAGGAGAGCGTGCTGCTGGGACTAATGGATAAACACTGCTGGTACGAAGTCAAATGCTCCTTAAAGGTCACACACACACACTCACGCTCACACACACACACTGAAGCACACTTCACTACTCTTCCACTGAATAACACTGTTCATACAAAAGCTTTCCGTATTAATAGCTTTTCCACCGCCATGATTGTTTGACACGCAGGTGAGTCAATAGGAATGATTGTCGAAAGACGTTGCCGCTGCTTCTTCCTGCTCCGCGACCGCCCGAACACACTCACCTCATGACACCCCCGTCATCCCAGGAAGAAGGGTGGGGGGAGGGACTTTGGAAAACTTGAGAGTTAGTTGGGGGAGAGGCTGGGTGGGGATAATACACACTTAGAGCTGGTGGAAGACAGGGGCTGCGGTGATGAGGAGGCCCAGGAGGAAGCACAGGCCAGGGGGCAGAGGTGAGGGCGGAGCGCCCCCTGACGAGCGAATGGAGGAAATCTTGATCTCAGAGGTGAGGAAGGCAGAGAGGGGGACGTGGGAGACCAGCGTGGGGCTGGCGTAGTTGATGAGGGAATCGATCTTCTCTGCTTCCTTACTGCAGGCCTCGATCTGGAAAACACAATAAAATAAACAATTCAGTTTAGCTCCCAGCTTGCATATGTTTTGCATCCTTCATTCCTTTTCCCGGCGTTTCAACTATTCATTCTCTTATTAACTTTTATCCTCTCATTCATACTTCCAAGTCCAGTCCTTCCAAACCTCATAATGTTCCACAGCTTTCATATATTATGACTTTTATTCAACTGTTGAATCCTTTTCATACTAATTAGACTCTTTCCCAGGTGTCCAGCTGTCCACACTCCTTCAGCTGCTCATACAAATCAAAGCTAGCAATTCAGTTTAGCGTCAGCTTTTCAACAAACTAAAATATCCACACATCTTCCACACATTGTTGGTATTATTTAAAGTTTAGTGCCTGCAACCAGCATTCACACAACAGTTTCTTCAGAAATAGCCTTTTCTAGTTTTCAAATGCACTTTGGTTTTATTATACAACAAACTGGATGTCAGCAAATCTGTATGATTTGTAGTGTTATCGTGCAGGATGTATGGAAACTCTGAATATACACCAAGGTAAACTGCTGCCAGTGATGATGTTGTAGTAAGTTTGACCATTTACTGTCACACTTCTTCAAGACATACTGATGAAAACTGTAAATAAAGTGACTGTTTTTAACTAAACATTGAATTGTACATAAGTGTAAATAAACTTATCAAATCAAATTTTTAACACAATCACCTCTGATATATATTTTTTACCATATCTATAATCATTTAAATCACCATACAGCATTGCATCGAAGATATTTAACAGTGGATTGATCTGGGAACATGCAGCACATGTCTGTCAGGTAGAACCAGGTAGACAGGAAGCAACTGAACAGGAAGTGATGTAACAGGATGTGGTGTCATTGCATTCAAGATGAGCCAGGCCTGTGCAGAATCCAACACAATGCATGCCGGTTAGATTTGTGGCTAGATATTAGTCTTTTGGTGTCCGATGAAGTTTCAATCTGCTAACAAACAGATAATTTGTTGCTGATAATTAACAGAGCTTATACATATGACTTTTCAAATGAACCGTTATAAGGCAGATAAAAGAACAGAGGGACATGTGACAGTAGGGGGATCTCTTCTATTTCAACTTAAATCAGCGATCAAGAATGCACTTTAATTCTTCAGCTATGAACGTGGTCTGCAGACTACAGGTAACCAACAGGTGATCTAACAGGATGTTAGTGTCCCCTCCTGTATATTTTCTGAAGTCTGCTGAAAACTGTCCAACCCGACTGCACCTGTTTATCACCACCCTCTGCTACGACCACTTGATCTCATCTACTTTCCAGACGAGGCAAAGTTCATCTTGAACAATCCTACTGAAAAACTAATTGATGAGAAGTTGGCAATATAGGCTACTTTAAAGGGACAGTTCACTTCCAAATCAAAAATATATATTTTCCCCCTGGCCTGTAGTGCTATTTATCCATTTAGATAGCTCTGGTGTGAGTTGCAGAATTTTGAAGTTGTTGAGATGTAAAGATGTCTCCCCTCTCTCTGATATAATGTAGCAAAATGGTCCTTGCCTTGTTGTGCTCAAAGCATCAAAAAATATATTTGAAAAAGTCTAAACTAATGTCTCTTTCCAAACATCATGACCTGGTTACTCGAGGTAATCAACAGACCTTATTGTGAGCAGTTTCATGCAGGAACTATTTTCTTTCTGCAGTACAATCTACCGGAATTACTTTTTACTATGAGACAGAAAGTAGTTCCAATATGAAACCTCTCACAGCCAGGTCTGTAGATTATCTTGAGCAGTTTATTCTTTCATGTCAGCTGTACTCATGACAGCTGCAACAGCTTCATTTTCTTTTTCTCTTGGAGCTCAAACAGTGGATCAGTCATTGGAATTAAATGTTCAGAAGTGTGAAGAAGTGTTTCCATCTTCTATTATGTGCATTAACACTTTTCTTAAAAAAGTGACAAAAAAACAACTGCAGGTATTTTAAATAGCTGAGTTTGTGGATTTGTGGAGGCTTATTTGCCTTTATTGTGGCTTTTTAAAAAGGGACTTTTACAAGAATTAAATATGTCAAATTAGAACTTGAACACCTTGAATTTCTAGCCATGCAGAACAGTATCAGAATAGACGATTAAGCTCAACTATATAACTATGAATTCTAAAAGCAACATTTTTATGTAAGTGAAAGGTACAAGGTTATTTTATATTTGAGTCTGCCATGTGCAATGCTTTCAACATAGTGTCTCAAAGCCAGACATATCTCCACAACACTGCTTTTATTGTACTTCTTTAAACCAATCACAGTCGTCTTGAGCAGCGCAAAACCCAGGATGCAACAACGGTGTCCCTGCAATATAGTACTGGGGGAACTTGTTTTGGACGAACATTTGCACGTGAGGAGGCGTGCCCTAGGATTAAAACAGCTAAAGACCCGCAAAAGAAAAGGTAACAGCTGCTAATGTGTTTACATTCACACCAATAGTGACTAGGTTAGGGTTAGGGTTACTTGCCTTTTATCAGCATATATGCTGCTAACTCAGTGGTTGTCTGAAAGCTGGTGAAAAAATTAGAAAGGGCACAAACTGTACATGGTGAGGGGCCACTTTGTCAAAAGTTGTGACGCACTTTCTAATGGAAGGGCATCTTGGAGGGCACTTTATCATGTTTTGTCCACTGGAGGGGCACTAGAGAGCATTTTATCATGTTTTGTCCAATGGAAAGGCAATCTAGATGGCACTTTATCATGTTTTGTCTACTGTGGGACACTCTAGAGGACATTTTATCATATTTTGTCTACTGGAAGGGCCCTAGAGGGCACATTGTCATGTTTTGTCCAATGGAAGGGCACTCTAGAGGGCACTTTATCGTGTTTTGTCTATTGGAAGGGCACCCTAGAGAGCAATTTATCATGTTTTGTCCAATGGAAGGGGTTGTCCTCAACTTCCTGAGTCTGGTAACATGCACATATTGGAAGAGTAATGGCAGGGAGAATGGAGAATGGAATAGAGAATGGCAGGCTTATACCAACAGTCTACATCATGTTAGTACAGAAGACAGAATAAAAACGAGGATAACTCCAGTGAATTCACTGTGTGCTATATGATTCAGTTTGCAATTTCGAGTGTTTTATTTACAAGGTACAGCACTGATTTATTTATCGTTCTACAATTAAAGGTTGTAAAACTATATAAACAAATGCAAGTTGCAGTCCCTTTATACTGACAAAAATTACATAAGTGGGTAAATAAATGACAAGTCATAAAAATTAACTCTTTTTTATGATGGAGTGCGGAGGATGAATATTTAAGAAACAAACCACAAGTGCACATCGCACACTTCACAGAACATTTGCCCTGCCTTCATAAGATAAATATTACTTTTACTTACTCAAACAAGTGGGAGAAGCTGTTGCCTAGTAACAGCTAAAACGAAAAGCTTACCAGAAGAAGCTTCCCTCAAACACAGACTGTTGTTTGCTTTGTGTTTTTTCTTGTTTATCCTTTTCTTTTTCCCTTTGCTTGCTCTTCTGTCTAAATCCAATGCCATTTTAAATTCATTCTGCCTGTCCACATACTTCCATCCCCTTGGGTTCCTTCTAACCTTTCTGTTCCCAGAAAGGTTAAAATGGGTTTAATTAGTTAATTTATTATTATACATTATTATTATCAGATAAAGTATTCAATAGAGTATTATTGTTCTTCTTTGAAGATGCAGCTACCTTTTCTTTTCTTTTTTTTTAAATTCTGTCTTATATCAAAAGAAATACTTAACTACACAGGGTCTTTTTCTCTATGTTACATTCTGGTGGTTCTCTTGTTCAGCTGCAGCTACAAGATTTTGGAGAGCTGTTTGACTTAGCACAATGAATTTTGAAGTCTAAAAGTGTAAATGAGTAATTGCAAAACTGTCCTACTTTTGATTAATTATTGCCAAGGGCTTGAAAGAGTGAAGTTAGAGAAAGATTTCAGGTTAAAAGTCAAGGTGGACTTGAATTGTCACTAATGATATGGCAAGATTGCTGGAGGGTAATGCCGAGAGGTTTCACTTTTCATCCTAATTGATCAACTAAAATATAGGCTTGGAAAACATTTGGCATTAGCCAATGTGAATAGATTTCATATTCAGGCAGCAAGTGTACCGCGAAGAGCAAACCTGTGGAGGCAGAGTGCAACCCCAAGCCAGCTGAAGCACTGAAATGAGTGAAAATAAAGTTGCTCAACTTTGATCCCATACACTGTGTTCATTCCCAACATGTTGTCAGTTACATTTCTGCACTGATCAAGGCAATGTAGCTGAAACCATCAGAGGGAATAACCCTCACATATGGTGTGAGCATTGTTTTCACAAAGCACGAAACACATCCATCAGCCCTTATTTTTCTATCAACCTGATGCCACTGCTAAACAATGAATTATGTTTTGTGTTCTTTAACGGTACTGTGAGGAATTTTAAGAAAATCCTTGGCTGTTAAGTGAGCTGCAGTCGAAATTTTTTTGCTCACAAAACAGAGGTGTGAGCTAGCATCCTGGGCATCGGCCAGAACAGAGACATGACATACACAAGACTGAACCTGACTGAGCGGCATCATTGTGATAGATGAGGTAAACAAAGTTAGGCAAAGTTTTCCAACAGAGCCTTCCAAAATTCAGATCAAACTGTCAAACACAGCACTTCATCAAATATGGATCAAGATTCTGTCAGTTCAGTGCTTTTCCTTGCCTCAGTTGTTTTCATATTTTAGTGTTCTCTTTAGCTGTAACATGAGAACCTTTGCGGCCAGGCAGGCTGCTATATTTATCTTCTGAATGGATGAACAAAAATGAAGCACCGCCTAAGTCGCAAGTATATCACCGAGCAACCCCATTCTCTTGTTGTATTGCACTCGCTCCAGTTGTAAAAAAACAAACCCAAGACGGTGACCCCCATAATACCAAACTCAAGGCTCCCAAACGGTGGTCAGGTGTCACTACAATCTGTACAGGGTGACCTCATACTTAAGAAAAAAATAGCATTGGCCCGACACGTTGCAATTCACTACTGCAAAAGTTGAACCAGGTTCAGTTGTTCTGTTAGACGACCCTGTTGGCACCACAATGAGTCACTGACAGAGCTAATACTGGTCTGAACCCTAGAGTCAGCAAGGGTACAGAGACACAATGTGAACAAACCCACCGTTACAAATACACTAGGAAGAGGTCATACAGGCTAAATGAGATGTTAAGGTATTGTAGCCAGGATGTGTCAATCCAGGGAGTGACACATGTCAACACTTGGAAATAGGACAGGGACGTAGATGCAGCAGTGGACCTGTTGCATGTCATATTTCCAACTCTATGTCAGCATTGCACTGTCCTCCCTCTATTTTGTTTTTATGGGTACAATGATAACACTTCAATCAATCAGCAGAACTTGCTTTTTACAGTAGAGTTAGGATCAGGGCTGATAGGGATGAAATTCCGGGCAGTTCTGATATATAATACATTCACTAGAATGGGACGGATGTCAAGTGACAGTGACCTTGACCTTCGAGTCCAAGTCGACGTTTTGTGCCAAGTTTGAAGAAATTCTCTCAAGGTATTTTTGAGATATTGCATATATGTGAATTAGATTGTCAGGCAGATGGACAACCTTAAAACATAATGCCTAAGGCCACTGTTGGCAGAGCAAAAACATAAAAACACACATATAGTAGTACTGTGCTGTGATGGATCCAAATAAGATCGGGGGTTAATATCACTGAGCTATTTATTTATTTATTTTGTCTCATGGCCATAAATGTTCAATAAACTGTTATATTTGCTCTCTCTGCTTTGAAGTCTTTGTCAATGAGATGCCTTGGATTGTATGTGAGAGATAGAACCCCACAGCCAATCATTTCCTAAATGCTCGACCCTGTGGTCAATCATTTCAAATACTCTTTACAGGAATGTGCTGTTGCTATGAGGTCACAGTGTCTCTTGCTTTGTTCACTGGAACGGAAAGACCTTGAGCTAAAAAAAAAAAAATCAGACAGGAACACTAACAAAAACAGAAATATCTCTGTGCCGTCATACCTGTGAAGTCCTCCCACAGGCCTTGATCTTTTAATACAGTTGCTATACTGAGCACATCTCACAATTTCCTCAGGAACAACACAAAGGACTGATACAGCCTCTTCTTCATGATACGTTTCCTCTGCAGGGATGTATGTAATAATGTATCAGAGGTGTGGACCAGTTTTACGAAGGAACTGCTTTCTTTCTACAGTAGAATCTACTAGAACTACTTTAGAATCTAACATGAAACTGTTCACAACAAAGCGTGTGGATTATCTTGAGCAAGCGGATCGTGGGTTTTGCTTTGAGCACCACAAGCCGAGTGCCAATATCTCCAAACACCAGAACAATCTAGATGGACAAACAGCACTACAGGCCAGGGGAAAATTTTTTGTAATTTTGATTTTGGGGTGAACTGTCCCTTTAACGCCAAAGACTTGTCACTTCACTTGTCAAAAGGCTCAATCAAAAGGACTGACTTGGAAATACTTGATACGTTACACCAAAGTCCAAGGACCAACTCATTTCACTTCATTTCCTGAATCAACATTCTCGGCAAGTCGACACTTAATTCCCAGTTTTGTTTGAACCAATTTAAGAGCATCCAGTTAAGTTGCAGGAGAGAACCATGAAGAAGTTACATTCTGTTACTGAGGTGGATAAAATGGTACCAAAGATGATTTTGTTAACTTACAAAAACAAGCATGCAGTCGTCAACAAAAAACGAACTGCATTACGCAAAATGTGTTCGTCGAAAATTACAAATGGAGATGCAACAACTAACTTTGTTGCATCTGAAGTTGCCTAGAGAATGGTAAGTTAAGACTCTGTTGTTAAAATGGCTTTACATTTGATGACTTGTTCAGGTCTTGTGTCTTGACTCGGGACTTGAGACATACTTGGGAAACAATTTGTTTGACTGGAGGTTCTACAGTGCGCATTTCCGAATGTGCCAAATAAAAATAAACTGGGGGAAAAATTTCTTGTGCCATGTCAGACTGCTCTGTTGGAGCTGGATGAAAACTTTGAGTGTGTGTTTGCTCTGGGACGTTGTAGAAACAGAACTTTGAAACTGACGTGTGTAAGCAGAATTAAAGTTGTAGCCAGACATTCTCTATTTAACTATTTCAACTATTGCCTTGTTAAAAAAAAAAAAAAAAAAATCAAAGCTTCTTTTCATGTGAAAACATGCCTTTGATGTTGGAATCTATTGATTATGAACCATTTTACCTCTGAGTTTTTGTGATTCCCTCTTTCAAACCAAGTCTCAGTTTCATCCTCCTGTTTTATTCTCTTTATTCTCTGTCTTTATGTCTTTTTTATTTCATTGTTACTCCCGTTCTCTCCACCATAAAAGTCATCCACCAGCCAGTACCACTCTATATGCAGCTTTTGTATGGAACATATTCAATGCTTTTGGGCATGAACTGATTCTAGGCTAAGATTAGATTAGAGCGCTACCAGCAGCAGCAGTTAAACACCAGCCTGAAGAAATGTCAGCTCCAGATAGAGCACAGCTGTACTTTAGTGTTTTTAACCCACTTAGTGGGTGACACACATAAACTTCTTCCTATTACAATAACCTAACATGATCACCCTCATGACTTGAGGGTACAACATGGACTGAAAGAGTTTTTATGTCAATGACAATTAAAATCAGTTATGAGGTCACTTCTGTAAGGCCACAGATGTAGCACATGATAAAGCTGGTCGTATGTCTGAATAGGAAGCGCAAGCACTTTTACACAAGGCAGGGTAATAAAGTGCCTGGCCAAAAAAAAGTTATACACTTCATTTCATTGGACCGCTTTGAATATGGCAAGCATTCACCATGGCATTGTTTCAAATAAGCTTATGCAATGTCCCAACATTTATTTCTGTCCAGAGTTGCATTAATTTTTCACAAAGATCTTGTATTGATGATAGGAAAGTTGGACCACTGCAGAAAGTCTTCTTCAGATTCTCAGTGGGGTTATGGTCTGGACTCTGTGGTGTTTGAGCCACCAGAGTCAGAGGATGGTGAGAGGATGGTATTTTTTTTTTTCTTCTATGTCGGAACTGAAGTGAGCTGAAGTGAACTGCTGGGCTGATTTGGACTGAGAGAGTCGCTGGGGGGTGGGGCTTATATAGAGCTAATACAGTGTTGGGGGGAGACCATAGCTCCACCGCATCACCGAGCCATGTTTCAGGTCCGCCCACACAACACAGAGATCATGGAGAACAGTTTGCATAGTTCTCAGTCTTTTCACGTGTTTTCAGCAACTGTTTTCTAACATGTATTATGTTTAGAAGAAAAACTCCCTTTTTCCTTTTACACAGTCAGTCTAAGATTAAGACTGCAGCAACACAAGGTTTTACACAAACAAAGGCAGAGATAAATGCTTGTCTGGTTCCACCTTAATGACTTTATCACTTCATTATCATCTCTTATACACAAGAAAATAGAATCAGTCTAATAACCCAGGAAACTCCATTAACGAGTCAATTGTAAGTTTTTAATGAGATTCTTGTTGTCTCTTTTCTCTGATGGTGCAGAAAAACAGAGTGCAACCATCGTAAATCAGGCTAAAAATCCTTCCCTGTGGTTCTATTCCAAGTGGAACCTATATAGGGGCCGGTTCATCCTAAACTTAACACAGTACTTAACACATCCATTAGAATTTTGTGCTGGTAGAGCATCGCAAACCTTCGTCAAAGCTGATGACTGCCATGACTTTTGGACAGTATTCACGTTATCTTGAAGATTTGGTTAACTTTATTTGAATGGGTGGGCATAAGACTGTAACCATGTCATCACACCTGTGAATACGAAGGTGTCTGTCATGAAGTGTTGTCAGTCACTTTATATAATTTTGAATACAAAGTTGACATTGTTTGTTTGAGATGTCTTTGTTATAATAGATTGACAATAATTAAGCCAATACTATCTCTGTTATGACAACTTGACATGATCAAACTTAAAGAAAAATCAGATGTAATTTACTACACTAATTCATAGATAATTAAAGCTTTATGGATATTTTGGCATGTTGATAGAATTAAGCAATACTTTATTAGTTATAGAATAGAGGGACACATTTTATAATGTTGTGTGAAAAATAATTTACATTTGTTATATGATCTTAAGATGTATTAGTTATGGTTACAGCTAGAATTTTTTTTAAAAACATATATGCTGCATTTGTCATTACTGTCCATATAAAACAATCATGACAATAAAATATAGCAAGTGAAAACAGGCTGAATTGAGACGTTGAAGGAGACAGATGCGTCCTCCCCCTCAGTTTACCACTGTAATCACCTACAGCATGAATATTCATGTCCAGAAGGACCGAGGTAGGTAATTAGCAGAGCTAAACACGGCTGTGTTGGGAGTTGCTCGCGCCTGTGTGTTTATGTTTGTGTGTGTGTGAGAGAAGAAACAGGGAGATGAAAGAGCTCCTGTCGTCAGGCAAAAACCGAGCAACCTGGAATATGAACTCACGCTCCGATTATAGGAAAGATTAATTATTATTGATGATAGTGATGCTTTTATCAGATCACACAGTGGAGTCTGCAGAAAAATCAAGGAGGATTTAATGTTGCATATTATAGTGTTAATAAATGGAGGTGACATTTGCTGTCAATCAACAGCGTCTCGTCTTATGAAATCTGTCTGATATTAGTCTACAGTTGTTTCCAAAGCTTGTAAAGGCTCACTTCTGTAGAGGTTTAATAAAAATAAGGACTTGAGTACCACAATATTATATTTTGTGATCAATTTTCAGAAACACTGTATCTTGAAGCTCGATCTATCTTCACTGTTCTGATTGCATAAAAAAGTTCACTTTTTTAACTTTATTCTTGTGGTGGTGTGTTCTTTATTCTCTCTTCCATCGAGGAGTTGGGTGAGAGGAGGCCATGCTGACATCGGTCACAGACAACACCTCTCACCCCCTGCATGTGACTGTGGCTGCACTAAGCAGCTCCTCCAGCAGCAGACTGCTGCACCCACAGTGCAAGAAGGAGGAAGTCCTTCACCCCAACAGCTGTGAGACTCTTTAACACCAGCATGTCTTCATGTAGCGCTGCTATGTGTCTGTTACATTTCTCATCACTTACAACAGCAGCATCCTACTCCATTTCTCTGGTGTATACCATGCTTTCTTTATTTGTACATATTGCTTTACCATATGGCATAATATATACTCGCCATCTGTTGAGCCTTCACATATTTAATGTGCAGTTACCTTGTGCAATATATGGTATTTTTACATTTTCTGCATTAAATAATCTTCTGTGAAATATATATTTTTCTACTGGAAATCATCAATGTGAAATTTCTGCTGCTAGCATTAACAACTAACACTACTTAAGGGATAGTTCACCCAAAATTATCATTATCTACTCAGCCTCATGCTGACTGAAGGTCAGGTTTAGTTTTTGGTGGAGTTTCACAGGAGTTTCAGCGGTGCTGCAGAATCTCCCAAACAATGAAAGTGAATGGTGACCAGTTTTCAATCATAAAAAAACAACAGAATAAAAATATAAAATACCTCCATACTGCCTGTCTGATGTAATCCAAGTCTCCTAAAGCTCCAAAATACCAAGTTGACTAAAAAAAATGTTATTTCCACCATGTTAAGTCTGAATCTTCACTGTAGACCCTTAGTGTGGAGCCACATTCACGTGCACATGCACACTGTCTGAACTGGGTGTGTGTGGTGTGACAGTCTGCAAACGGCATGTTGGGACGTTAGGAGACTTGGATTATACCAGAGGAGCAGTATGGAGGCATTTTATGGTTTCTTTCCAATTGTTTTTGAGTCACAGAGCTCCATTGTCATCCAGAAATTATTAAAACACATATGTTCCACTGGCTCACATGTTCCTTCAATAACATAAGCACACACTGGAATTTATTTTGACTCAGTCCCACACACACACCATCCCGCTGCCCCAAATCCTCGCTAGAGGCCCAAATCTGGATTAATCCACTGCTGAAAATAGTCCCCAGCAAATGCACAGATTTCAATTTCACTTTCAATTACTGTAATACAAAGACAGCAGGGAAATGTGTTCATATCCATATTTACTCTGCAATCAAACTGTGTGAACATTAAGAAGTAATTTGGTGTGATTTAAAAGTACAGGAGGAGCTCACAGAAAAAATCAGAAATAGATGCAGACATGCTGGGCTGGTAGGAGATGATGATGGTTGCATAATTATGTGGACTAAAAGTGCAGGATCACTGTCAACACTGTTCAACAGCTCAACAGTCCCAACATGCCATTCACAC
This sequence comes from Lutjanus erythropterus, assembly GCF_056507025.1. Taxonomy (NCBI): domain Eukaryota; kingdom Metazoa; phylum Chordata; class Actinopteri; order Lutjaniformes; family Lutjanidae; genus Lutjanus; species Lutjanus erythropterus. Next base: position 3,872,666 of record NC_139337.1, on the reverse strand, counting down.
ACCGTCACACCAAACACACACACCCAGTTCAGACAGTGTGCATGTGTGTGTGAACGTGGCTCCAAGCTAAAGATCTACAGTTACGATTCAGACTAAAAACATGGTGGAAATAACATCTTTTTCATCAACTTGGTATTTTGGAGCTATAGGAGACTTGGATTACACCAGAGAAGCAGTATGGAGGCATTTTATGTTTTTATTGTGTTGGTTTTTTACGTTTTTAAACTGGTCACCATTCACTTCCATTGTTTGGGCGATTCTGCAACACTGTTTTCCTGTGAAACTCCAGCAGTGTTTTGTGGACTAACAAAATAAACTAATTCTCAGTCGTTATGAGGGTGAGTAGATAATGAATGAATTTTTCATTTTGGGGTGAACTATCTCTTCACATGATTGTTTTTCTCATTATTATAATGCTACACACCATGTGTGTACTACAATTTGTCTGCAATTATCCTGCACAATCATCCATATTCACCCATATTTCTGTCCAGACATCCAAATACTCCATATATCTGTATAAGTGAAAGGTATATATAGTGTATATAGTCTTGAGTGTACAGCTCTGACAAATGTAATACTTTATATTTTATATTTTTTAAATTCTTTTATATGTATTTTTCCTCTATTTTATCTTATGAGGATTCTCCTCTCCTCTTTCTTCTACATGTTCTTGTTGAACAGTGTTGACAGTGATCCACATAACTATGCAACCATCATCATCTCCTACCAGCCCAGCATGTCTTCATCTACGTCTGATTTCTTCCGTGATGTTGAGCTCCTCCTGTGCTTTTAAATCACACCAAATTACTTCTTAATGTTCACACAATTTGAAATTTGATTGCTGAGTAAATATGGGTATGAACACATTTCCCTGATGTTTTTGTATTAAAGTAATTGAAAGCAAAATTGAAATCTGTGCATTTGCTGGGGACTATTTTCAGCGATGGATTAATCCACATTTGGGGCTTTAATGAGGATTTGGGGCAGCAGGATGGTGTGTTTGTGTGTGTGTGTGTGTGTGTGTGTGTGTGTGTGTGTGTGTGTGGGACTGAGTCAAAATAAACTCCTGCGTGTGCTCATGTTATTGAAGGAACACGTGAGCCAGTGGAACAGATGTGTTTTAATAGTTTCTGGATAACAATGGAGCTCTGTGGCTCAGAGGAAGAAGATCTATCAGGCTACTTGTTCATAGATAGATTTACTGTTCATTTGGGTCTTTTGAAAGGAATTATTTGCAGTAAGAAAAATATCAAATCTTGGTATATTTTTTTATTCAGATATGAGATGAGTTACATAGGGACATCAGCTTTTTTAAAATCAAAACTTGAAAAATATGCCGAATAGGCCAATGTCATCCTTCTGTGATAAGACTAAAATTTGCTTTTAATTTATTTCAATGTGCAGCTCTGCTCTAAATGCTGTAATTTTGACAAGGAAACTGTGAAATGGACACAAGATGCTGCAGGGGAGCAGTTTCATCTCATTTCAGAAGTGACCATGAGCTAAAATGGTGTTCATACACACTCAGGTTGGTTTTCAGTAATGTTCAGTGAAAAGGAACAAGAACTGTAAAGAAAAGGCTGAATGCGTGTGTGTGTGTGTGTGTGTGTGTGTGTGTGTGTGTGTGTGTGTGTGTGTGTGTGTGTGTGTGTGTGTGAGAGAGAGAGAGAGAGTGTTACCTGCAGCGGTGTGGGCTGCTGGTCCACCGGAGCGATCAGGACCACCAGCTCGTGGTCGATGCTCAGGTAGCCGAAGACATCGCACTGCGGCACCGAGACGTGAAGGCGCAGGATCTGCAGGACGTCGTGGACCGTGACCGGCTGGTTTTTGTTCAGCTGCACACAGACAGGGGTCAAAGGTCAAACAGAGCCGGGGGTATGAATGCTGCTGTCCAAGTTTCAATCAAAACTTTCAAACAAGCTTTCAAATGTCAGTAAAAAAAATATACTGCATGCTGGGTGCATCTCAATGAGAGGTTAAACTAATAAACACAATAAACATCTAGCAGCAAACACACTGGATTCATTATTGATCTTAAATGTCAACTGTTGTCCAAAAACTTTCTTACTTTCAAAGAAAACAAAGAAACCTGTTGGGAATGTTCTTGTTAATTTTATTTTATAGAAATTTTAAAAACTCTTTTGCAAAGTTTGTGGAGTGAAACAGAACTATGGTGGCATATTTAGAGACATTTAGAGAATAACTAGCCATTTTATTTTTTAAATTTGCTCAGAGTTGTCTTAATGCTAATCAGAATACCCATTTTTAAACCATAATTCTTATTCAGGTTTGATTTAGAAGGATTGCAGAGATCATGAAGAATATTCAGAGGCCACAGGTGAGCCAGTGGCTCAGAGAAATGACTAACTGTGTTATGGAGAAGATAACTTATATCCTGAAAAGGAAAGGTAAAACCTCCCATAGAACTTGGGGCCCTTTCACCCAACTACTGCAGAATGTAAGTGTGTCAGATGTACTACACAGTGATGACTCTGGGAATCCATGAAAGACTCCTCTTACACTTTGCTCTCTGACAGAAACAGCAAAGAAGTCAAACTTTTAACAAATACAGAGCAATCAATAACTAAATTTAAATTTAAAAATGAATAAATAGCACACAGCCATTTGGGGAAGATACCTCTTCTGCAGATGTGATTGTGTGCATTGTCCTGGATAATGTTGCTAATGCCCAATTTTTATTTTTATTTTATTTTTATTATTTAATTTAATTTATCTATTTTTGTTTCATTTTCTCTTTTTTATATAAAATTATTTCATTTCTATGCCTCTGTTACTTATACTTTTGATATAAAGTTCTTGTAAGGTATGTCTTGTCTTATAATCGTGTTAAAAAAGGAAATAAACATATTGTTAAAAAAAAGAAGGGCTACAGAGTTGACGTATTATGGTTGAAAGTAACATTTTTTTTAATGAATTTGTCTAAAAATAGAAAGCAGGAGTTCCAGTGACGTTGCTTTTCCAGTAATTAGTCAGACCCTATGTGTTTCCATGGAAACAGAGATAATACTAGCAAAAAGTTTTTATTTGGAAAGCAAATTGCCCGACAGTATGAATAAATCTTGATTATATCTTTAAATTTGTGTGTAACCTGTTGTATAATTGCAATATTACACTCAAGGGTGAACTTTAACATGATTATTAGCACGTCAGTCATGCTACTAATCACATTAAAGCTCACCCTCGAGCGTAATGTCGCTTAAGTGCACATACAGCTGAAACCTCAGCAGTGCAGCCTCCTTGCATAAATGACACAGAGGAAAAACGACCAGGGCCACACTTCCCAGGTTTTCCAGACTGTCGCTTAGCAGGTGCCCTTAAGGAAGAGCTGCTAAGGTACATCGTAGGCTGTAAACTATCTTTTATCGCGGTGCATGCATCGATTGATCACTTGTAAAGGCTCATAAATAATGTATAACATAACAATTGCTGCCATAATCATTTTACCTCAATCTAATATTACAGCAAAGGAAGCTATGGCTACTAAAGAGTATGAATCAGTTTATATGACACAGTCTGAGACTTGTTGAAAGGTCAGCATCTGTATCAGTGATCTGATTCAAATTTTAAATGTATTTCATAAGATTATAAACGTTATTTTAACACTGATAAAAACACATTTCCACTTAGAACCATCAGAAACAATAATCACAGCCTATGGGAAAAGACTGGAAACGAGTAGAAAAATAAAACCAAAAAAAAGTTGAAAACAATGCTGTTTGTAATACGACATTCTAAAAATTCAATGAGTTATAGGTGCTGAGACAAGGGTTACAACCATCCCTGGTCTCTGCTACTTTATTTTAAATTGAGTCATATTAATTATGTATTTGTATTTTAAAGTTGGGAAACTGCAAATTGAGACCGCTTATGAAGTTTTACTGACAGAGACAATGATAGTTGTTAAGCAACCAAGATGCATCTCCAACTGCGCAAAATGTAACAATTCAATAGTGATAATTCCATATGTACTTTTTGCCTTTTGTGCAATTTATATATATAAAAAAAACATTTTCATTGAAAACACAGACCCCTTCAGGAAAAATCTGGTACCAGCAGCATTGTTAATGACGATGACAATACATTTTACATGCAGAGCAGGTTTTACTATATGAAAGCAGTATTTTAGGTTTCCATGGGTGCTGCTATTGTTGCGTGAAGTCTGACAGCTGCTTCTTCCTGAGGTCAAGGTAGTTATTTTTGCCCTGAATTCACGAATAGGAACTTTGACTTTGAGTGGCGTTCCATTGGACTTTTTCTGGGTCAGAAAATTCAACTAGTCTCCCCATTGTTCAAGAGACAGAAGAGACAGAGGTGAGAACAGGTCCAAGTCCAGCTGCCATGAGGGCAGAGGAGGAGAGGAGCTGCTAGAGGAGTGAGGCTGCAGGCACACAGGGGGTTTATTTACTGACATTTTTGCCTCATAGATACAAGTGGAATAGTCAAAACTACACGGAAAACAAACTAAATAGTAATATAAATAAATCTCTCTATATATATGTAATAAATAATATCTGTGATTGGGACAGCACTGTATTGAAGAACAAAACATCTGTTTCTCTGAGGGGAAAAAGTTGTTTTTTGAGAATTTCCTTTCATTAAAAAATCCTCTCATTCAAAGTAAAGCAACTAAAAACAAACAAAAAAAAAACTTTCCTCCTTTCATGATAAGTCATGAACAGAATAGTAACAAGAATAGTAAAGCAGACTGAGCTGAACAACAAAGTTGCAATATTAAAATAGCATTTTTCAGCTTTTATCCTCAATATTTAGATTTTGTGGCTGCGATTAAAAATAAGTAGGAAGAATCTTGTAATTTTGAGGAGAAAACCCTCTTGTTCTGAGAATAAATTTGCTTCATAGCGTGACATTACAACCTTTTCTCGTAAAATTACAATCATTATTCGTAATATTATGACCTTCTTTACTTTTTGTTTCCTAAAAGCTAAAACACACAGCCAGCTCACAGAACCAAAAGGTGCCACAGTACAAACCACATACAGCATACTGTATATATTGTGGAATATTTCTCAACCTCAACAACTTTCTAAATTGTTCTACACACACAAGAGACAGAGGTGATGAGAGGAGGAGAAGGGGAGATGAGACAAGCAGGGAGCGAGTTTATTTATTGTAATTTTAGTCGGCACAAGTGGTTAAAACCACAGTGAAAAGGAACAAACTAGAAAATAATATCTGCATTTGGGCCAGCATTGTATCGAAGAACAAAACATCTGTTTCTCTGTGGGAAAAAAGTGACGGCGACTGTTTTGACCATGTGGCGGGAGTGTGTTTTAGCTTTAACAGTGGCCTTCCACATAGGTGTACCATTATTTGCCTCTGAATAGTGTCTCAATTGCTTTTTGAGAATTTCCTTTCATTAAAGTCCTCAAATTCAAGTAAAGAAACACAAAACTTTCCTCCTTTCATGAGAAGTCATGAAAAGAAATAAGAGAAGTAAAGCAGACTGAGCTGGACTGAAAAAGTTGCAAGGTGATGAGAGGAGGAACAGAAGAAGAGAGGAGCAGCTCCGGGAGGCGAGTTCCAAGGCACCAGGTTTATTTATTGAAATTGTCGCCTCATACAAGCAGACACAAGTGGAATAGCTAAAGCTTTGGAAAAAAAAAAAGTGAAAAGGAACAAACTAGTAAATCATGTCTGTACTTGGGACGGCATTGAAGTACAACGCATTTGTCTTTATGGGGGGAAAAGCGTCGGCGGCTGTTTTGAACATGTGGCAGGGGTGTGTTTTAGCTTAAACAGTGTCCTTCCACGTAGATGTAGCATTATTTGGCGCTGAAAAGTGTCTCTGTGGCTTCCTTTAATTAAAAAGTCCTCGAATTCAAAGTAAAGTAAATAAAAACTAACTCTCCTTTTTTCGTGATTAGCCATGAAAGGAAATGAATGATAAAGAGTAATACAGCAGACTGAGCTGCACTTAAAAGTTTTTTTTCTCAATATTTAGATTTTGTGCCTGTGATCAAAAATTAATAAGAACAATCTTGTAATTTTAAGAAGAAAATCACAATGTTTTGAGAATAAAATCACATTATGACATGACATTTTAATATTACGACCTTTTCTTGTAAAATTACAGCATTATTCATATTATTACTCATTTTCCTTTTGTTTCCTAAACACACACACAGCTGGCATTTCCTTTAATTAAAAAGTTGTCAAATGAAAAACTAAATACCTGTCATGAATATTCATGAAAAGAAATAAAATTCTAAAGAGTAATAAAGCTGACTGAGAGCGACAGACAGGATCATCCATGTAATATTGAAAAAGTGCGTGTGGCTAAAAGACTTAAACGCAGCATTTATCGGCCCGACTGCTCAGCCTTTTTACAATTACTTTGATATTTGGAGGCTGGAAATTATTCCAATGAGCAGCGAGCATGGCCAGAGTCTCTCCGGTGATTAGATGCTAACCAGCCTGACTCCAGACCTCTGAATCTCTGCCCACATCTCTGAGTGCTTTTCACTGGTAATAAGACCAGATGATAAATGGAATGAAAAATCAAGGAGCTCCGGTGAAGCACGGAGGGTTGAATGAATTAAGACAGAAGAGATACAGAATGATATGAGAACATGTGCTGTAAAAATGGAAATGCTTGTGACACAGCAGGACAGAATAAGTGCGTCACTCTGCTGTCACTGCTGCAGCGCTGGATTAGTTTGTCTCATCTCTGGCGCTGACTGATTTGAATATGACGCCTACAGGTTTGGTCAGACAGGTCAAATGCAGGTAGAACCTTCTAATCCTAAGAACCCTCTTTCTGTGCTTTGACTTGTAAGGTTCTACGTGCAAAACATTAAAAGAAGCAGTGGTTTTCAAGGCACAAAAGCAGTTTACTCTTCATTTGTTCTGAACCAAAAAATTAACCTTGTAACACAGGAAGTGTAAAAATGTTTCCGAGAGGCCAAACATATGTCTTATTTTAGGGAGAAAGGAAAAGAAAAAAAGATGGATGAATGACTATTTAATAAACTTTAAGGCTTAATATTTATACAATTTAAAACATGTTAAAGAAGTGCAAGAATACAAGTTCTTGTTTCACAAGTTGTTTTTCTTTTTAACTCAACAATTTAAGTTAAATTTAGACATAATTGTAAAGGACAACTGTAAAATGCAAGTTCAGTCTTTCAAATCATTTTAGATCTTGCTGAGGAGTTTATTTTTATTGTTTGCAACCACGCTAGCCAGCTAAAGCTAGCTACTTACTGTTAGTCTGGCAGCCAGGGTGGAAAATGAATGTAATAAATGTGAATATCTACCAGCTATCGAGAGATAAATGTTCAAAATCACCATCCACTCAGTAGTAAATCATGATTTTGTGTCTGAAATCTACCAGCCACTTTCATGTTTTACCAACATCTGGCTGGTGCTAATTTCTCACCCTGCTAGCAGCCAATGCTATTGCAGCACTGAGAGGAAAGCACTTAAAAAAAAAAAAAAAGTCTATAACCTTTATTTCAGTCACAGGCAAAAAACTGAATTTATCCTTTAGTGCTTGTCTCTTCAGGTTAGCATTAGCTGTAGGCTAACATCAGGAAAGTAGCCTTAGCTGGCTAACTTGGTAGCTACCAGATAAACTCCTCAGCAACATCTAAAACAATTTTTAAAAGGCTTAAGTTGACTGTCATCAGTTCTGCTGATCCTCCATCTTTGGGTTTCTTATAAACACTGTGGCAGCGTTACAAAGAAGCAGAACCTGACTGGTCTTCCATTATTGTGGCTCCAACTCTGGTCACTACTGCACAGACTCTTCCTAATAATGTGTAAATAATGTCACCAGCACAAGATGGCAGCGCTCATATGCGAGATATTTTGACTGTATTTCGTACAGCAGGAGGTAATGGAGACAGATCGTCCATCTTTATACAGTCAGTAAAGACAACATGTAACATCTGGCACAACTTTTAAACTAAGGATTAATGTGGGTGTTTCTCCAACTATGGCAACAAAGTCCCGGCAGTGACAATTTGTATTTATGTTAAAAATTTCCTCAAATGATTCAGATGTTGAAATGATGTTTCCATGACGTTGTGTCTGAGTGACTAATGAAAACTGTCAGTGTGTATGAACACAACTGACAGCTAAGGTTACTGTCTAAATCCTATATGGGGTAGAGAAAATCATGCAATCCTCAATTGTTTTATTATTTCAGTGTTTACAATGATGCACAAAGCTTGATGAAAATGCATTTAAATATCTTAAATTTGATATAAATTTTAAATAAATGTATTAAATGAGCATTTGTCATTACGGCAAAAACGTGTGTGAGTCATGAAAAAATAAACAGTTTTGGGTACATATTTATATTTATTACAGCCTCTGATGCTTAAAATTAAAATTCATAAAGGTTGATTTTCAAGCAAGTCCACATGGAGGGATAAGGCCAATAGTCTGACCCAAACTACTTTTTTTTCGAAAGACCATATGTATTATTGCTAACTTGACCGTTAGCAATTCATATCATCACTTTCAATATGAAAGTACAACACAGCTTCAGCTACAACACAGTGATGTACGAAAAAGAGTTACAATCAAATGTATTTTTTACAGCAGGCAGTGGGGGAGGCTGGAAAAGAACAACAGGATCCTGAGGAAAAGAAACACAATAATACCCACAGTACACCAGTACACAACCTGCTGTCCACTGATTTAACATTCCACTCCTTTAATATTCATCGTGATGATGGATAGTTCCAAAAAAGGTTTAAAGGCCCTGGAGAACTGTCATTTTTATTCCACACATTCCTCTTACTTCTCAAAACATTGCACTTTTAATTACCCATAATGCAATCTGACCACTACTAGTTCAGTCTGAGATACAGGTGTGTTATGTTAGCAGCAACTAATGTAGCCTGCAGCAGGGATAAGGAGCAGATACAGAGGTGTGGTGACCTCACCAGCGTTTAGCCCTGCTGTGGCACACAACTGAGAGTGGACATGAAACTGTAAAATAAAGCACATACTGGAAAGTACAAAACTAAACTTCAAACCACAGTTAGAAGCTCATTCATTCTTGACAAGTGGGACAAAACCATATTTTAGGGGTTTTGATTTTTACTCTTCAATTATGCTGGAAAATATATTTTAATAAAAAATGTAATCAGTCAGAGGTTGGCCCGTTTTTAAACTAACAAGGTTTCATAGCCAAGATTTTGATCTTTTAAAAGTAGTTGACATCTTACAGAGTTGACAAAATGTTAAATTTTTTCATTTCACATCATAGTCATAGTGAGCAGCCATTTTATTGTTTATAGTGTCTCAGAGTCTCTTAATGCTTATTTAGCTTTGATTTAGAAGGGCTACAGAGTTGACATGTTATGGTTGAGACATATCTGATAGAAATATTTTTTAACAAATTTGTTTAAAAAAATAGATTCCTGCCTTTTTTAAACCAGGATGTGAGATATGATGTGATGCCTGATTAAATCATGTTTTTGTAAAAATCGGAAGTTGACAGAACTCTGGGATGCAACTTTAAAGGTCCAACATTTTCATTATATATTGTACAATAAAGATTTACCTACACCTATTCATTAGTTTCAGATTTTGAAGGCTTTTAACACATTTTTAAATAGTCTGAAGTTGTGAATTCTTGTCTGGGACAAGGCTGTTTTCTGGCACAGAGCAAGTTTAAAAAAAATCTAATTTTCATCAAAAAGATGGCATCAAATTATTATTATTTTTTTTATTATTATTATTTTATTTTTTTTATTAATCATTCTTAGAGTTTTTTTTGGGGGTAAAAGATGATTTGTACCAATTCTCAAAAATGGGTGAGCTACAAAAGTGAGGGTCTTCACAGGTCAGCTGCAGTCGGTGAGACAGCCCGCTTGTTAGGCGGGTCAGCCTCACTTTGACCTCCCACTCTGGAGGAGGTCCACCTCGGGCTCGACCCGGCGCAGCATGACCATCAGAGCTTCAAACAACTGTTTGTCACTCCCCAACACCTCGTCCTCTGAGAGCAAATTGCCCGGGTGCTTAAGTTTTATTCCATGAATAAATAAAGTGAATCAAATGAAGAAATGAAATATGAATGAATGGCGGGGTGTTATAAAAGCAGCCTGTTGCTGAATACACAGAGCAGAGAGGCTCTCAGCGGGGTAAGCTGCAGCTTTAGAGCAGCACCACAGTTAAACTCATATTCTCATGTATCTTAGCAGCTGCAGATCAAATCAGCTCTGCTTGTGTTTGGTATTAACAGGCTTAATGCTCAGTCTTCCTACGATGTGCTCAATATAATGTGCTGGGTGTAGCAGCCAAGTTGACTAACAGCCAAAGGGGCTTTGTTGTATAATTAAGCTGATCAGAATGAGATGCCAGTGGGACTTATTAGCTGCTAACATGTCAGCGTTTAGGCGTCAGCGGGCCACAGGCTTTACTGCTGCTCAACAGGCTGGGCACACATCCAGAGAGGCTCAGGGGAGGCGTGTGAGGGAGAGGATGCTGAGGCTGAAGGTGGAAGGAAGGAAGGAAGGAAGGAACTACCTCTGAGCAGTGTGTTGGGAATGTTAACACACTCATTTTTATTTTGGGATTTACTTACTCTATAGAACTACAGCACTCTGACAATATGTTAGGATATATGTACAGTGAAGGGACTCAAATTTACTGTGATGGGCAATATATCAATATTATATCAATACTGTGATATCAGGCTATATATGGTGTTAGATTAGGTTAGATTAGAGTTAGTTTTAGAGGCTGCATTGCAGTAAAGTGATGACATCTTCTGATTTAATCACACAGCTGTTCTTTTATTTGCCTTTACCCCACTTAGTCACTGTATCCACATTGATTGACTGATTATTTATCAAAAAATCTGTTGATATTTTGTAAAAACACCAAGTCAAAGATTCTACACAGGGATTCTGCAGGTCCCTAAATTCCAGTCATTTGAATTTTAGGCCTTAAAATGTCTTACAAAGTTTCAAATAGCATTCTGACAAGTCTTAAAAATGCCATTATGACATTAAAATTACTTTTATAAAGTTGGATTTTACTTCAGTCATTCTTTCAAATGAGTTTCTGGGAAACATTGTGTTGATCTCGCTGTTAAAACTACAAAACAGAACCAAGGTTAAACCAATAAGCACTAATGCAAGGTGTGCGTGTATTTTATTGTGCCAGTATGAGCACGAAATAGGTCTTAAATTACAATCACAATTATCTTAAAAGGGTCTTTAAAAGTCTCAAATTTAACTTGTTAAACCTGCAGAGACCCTGCTACAATACTGTCACAATAGAAGTATCTGGTCAAAAAATTCATGATATATGATTTAGTACATATTCAGCACGTTATTTTTGAGAACATTTCTATACCAAGATATATTATAGATCGCAACAGAGCCTAAAAATATTGATATATTATTTGTTAGTCATATCACTCAGCCCTGATGTCAAGTCAATTTTACTGCCACCATATCATAACAGAAATGATCTCAGTGCACTGTTCATATGACTGAACTCCATATAATATTATTTACAGCCACCATGAGCATCACTAGACAACAGTGGTGAGGAAAAACTTCATTTTAACAGGCAGAAACCTTAAGCAGAACCAGAGTCAACAGTGGGCAACCATCCACTGTGACCGGATTGCTTTAACTGTAGCACAGAACTGTGCTGCTGTTCAACACAGTAACACTACACATATTGTACTTCAGCAAAAACAACAAACTCCTGTATCTGACACCTTTCAAAACTATGACAAACACAGTCAACTGACAACAACTGACAAATCAACTGAGAGGCATTCTTGATTTCAACAAATCCAGTGGTGGAAGTAACGATACAACCATGAGCGCTTAATTATCGGTAAAAGTGAAGATGCAAGATCAGTGACAGGTGAGAGGAGGTGTGGCAGGATTTCTTTTTTTCTATAGTAATGATAAAACATTAAAAAAAATATGTAAAAGCAGTCTGAATTAAACTAAAGCTCCTCCTGATTTCTGCACAAACTTTACATTTTAGATTTTGTCACCTCAACTCATTACCACCCTCCACTGGTTAGTTCAGTGGTTCCCAAACTTTTTCTGGCAGGCCTCCAATCAGACGCTGGAAAAGTTCACTCCCCCGACCCTGTACTTATTATTAATCATTAACAAAAATCAGCAAAGCAGGTGATTAAAAAGGGATCAGAAAGCTCATTATTTCTCCTACATCAATCATATTCATTCAACTTTGTTCTGTCTGTATCTCTCCTCTGGTCATCGACGCGCCCCCTGCAGTGTCCCGCCCCACAGTTTGGGAACCACTAAGTTAGCTGCACTATTTTAGTGGGAGAAGACTGAGGGAATGTTTGGAGATCCATTTTAAAAATTTAGATTTCTCAGTAAAATAAGTGCTTGTAGGTGGATCAGATATAAATTAAAAAAAAATAACACTGACTCATAACACTGTTAGCATTATTTTATTCTTATTCAAAATGTTTGATCATTTTTGAAAAGAGCTCAATCGTTTAAAAATAGAAAGTTGTATGATAAAAAAGTGGGAAAGTCTAATAGTAAGGCTACATCTGCTCTACTTGCACAGAATACAACAACATGAAACTACTACTTCAGTAAAAGTATCAAAGTAATCGTACTCATTCTGCAGTCATATGTCTCTTGTATATCTCTCCTGATCTATGTGACATCATTAGATTGTTCATACTGATGCATCAGTGTTAGAGCAGCGTTTTACTGTTTCGAGCTAACTTCAAGTACTTTATCTACATTTAGCAATTTTAGTCCAGTCAGTGGTTCCCAGCGTGGGGGTCGGGCCCCTCCAAGTGGTCCCCAGATAAGTCTGACAGGCCGTGAGATGATTAATGTGAGAAGAAAGAAGAAAAAACAAAGTTCTTCTCTCTAATCTTTGCTTTTTGGAGGCAATATTAGATTTTGCTTTTTGGGTCTCAAATGTATCAAGAGGCCATAAATAGGTCGTGCTTTTTGGATTTAATCCTCAAGAACGTGTTGTATTTTATATATATATATATTTTTTTTTTTTTCAGTAAATCTGCATTTATTGTCAGACAATTGAAGGGATATTAAAAGTAGAATTTTCCCCTCTTAAAGTGTGTGTGTGTTTCTGTGTGTATATAAGGAAAAAGGGGAAATAAAAACATGAAAAATGATGTTGAAAAGTGTGAAACTGTGAAACATTACCTTACCGATTTTTTTCTTTCCACAGTATTTTGCACGTTAGTAAGAGCACTGTGTTCTTTTGCGTAGGATTTACTGTATGTGCAGTCAACATGTAGCTGCAGCAGAGAACTCATTAGATTTAGAGCTCGCCCAAGTGGTCAGCACCTGTAATTACATGTAATATCACCAGTAGAACACTGGGAAACCTCAGCTGAACTAAAATCTGCTTTTATGTTACTCAGATAGCCTGTCCTTATAGTAATAAATTCAGTAGTAGTAGTAAATTCAATTCTGTTCTTGGAGACTGTATCTGCATACAGAAAAAAATGGCCAGTGACTGAGTGGCAACTTTGTCACATTTACGCAGACATGACAAAAATCCACACATTCTGTACTCAAGTAATAGTAAGTACAGAAAAAAAAAACACTAGTAAAGGTGGAAGTACTGATTCAACTTCTTCACTGCAGTAAAAGTGAAAAAGTACAGGCTGTGAAATGTACTTAAAGTATAAAAGTACAAAGACATCCTCTGAAGGACATTTCTACTGACTGTTTCTGTGCAAAGCTGATTGAACCTCAGCTTTTCTCCAACAGTGTCCCTGTCTGTCTGCTGTCTTGTTCCATTTTTTACATGTTCCTACAGTGTTTCTGTCTTATTGTGTTTTCTCTGTCTTTTTATGTATTTTTAACCCTTTATGTCATATTTGGTTTTCTACATCTTTTTTATGTTTTTACATCATTTTTGTCTTGTTATGTCTTTGTGTTGTTTTTGTTTTGTTACGTATTTTTTGTTTTATATCTTTTTTGTCTTGTTGGCTTGTTATGTCTTCATCTTGTTATGTCTTTTTTGTCCTGTTATGTCTTATACTGTTTTTGTCTTGCTGCACCTTTTGTCTTTGTCTTGTAGTCATTTGTCGTTTTTTTGTCTTATGTCTTTTACATGGTATTATATAATTGTCTTTTTGTCCTATTACATCATTTTTACCTTTTTATGTCTTTTATATAGTTTTTGTCTTCTCACATTTTTTTTATGTAATTGTTGTCTTGCTACATCTTCGTCTTCTTATGTGTTTTTGTCTTTTGGAATTTAAGTCATTTTTCTTTGGTTATATCTTTTTTTGTCTTGTCTTTTTTGCTTTTTACATTGTATTTGTCTTTTTACATCTTTTACATCTTTTTCTCTTGTTAGGTATTTTTTGTTTTGTTAAATCTTTTATGTTTTTGTCCGTTTCATTTTGTTATGTCTGTTTTGTCTGATATGCACTGATGAATACATAAAGAAATCATCTTTTCTATGTGTTATTGTTCCATTCATTTAGGTTAAAATCTTGATGTTGTCAATGTGGTACACAATAATGCCAAAAAGCAAAAAAAAAAAAAATCTACAATTCTCCTCAAATGCATTAAAACCAAAATAGCAAGTCTGTTTTGAAAATGTACGGAATAGAAAGTACAGATATTTGTGTTTAAATGAAGGAGTAAAAGTAAAAAGTTGTCAGAAAAATAAATACTCAAATTAGGTACAGAGACCTGAAAAATCTACTTAAATACAATAAGAAAGTATGTGTTCTTAGTTTTGTACTTTCCCACCTGTGCATAATGAAACAGGTGGAGTGTGAGTCATTCCTACCTTGGAGAAAGTGTTCATCTGCTCTTTGTTCCAGAGGATCTGCAGCATGCTGGCACAAATCGGACAACAGGCTCCTGGAAACAGGTCAGAGGTCAGATTATTTCAATACAACGTCCACAGATGCTGTGGACGTGTCAGGAGGAAAGAGCCTTTTGTCATTTTAACACAGTCTTAAAATGGTGATTTTCTGTCCTGTCAGCTGTGCACTAACCAGGTGGGGTGACGGGCTGACAGCCTGGAGCGGACAGAGGAGGACAGGGGATCACGCTGCACGCAGAGTCGGCGGGGGCCACGTCGGACACGGCCCCGACGGCGTGGCAGGTGCCCTCGTAGTCCACGGCCACGCGGTCAGAGAAGGCGTCACACACCGTGTTGTAGGTCTCACCGTTATGACCACAAACCTGCTGAGGCTTCCTGCAGGCCTCCTGAGGACAGATCACAAATTAATGTACAAACTGCACATGCACACACACGTCTGCTTACTTTACAAACACTCACATTCTTTTTCTAAGCACTGAATCATAGGAATTCCCCGGGAGGGCAAAGTCACCTGCCCTACTCCTAGGCTTCCGATTGGCTGACCCTGATATTCTTACCCTAACCAATCACTCTTCATGCCTAAATCTAACCTACCCAACCAACAAAGGCAAGGAGGACTCACCAGTCAGAGGCAGATCAGGGCAGCTCATGAATTTGCCCTCCTGGGAAAAATTTCAAGGCAACATACTGCGATAGAGTTTTTGAGTTCTGAGCCCAACTCAAACTTAAGTTTTGAAATAAACTAAAAAACTGTGTTGCCAATCTGTTATCTTGAGTTGATATCATTTTCATTTGTTCTTTAGATAAATTTGGATCTTTTTGTTTTAGAAAATACAAAAAAAATCCCTTGCCCTTTGTGATAAAGCCATAGCTCATAATAAATTTTGCATAATAAAGCAAAGTGTCTTTTTATTGTGACCAGTCCACCTGCTCACTAATATAATTCAGTTTTGAACAAATCTGAAATAAAATAAAGCTTTTTCATGCAACTCATGAAAAATATGAGCAAAAACAAAAGTCTTGCATTTATATTTTTGTTGCGTTTATAATGCTATATTTCATATGAGTTTTTCAAACTTCATGTTGCATATTTTAATTATCTTAATGCAAACAGCTAACATGACAGAGAGCATTAGAGCTGCATCTAACAGTCATCATTATTGATTAATCTGTTGATCATTTTCTTGATTATTAATTAGTTGTTTGGTTCAGAAAATGCTAGAAAGTGGTGAAAAATGTAACTCAGTGTTTCCCAAAGCTCAAGACAACATCCTCAAATGTCTCATTTTGTCCACAACCCAAAGCTGTTCAGTTTAATGTCAGAGAGGAGGAAAAAATATTCACATTTAAGAAGCTGAAATCAGAGGATTTTTTCTTGAGAAATGAATGAGTAATTGATTATTAAAATAGTTGGTGAATCATTTAATAGGTGGCAACAGTTGAAGCTGCACAGTATGTAAACACAGGCGTTACCAGTACTAATTAAGGCAGCATTCCATTCAGGTCAAAAAGAGTCAGGGTGCTGCTATTGTGCATGTTGTTTTAGTGGAAAGGCTCTGTTCCACTAAATGGAACAGGACCTTCATTGGTGCCACTGGTGCTGCCTGTGTTTATCCTACAGTCCAGCTGCTGTGAAGAAGGTGCAGGCACTACACAACCAGAATCAAGCTGCTGATTTAATTTGGAACTTTTCCTTTCAGAGGGAGCATCAGGTTAATACTGTCTGTCCATGACCGCTCTGTCCTCTGCCTCACACTGTTTACTCTGAAGGTAGCAGCTAACTACGAGGATTATTAAACCTTGATGGAGGACTGCGCTCTGGTGAGTGCTTTTCATGCTTTTACAAGACTGAAGGCTGGACACGGAGGTCAGTGCTGCACAGACACAGGGGAAAGAAAAAAACAACAAAAGAAGCAACAGGCAGATGTGCCATTCTTCAGCACTGGGACAAATCATGTCCTAACAAAAAGTACCAATGCTCTGATTCCAGATTTATGTAAACTATGAAACATTTTGGTTTGCTTTTGCTTTTATTTTAATTCACAACTTCAAACAATTAAAAAGTGTGTTAAAATCTTTATAATCAACATTGTTTTAAAATGGATTTTTAATGAAAATGTTGACCCTTTAAAGTTGTGTCCCAGATTTAAGTGAACTCCTTCAGGTTTTTACAAAAACATGATTTAATCAGGCATAAAAAGGGTTAGCTATACCCTAAGGACTCCTGTCTCACCTCCAAAAATATGGCTGAGTGCAGAATGAAGACAGTAATCGGTCCCTGAGTGGAGCTCTCCTGTGGAACGTACCTGGCAGTGGCCCATGTAGGCCAGGGTCTTCCCAGCCTGCTGCAGCTGGCACACACTGGGGTGGACCAGCCCGTCGGTGTCACAGGCCGGCTCCACGCTGTTCTTATCGCAGGCCGCCGGCCGGCCGACACACTCGTACTGCGGGCAGTCTGACGAGTCGCTCAGACACACGCGATATTTCGGGACACACCTGGAAACACACAAAATACTCCTTTTATTTGCTCTGTTTATGTGGCTCTTATTTTTATCATATTGTGACATATGATTTCATATTGTTTATATTGTTCCATTTTTTTGGGGGGGGGGGGTGTTATATATATTGTTTTTTTGTTTTTTTTTAAGATTTCCTTTTGGTTAAATTGTTCCAACTGTTATATTTCATATTGTTTATATTTTACATATTTTGTAAATATTTCCTTTTGATTATATTGTTTTATTTTATTTAAATTTTATTTATTTTATATTGTTTTTTTTAATATTTCCTCTTGTTTATACTTTTCTATTTTTATATTTCTTCTGGTAAAGTTATTCTTATATTTTGTAATTTTTTTGTTTATAGTGTACTTGTTTGTTATATATATTGTTTTTTTTTTGTTTGTTTTTTTTTAAGATTTCCTCTTGGTTAAATTGTTCCAACTGTTACATTTCATACTGTTTATATTTTACATAGTTTGTAAATATTTCCTTTTGATTATATTGTTTTATTTTATTTACATTTTATTTATTTTATATTGTTTTTTTTAAATATTTCCTCTTGTTTATACTTTTCTATTTTTATATTTCTTCTGGTAAAGTTATTCTTATATTTTGTAATTTTTTGTTTATAGTGTACTTGTTTTTATGTTTACTCTGACAAAATTATTTTTATTTTTTCTTTTGTCTTTCCTATTGTTTCTATCATTCCAATTTTTTAAAAATCCTATTGTTTATATTGCTTGTTTACTTAATTGTTTTTTTAAAGCTTCTCTCTATTTTGCTGTCCACTGTGGGACTAATAAAAGATTTTTTTTATATCGTGTGTATGTGAGCAGAGCAGCTGAGAGTCTTCAGATCACTAACAGTGTGTGTGTGCAGTGTGAGCATTAAGCTCACATATGCACCACACACACACTGATTGAGATAAACAGCTCACATTTAGGAGAATATTTTGGTATAAAGCCGCAATAAAAGAACAAAGCAACAAACAAACCCCGCTCTGTCACCATAGCAACCACCTCGTCTCCACACATACCTCCACTCATTAGATGGTGTGCATACAGTCTTTGAACAGACAGCCAGGAAAAAATAAAAAACAACACAAACACATAATGACAGTTTGTGCTGTAGGATAACGGACGTCATCATGCGGTGTGAGAGAGCGTGCTAGATCTGCTTTGTTTGTGTGTGTCTGTGTGTGTATGTGTGAGTGTGTGTGAGTGTGTGTGAGGTGGGGGTGGTCTACTCAGTGGAAAAATGAATAAAACTCTTACTGGAGAATAAACCCGCTCACACAAAGCTTTTTATAGTCAAACATTCAACATTATGTGGACTTAACATTTAAGGCATTGAGCTTCATCAGTAGCACTTTAAGTGTACAATAATGTGCTACAGGTCAATCCTGGGAAACAGGATTTCCTGAAATGCCCATCCAAACCATTTCCGAGGAAATATAATAACGTGAAAAAAAAAAAAAGTCTTTAAAACACACGTCACATGGTTGTACTCCTCCGCATCAAGACAAGTTTACGTCCATGACTGTGTAATATATGTAGTGAAAGATTTTAATAGAATGTATTAAGTGTATTTTTTTCCAGTGAGAAACATGCTGTTTTCACTTACAGAGTATTTTAAAAGAGAAGTACAGAACATTAAGGCTTTCCTTTGGAATATCCAGGACCTCGTGCATCAGCATCTCCTCAGATTGTATCACCTTAACAGGATCGCTGTTTTCCTTGATGTTGTAAATCTTGACGTTGTTCTGTTGTGATTTTTTTTCAAGATACTCCTATCTACTCCACGTCTCTTTCAGAACTGGTTTCAGTATTTTTATTACCTCCACCAGAATTATTTCTCGCTCCTCTTTATTCTTTATTTGGATCCCCATTAGCTTCCACAAAGTGGTCACCAGTCTTCCTGGGGACCACTCAAAATAATAATTAAAAGACATTCATTTAAAACTGTACAGTTTCAATGAGACAATGAAATTCAATAACAGCCCCAAACCCTGTGTGTTGTCCACACTTTCTTCTCTGCTCTCAGCCCTCTCAGTCGTGCGTTGTAGCTCATATTTTTGTTACCTGATCTCATTTTTTTAGATCAACTAAATTCTCTGGGTTTTTTTGTGATGTGTCTGATGTGATTTCTTTCAGTATTTATTTGATGTGGGACTGTTCTGTGGCTGTTTGTGTCTTTACTGCAGGTACTCCTGTTTTTTTTTTTTTTTTTTTGTTTTTTTTTTCTTGCTTTTATCTTGGTCTCTGATCGTATCAGAACATAGATTCGCTCCTTATCAAGACTGAACTGAGTCACTTTCATCATATTCGGCTCAGAAACTCATTTTAGTCATTTTTAGGCTGAGATGTGAGGGGAGATGAACACTCCGGTTGCCGTCCTCTCTCCCTCACTAAGTCCCAAGTCTCCAACATCCAACATCTTGTCTCAGCTTCATATCACGACTTTTAAAACACCAAATGACTCGCTTTAACAAATTTTGTTTGTTCATAACATGAAAAATTGTAATATATTCCTTCCCTGTGAGACCGTGACTGATCTCAGGTACAAAGTCCAAGCTGCAAGCACAGTTTATATTATCTTCATTCTAATTTTGTTTTTTTTGCCTTAATAATTATTAATACAAGAGAATAAAAGCAGTCAGGTGAGGAACCCATATTTGTCTTTGTTGCATTTAGTGTGAAATCTGACCAGTGTGTTTTGACTGTAGCTGGTCGATAACGCTTCAATTTCCTGGTCCCATAGTTTCATAGTAAATGGCTGATAATCACCAAGTAATATATTTGAAATTTCCTAGAAGTTACCCACAAATTACCTACAAAATTATCCCAAAATTTCATGGTAAATATGTGATAATTGGCAAGTATCATAACCGCGATTTCTTAGAAACACTTGCACATTTTTGCTGGTGATTTCTGGGTAAATTCTGAGAAATTTCAAATACTTGTACTTGCTAATTATCATGGTCTTAATCATGACATTTGGGGGTAATTTGTAAGAAACTTCAAATATATTACTGTTAATTACTACTTATAGAACATTGAATTATGGGACCTGGAAACTGAAGTGTTACCAATGTCTCATTTTTGAGAATATATATTGTGCTTTACTTCCATCCATCTATTGTTCGTAACTGCTTATCCTGATGGCTCGGGGGGGCTGGAGTCTATCCCAGCTGATGCTGTGTGAGAGGCGGGGTAAGAGAATGGACAAGCCGGCAGCTCATCTCAGGGCTGACAACTCTCACGGCAATGTAGAGGTAACAATTAACCTATTTTGCTGCATGTCATTTGGACTGTGGGAGGAAGCCGGAGAACCCGGAGAGAACCCACGCAGACAGGAGGAGAACATGCAAACTCTACACAGAAAGGGCCTGCCCCAGCCACAAACTCCCCAACCCCTCAGCCGGCTGGGGTATTCAAACACAGAACCTTCTTGCTGTGAAGCAACAGTGCTAACCACTGCATCACCATGCACCATTTATAATATCTTTACGGCTTTACCTTCAAGTCAGACAGCCCTTTCTGCTGGGAAACTGAGGCTGTTATATAAGACAGGAACAATCCCTTTAAGCTACTGTCAATGAAACTCACATCAAAGGTAGCCTGTGGAATTTTTTTCCTCCACCACTGGTACTGTGGAGCGATGTTTGTGTGAATGCACACACTCAAGGACACACACGTTGCATACATGAGCAAAGTGATATAAACTCATCGACACGGCACTGAACCAACAAAGACGAAGGAGAACACTGCAAGCTGGCCAAGTATTAGCAGAATTATTTGATTTGCAGACATTACAAGAGAGGTAACATATTAAACATGTTTATCAGGGATGTGTTTGTTGACAAGACACATTTATCAGACAACCAGGAGCGTGAGGGACACGGCTGTGTCAGATTACTTTGAAATGTAGTCAGTTACCGAAAGTCTGACTGGAAAAAACTGTTTCCTATGAACTTTTATGATTAAACTGTCATGTACAGGCTTTAGCAGGTGAGATTAAGCTCGGCTGCTAGGAGGTGCATGTTGGGCAGTTTTAGTAATTAACATAATGGGCCAATTATTTACCAGAAAATGGATTTGGATGCCTATGATTTTGCTTTTAGTAAACTTAAAAGGAGCAGAATGTTTTATAAAATACGGTTAAAAAAATTATGACGAATGATGTCAATGGTGAATGGATAAATTTATGTGACTGTTATAAAACTGTACATTAGTAAACCTAATTAATGTCTCAAATGCTCAAATTAAGTCTCAAATAAGGCTTTTCTCCCATGTTTTTCATCACATATGATGTTACTAATGATAATATGCTGATAAAGGCATGGCAATGGGGCTAGACATTTTTTTCTTATATTTCATATGCACTATTTCATTATGCAGTATTTCACCTCATAATTAAATTATTTACATTAAAAAAAAGGTTTGTTATAGCGCCACCTTTATGTTTTTCGCAATCTGGAAAACAGCTTAGCATAGATTCAAATTCTTTCAGTCAATCTTCATATTTTCTCAGTTAGTCTTCTGCTTTAAAAATGTCAACTTTAACGGCTTTATGACAGTTTTATCAAAATTCTATTTCAGTTAGACCAATCGCCCTGAAAATAAGTCAGGATCATCTACAGACTGCTGACTCTAAAGTTATCAAAGGAAACCATTTTGAATTTACGTGTCAAGCAATTTTTATCAAAATAGCTAACTCTTTAAAATGTGCAATGACTGCAATGATATATCAATCTGAAAGTCGACACATGTTTACTAAGCTTACATATTCAGGCACACTCCATTTCACCTGTAGGGTGCACCATGAATGCAAAAACTTTATATCTCTAATTGGCTCTAAATGGATTTGTGTAATAAAATGATTTTGCTTGATCTTGGATTCTGACTTAGTTGATGCATTCATTTGAAAATCATTGTAATGAATGATTAAAGTAAACAAATCTAAATTTATAGACAATCAAACATTTAGGACATTTGCTAAGGTCACTGCGACCTGTGGTCAGTTCAAAAGTCCATCACTCTATATTTTTCAAAATATGCTAAATCAATTAACATTTTCACAAGTCTTCAAAGCTCTGAAAAAAACTCCTGATATAGCCATGTCCTACGTGACTGCAGCAGGTGGCAAGTGGGTTTCTCTCAGGCACATACAGTATAATGACACTCAATGACCTCAAGGTGATGATGTATAATCAAATTTACATTTTTGCATTTCCTCTGCTCTAAAGTTTTAACATTTTGCAATTTTTGAAACCTGCTTAGACCCTGTTAAAACCTACTTTCAGGTCTTGTTCATCTTGAGTTTGTATCCTTTATGTTTCATTTTTTAATCCTTATTTTCCACACTTCTATTTTGGCGCAGCATTAAGAGCCTGCTGTTCACTGCAGATATTACTCAAAACAGAGAAAGTGACGAACACAGGCCTGTCTTTCATATAAGCAGCTGAGATAAATGGAGGATCAACAGAAAGCATTAAGAGCTGTTGGTGTTTGAATATGTTAGACGGGTGGATGTGGGGGGTGATGATGATCTGTGAATGAATGGAATGACAAACCCCTTACTGATAAGGCCTCGTACCCCTGCTTACTACAACCACAGTCGCCTGAAACAACACCCCGGCTGTCACTCAGATGGAGGGGGGGTGAAAAAGAAAGAGAGGGAAATGTTGTGGTGAGTGTTCCCTGAGTGTTGATGAGTCGGTGCTCAGTGTTCCCAGCAGATACAGTGTTCACACTGTACAGCTGAACCTACCTCTGGTTTCTCTGGCAGGGTTTGTTGGAGCAGGGGTTACTGAGGCGGCACAGGCCGAAGACAAACTGGTGGTCCTTGAACCCCATACAGCGAGCCACACAGGCACTGGGATAGGTCCGCCCGTTAGAGGCACACACTGGGACGAAGCGGTCCGGACAGCTACAGGGAAGACCTGGAGGAGGACAGGAGGGAGGCAGGGAGGGAGAGGACAACTAGTGTGAGTGAGTCATGGCACCAGTTGTGATGTATAGGATTACTGGAGTACACTGTAGGCACTGATGCGTAGTAGTCGCCAGTGAAGCTGTCTCAAACCGTCGGCTTTAAAGGAAGCCTACTGTTTAATATAACCTGGGTTTTATTATAGTTCTGGACACAAGTCAAACTTTTAAATAGCATTCATCTGAGCAGTGATGTATCAAAAATGTCTGCTCAACAGACTAGAAAAGTGGGTCGGACTTTCTGGCACTGTGCTAAATTGATCTTATTTTACTTACAAGACGGGGATTACTTTGTGTCAACTAGCAATTATGAATCTGAGCAAACAAAAGTCACATGTGGTGTTCCTCAAGGATCCATTCTTGGGCCTCTTCTATTCAACATCTACATGCTCCCCTTTACCCAGATTAGGGAATATCATAACATCTCCAACCGTACTTACACAGATGACACACAAGTCTACATAACAGTGTCACCTCTTGACTACAGTCTCTTACATTTGCTAAATACATGCATTGAAGAAATCAGTAAGTGGATGTGCCAGAATTTTCTAAAACAAAATGCAGGAAAAATGGGGATAGGTGTTTTTGGCCCCAAGAGCAATGATTAAAAGTCAGTGCTCACCTTGACTCCATGACACTGAAACCTACAAATCTTGGTGTAGTTATGGACTTGGACCTACATTTCAACAGTCCTGTACAACAGTCCAACAGTCCTGTTTGAATTGCTGAGTGTCTGAATGGAGCTTGCCTTGCCTACTTATCAAAGTATGTGCTTAGATCCCAGAGCACTTGTATTTCTTGCCTCTTGGGACCTATATTTTGCAATGTTGACATTTTCCCAACTCGCAGTATTTTCTTTGGCGGCAGTAGCTCAGTCCATAAGGACTTGCTTTGGGATCCAGAGGGTCAACGGTTCAAGTCCAGCATGGACTATTAGTATATATGTATGTGTGCAGCCCCCTCATTCTGACATTTCTCCGATGCATGTCTATAGGTCCTGTCTGTGCATGTGAGTCTATTTCAGGCCTGTGTGTGTTTAAATTGCAACAGAGTGAAAAATGTGATTTCCCCTGGGGATTAATAAAGTATGCTGCTGCCTTCTTCTTGTTCTTCAATCAATGATAAGAGCTGTAATAAAACCCAATACTTCAAGAGTAATTCTGTTATTTTTATTCTTGGGCCTGATTTTTACATATGTTGTGTTTTTCACTCACACATCTAACACAACAAAAACACTTTAATTTTTATCAGTGTAGCTATCTGCACCAACTCCATGTTTCTTATGTCCAAAGTGCATCCGATAGGTGTAAACATGACCTGAAGCATTTATTCAGACTTCAAGACTATTTTTTGAACAATATATGAGTAAATGCAAGACTGGTGTGCAATAAAAAGCCACTGGAAGCATATTTTAACCACATTTTGTAACCTTGGCAGAGCAGATTGTGCTCCACAGCCAGACAGCAGCTCCCTCTGCTCTGGTTTAATCCAACAGACCCTCTCTTCACTTCACCCAGCAGCTGGTGAGCAAGACACTGGAACTTCTTGGACTTTCTCTGCAGTGTTTTTGTGCGCAAACAGTACATTTACTGCGACTAGACAACTTTACTGCTAAACTTTAATCCCTCTGCTCTGATCGCCAACGCCTGTCTGCTCTGAACCCAGCAACAACCACTCTCTTTTTCTCATCCATGCCCACTGTGTGCTCATGCATTGTGTTGATGGAATAGACCAGGAAGATTCACACATATTGGAGAAAAACTGCAGACTGCACAGAAAGTTTGGCTGCTCATTTGCTGCTGGATGCTTTGAATTGCTATATGGATGCTATATAGACAGATGTGTAGTCATGTGTGTTTGATGCTGACATTACATCTGCAGTATAGACAAGGGTAGTAGTAACAAAGAGTTTTGGAATAGGTCTGGTAACCTCAGCCAGCAGTCGCAAAATGGACTACACTGGCTGCAACACAATGATTAGGAGCAAATGTACATCGTCAAAGTACGTCCACTAAAAATTCTTGTTTTGCCACAATAATCTAAAAACAATATGGAAAGGATCCCTACAGAGATAGACCTTTTCAGACAGCACTCTGGCAGGGAACAGAAGCCGTTATATCACTCTCTTCAACCAGACTCATTTGACAAAAATAATAATTCTTCCTCTCAGAGCACAGGATTTGCTGGTACAGCTGCTCTGCTTTATTGTTTGACTTTGGTGTCTTAACATGTTAGTTTGGATATGAACTAACTTTTTAAACACAGTACTTCAACACATTACAATGATGACAGACAGGTGCACAAATGGGATGTGACAAACAAACACACACACAGACGGACCAGTAAAGTGTCGGCGGTCCTCGTCGGAGCTGTCGTAGCCGAGACATTCTCTTGTGGAGCAGATTGTGTCACCAGCGAAGCAGGAACATGTGTGACATTCAATCCTGAAAGACGTCCCATGGCCTGGTGATGACAAACAACACACAGAATGAACACATGAACAATGATTGACTGTATGTTTATAGTGGAATGATTATGATACATGGAAATGGTGTCATGGGAACACACACTCTGACTGTGTAAATCCAATGTTGTCACATACAAGTTACCCTTTGGCGTCTGGGTGAGACGTTGAGGGGTGTGACAAATATGTCGGTATTTGATGGTTTGGGATGAGAACAGGTTGGATAAATAGATAAGAAACAGCATGATCCAGTATCAGTATGAATATGATATACAGGGCACTACTAGCGCTTGACCTATTACTTGTTATAGGTGTCAAGGATGATTATTAATCGCCTCATTCCTACATGAGAGTAGTGATTTATTACGACCATTACTGTCCTGCTGGCTCTACGTCTTTTCTATTACATGAAAGATTAATCCATTTAAAATTCTGGATAAAACTCAGGAATATTAGTACCCAGAGAAAGTTTTTAAAAACTCTTCCTTCTCATTTAGATGACTCGATATTGTTTGTGAAATAAGACAATAAGTGATTATGAGGAAAACAAATGAATGGAATAGGTTAATGGAATGTTAATCAGAGTTCTGTTGTACACGCTGTCTGGCAGACACGCAATAAACACTAATACTGCCGGGGGCTTTAAAATGACAGACGCTGGTTAAAACAGAAAACAATGAATCATGCTGAGAGGTGGTTCACAGTGAATTATAAACACAGAGCCTTTACAATCTCATGTCTGCAATTACACTCTGGGATGCATGCATGGACAAAATCACACACAGAGACATACAGACACACACACACACACACACACACACACACACACACACACACACACACACACACACACACACCTGGGTTCTGGGAACATAGAATAGTGGGAATTTAGGACCCGGGGGACATTGGACCTTGGGAATTTATAATCTTAGGACCTTAGGATCTTGGGAACTTAGAACTATGTGAATATAGGACCTTGGGAACATAGAATCTTGAGAACCTACAATATATATAACTTAGGACTATGATAGGACCATAGGACCTTGGTGATATAGGACCCTGAGAACACAGAATCTTTGGAGCTTAAATCTTGGAAATATAAGACCTTAGGATTTTAGGGCTCTGGGAACATAGAATTCTGGGAACGTAGAATCTTAGGAACCTACAGTATTTGGTATTTTGGACTTTGGGAACTTAAACCTCTGGGAATATAGGACCATGGGTACATAGGATGATGGGAACATAGGACGATGGGAACATAGAATCTTTGGTAGGACTTTTGGAACTTAGGATGCTAAGAACATAAAATAACTTTGAACTTTGGGAACTTAGGACCTTGGGGACATAGGACCATGTGAACATAGAATCTTAGGAACTTCAAATCTTGGAGATGTAGAACCTTGGGAATTTGGGACTCTGGGAACATAGAATTTGGAAAACTTAGTATCTCAGAATTTAGGGCATTGGTAACATGAGATCATGAGAACGTGGGACCCTGGGAACATAGAGTCTTAGGAACCTAGAATCTTTGGCACTTTGGACTTTGGGAACTTCAGATACTGGGAACAAAGGATCTTGAGAACCTAGAAACTTTGTAACTTGGACTTCAGGAACTAAGGGCCCTGGTAACATAGGAAGCTGGGAAGATATCACCCTGGGAACACAGGACTCAATCCAGGTTTATTTGACCATAGCCAGATAAAATGTTAAAATGTTAATTCTTATCCAGCTAACTTGGTTCTATGGGTGCAGGAAAGTTGTCACACAATTTCTACAGGGTGTTCTGCATCATGAGAAATTATGGCAAAATTTGATTATATAGTTACAGTATGTTTAAATGTTTTTAGAGTGAAGAACTTGTGCTAGCTAAACATAAAGACTGAAAGAAAGAGTAAAGCCAGAGTCAGGCTAGCTGTTTTCTACCTACTTATGATTGGTGATTGGATGAACCATCTGTCTATCACAACTACAGACTAACTTCAACCAGTCAGATCAACCAGCGGAGCCACTTGGTAAATCAAGCTCTTGCTGAAGCTGGTCAGGAGAAGAGAGAAAACACCCTTTCCATGGAGAAAAGCCTTCAGTACCATTCTTTCATTGTCTTTCAGTGAAGAAATACTCTCCAGTTCTGAAATAACACATGCTATCACAATATCTACGCCAACCTCTTCAGGAGCCACCATTGTTTGTTCAAGATGAGTCGTTTTCATGGACGCTTCTCACTGTCATCACACCTAAAACCACAGACGTAGTTGCCAGTAGTCCCTCCAAGGATGCTAATTGGTTGCGCTCCTTTTGGTGCAGACAGAAACAAATAACTTGAAGCCTCACGAGATGGATTCTTGTGTGATCTCGCTAATCTAGCTGCCTCACAATGTAAGAGTTTGCTCAGTTGTCATGGAGTTGATGTAGATCTCAATATGTCTAATCAAATATTTGATGTAGATCTTATGCTAATGTGCTAATCTAATATCTGTTCATGAAATTGCACTTGGGCAGCGGCTTAACTCCTACACCACCAGATCACCCCCAAGGGCATAACTTTTATCACATGTTCACAATTATCAAGATATACACTTCAATTTAGCACACACCTTCTCCACTAAGCAGCACTTTCTTCAGCAAGGATTGTTTCTCACTATCTGCTACCACTTACCCTGGGGTGTCTTACTGGAGAATGATGTGTTAATAACAAGCTACAGAAAGCTTCACAGCACTCTGAGCAAAAATGTGTGCCTTATAGCAGGTCTTATCATGCTGTCAACAGTCAACAATATGAGTGCAGAGCAATCAGGGCAATTAGAAGAGTGGATAATGACAAAGATGTCCTCTTTGAGTCTTAACTCTCTGACACCTGCTCAGAACAGGTCGACCATTTCACTGATTTCACTGAAACATGGGGATGTTGGTGAAATACTGTATGAACCTGCTGAACTGAAGAGAGGCTCTTAAGGATTCTGAAAAGGTAAGTCTGTTTACTCTGTGATGTGACAGCAAATTGCCAGACTTTTGAATGGAGTTTGGCTCTATACAAAACAGAACAGCGTGCGCCCAAATCAAACCAAACATCTGTCTTCAATAAGAGCAGAGTTGCTCACTCCTCCTCGGAAGTGCAGGCGAAAAACAAACAGAAAAGCACAAAGCGAGAAAAACAACAAACCTGTGAGGAGCCTGAGTCAGTGAGGGCAGAGAGGAGGAGGGTGGTGCATACACTGAAGGTGTGTTTGTCTTTGTAAACAGGGAGAAAGATTCATAATTAAACAGAATGGCTAAATGAATGTGTACTGACTATAAAATATTAAAACCACTATATGAAGATTTTGAAAGTTTTTCACTTGGTGCCCCCCCAGTTTCAGCTTTAAAAATGACACTGTGGCAAGCAGTGAATGCATGATGATCCCCCTCCCCCAAAACCCCCCACAGATCCAAACCAGTGACACTGAGGTGAAAGACTCAAAGCAACACACACTCCACAGTGGTCACTTGGATTGTCTCATTTTCCTGATAAAATTCCAAAAATGTTGTAATATGCTTATTCTCCCTTTACTTAGTGTTACTTTGATACCACTTGATATGAAGATGCTTCTAACAAGCATTAGTAGGTAGTTAATATATAATCAAGCCCTTACAGAATTCTTGTATGTGGTGCACCTGTTATAACAGGTGAGCGATTGCAGCACCCCATGGTTTTTGCACTAATCAATAAACCCTGCAAATCCCCCAAAAGCATAGTTAACTGTTAATAAGTGCATTGTCAATGGTTAATAAGTGCATTGTTAACTGACAATAAGTGTATAGTTAACTGTCTTCAATTGTATTTCTAATAAACTGAAATTGCAGATAGAGTGCAGTGTAATTAAAAATGCAGTGAAGAGGATTATGACGAAATAGAGCATATGAGTGATTTCAAAACTATCAAGTGCCTCAGAGTTTCCCTGCAGGTATTTTCAGCACACATTCAATAAGATGGTGTGCTATTGGTCAACAGTGTGAATGACGCAATTAATCAAAATTTGAACTCTGCACCCAAGGTTTCCACCCAAAGTACCTGCAACTTTCACTTCCAGGAAGTACTTGTCAAGCTGTTTTAAGCCCGTTGTTGTCGTCTGCTTTTCCACCATGGTCTAAAGACCCATGAAGATTAAGAAAATCTGTTTCCTGATGTTTGAAAAAGTGATGGCTATTTTACTAGTCATTTTTGTGTGTGACTATACTATAACAATGATCCCATTTAAAGCAACAGAAAGGCATCATTATCTGTTGATTTTTTTTACTCTGTTTGTTTGTGTTGAAGCACAATGAACAAGAAACAAGCTGGTTTATGGCCACAGATTTCTGAAAATGGTGTCAGAAAGAACTAATTTGAAATGTTTAACACTTGAAACCCCATCCTGAAAGTTCCTGTACCAAGCTGGGATTTTTTTTTTTTTTTTTTTTTGGGGGGGGGGGGGGGTTAAATAACATCCCTAGAACTCGAAATAGACTCTGGTTCTGCATATCCTAGTCCCTGGGTGAAGATCCTGTGGTGGAAATGTGGCTTATGTAAAAGATTTCCACAGATGCACTTTCGTCCATTAGTGAATCCACTGATCATAGTGAATAAGAATACTGTATTTCAATTTTGTAATGTACAATTAACGTCTCCAACCTTAATCATGGATGTATGAAGAGAACAAAATACCATGTTCAAAGACCTGGGTGTAAACAGTATCTATCTCTGTTGCTGTAATGACATAGATACACAGTATAAACCTTTACAATTGTGCAAATGGACTCTTGAAAACCTGTGACAGACAGATAAGTCTATGAATGGCTCACTGAGGTTCCTGCTCTGGTTCAGGTGCACCTGACAGCAGTCATTGATACGGTCTGTGGGACAGATTGAACCATTCTGCTTCAGTCACCAGCAAAGAGGACACTTCAGCTTCAGCGCCTCATTTGAAAAGAAACACAACTCATTCATCTCCACTAGAATATTAGTGCTCCATGTGTGAATGAACTGATGTGCTGTCTCATATCATTGGTTGGGCAGAAGAGGATGATGAGTGATAACAGCTTTGATTTCTTAATACTTTTTCTATGAGGCTGACATTCTCTCAGACTGAGGCTGGCTCATTCTGATGATTTTAATAGAAACTTTGATTTCTCTTTTATTGAACTTCAGTATCTGTTTATCAGAGGCTGCTTGCTAGCTAAGTCTGCTAACAATCTGCAGTGAAGGGAAGTGAGTTGACGGAAATGACTTGAACAAAGAGTCAAGCCTAGATATAAGCAGGCAAATGTTTGTGTGTTAAGGCCAGTCTTTACAATGGACTTGCACCAACCAGATTAAGCCTTAGATTTATACCATATCTTAGCAAAAGAAAGGTTTAAGCCTGGGTGGTGTGACAGGAGTAACTATCAGGTTGGATTAGAACTCAAAGTTGCAACCATCTTAACTTAAGACCAAGCACAAGCCATGTTGGTGCAACCCACCCCTGGGCATTTTCCTGTTGGACCAATGCACCTTGGGCATGATATATTTTTAATTTTTAATGTTGATGTCATGTCAGATGCCGCTAATATCTGTATATGAAGGATAGTGCCTAGTTAACTCTCAATAAGTGTATAGTTAACTGTCAATAAGTGTATAGTTAACTGTCAATAAGCGCATAGTTAACTGTCAATAAGTGCATCTTTAACTGTCAATAAGTGTATAGTTAACTGTCAATAAGCGCATAGTTAACTGTCAATAAGTGCATCTTTAACTGTTAATAAGTGCATCTTTAACTGTTAATAAGTGTATAGTTAACTGTCAATAAGTGCATAGTTAACTGTCAATAAGCGCATAGTTAACTGTCAATAAGTGCATCTTTAACTGTTAATAAGTGCATCTTTAACTGTTAATAAGTGTATAGTTAACTGTCAATAAGTGCATAGTTAACTGTCAATAAGTGCATAGTTAACTGTCAATAAGTGCATAGTTAACTGTCAATAAGTGTATAGTTAACTGTCAATAAGTGTATAGTTAACTGTTAACATCAGTAAAGGTTTGGTGCAACCCACCCCTGGGCATTTTCCTGCTGGACCAATGCACTTTGGGCCTGATATATTTTTTAGTTTTAATGTGAACATCATGTCAGGTGCAGCTAACATGTGTGTATGAAGGACATAAATATAAAAAATAAATGAAAAAAAAATAAAACATCCATATGGGTTAAACTTAATGTAACCGAATGAAACCAGTCCTCACTGTTTTGTGCAACCAACAGTCCAGCCCACCCTGAACTCTTAATGAAGCTACATGGCGTGAAGTGAACAGAGCTCCACTGCTGTAATTGAGATGCTGCAGATAAATCTTACTTGTCCAAATGTAATTCTCTTCTCCACAGGAGGTGATGAATATAATGACTCATTTCATGGGACTCATCAGTTCAACAGTGGTGGCACTATCTTTTCATCACTGCCATCAAACACAGCCAGGAGATTCAGATAATGAAAGAAGTTTTTTCAGACTCATACTGCTCTGTCTAAGACTTTTAGGAACCTGCAGAAACTTTCTACACGCGCAGACAGACATGATGGAGGTCTTACTCTTTCTCTGTCCTCCTACGATGCAGGGCTTGTTGGTGTCCAGGCAGGGCATGTCCACACAGTTCTCCAGACGTCCACTGGGACCACAGCTGCACACCTCATAGCAGCCAGCAGGACCGGTGCGAGTTGGCACCTGGATGCGAGCGTCCTGCTGCACCAGGAACTCTGAGGCTTCGCCCAGTTTACAGCCTGAACACACACACACACACACACACACACACACACACACACACACACACACACAGAAGCACAGTCAGAATGAGCACCGTGCTGCAGTTAGTGTGTCAAAGTGCAGCAGCAGTGGTTGGTACCTGGCACACAGAGGTACGGCTGACAGTGGAGTTCATCGAGGCAGCCCTTCCTGTTGACCTGACATAGGTGGTTGCTGGGGCAGGGGTTGGGGTTGCATGGATGGATGACCTCTTCAATGATGCTGTTGCCTAGGGAACTGGGGGCTGCAAATGTGTGAAGGGGCAGGAGTGAAGAAAGGGATAGATATAGAAATGTAAAACAGGATTAGCTGTCAAGTGAACATGTGCACTCTTTGTATTAGTTTCAAAATAAAAGCCCTATCAGAATGTTTGGCAGAATATAAGGGCTTGTTTGTTATTTTCCCTCCACCTTGGCTGTTCTCTCTCCCTCCCCTCTTTTGTCTCCAGGTGATAACAAATTAATGGGGATCCATCTGTGAAGACATGGACAGGCTGCTCATTGGTCCTCTCAGCTTGGAGCTGGCCAATCAGGATTGAGCGCAGAGGAACCATCCTGAGGAGCTTAGGTCTCTCACTCTGCTGTTTTGAGTCTGCCTGCAGCTGCCTGTTGCTTTAGTTGAATTTTTGTGTTTGTAAGAAGGTATGTGGTGGGAGTTTGAGGACACTAGGTGAGTTGGGGTGCCCTGTACATTTTCTTTCACACACGTAGTCACCTTTTGTTTAGAAACACTAGGTTTATTGGTTAGTGTCACCTTTGTATTCATTTTGGTGAAGCTCTTTTTTAGAATAGGTAGAGGCTAGTCAGGCCCAGTTTTGTTATATTTTCTTTCTTTTATTTGGCACAACCACTTTGTTGCATCTGCTCCACAATTTGAGAAACTTGTGTTTGTGAATATCAAATAAATGATGTAAATAAAATAAATAATAAATAAAATAAAAAAATAAAATTTCAATCAAAATTTAATTTTGACACTTCTACTCTGACTTCAAATTCTTTGGCTGTCTTGTCACAGTCTATCTTACCAACGGTATGTAACACAGAGCTAGCAGAGAAAGCATGTCAACAGAATATGCCATGTAGAAATTTAAAGTTGGGAACATGAAGATTAATTTGAGTTGCAGCACTGTGTTTCATGTCATGTAATCAATGTGTTTTCTTGAGGCGCCTATTCAAGGATGACCATTCCCGTGATGCTCACATCCTGTTGATCATGTTGTTGCAGGAGTTTTTGGATTGGCGCAAAATCATAAAAAACATTTTTGATCACTTGAAAATTGATAAAAGTGTCAAAAATCCCTCATATACCTTGAGGAACATAACAGAAAAAAATCAGGCTGTGTCAGAATCAAAAACTTTTCACACTTGGAGATTTCTAGGAGAATTTCACTTTACATCCTCAGGATGCTCCAGGCCTCTTGTTTGTGGTTGTGGAGTTTCATGAGGCTGTGATTATCCTAGAGGTCACTATAGGTCATTTTATACACTGAGGTATACTGTTGTCTATCCACCTACTATATATGTGATTTATTACATTCTGTACAGCTTTAAATACCAATGAAAAGACTCTGAATGAAAAAAAAGTCTCTTTCTTTTCATCCTCCCTATCATCTGCTTGCATGAATTTGCTGGCTGCACATCATCTTAAAAATGAAACCATAAATGCCAACTTCAGTTACTTCATGACATCTTTGTTATTGTTCTTTTGCACGATACTGGCCACATCTAAAAAACAATTTGAAGAGCCAAACAAAAACATTGGATGGGAGCACTAAATCTGAGCTGAGCACTGAGGCTTGAACGTAGCCTTTGTGTTGCAGGGCCTTTCCAGTGAGACAACATGCACGACAGCAGCAGCGCTGAGATGCATCTTAGATTAATCTTTAGGTTCCCAGCTCTCAGATGATCATTTGTTATTAATATGATGAAGATCTAGCAGAGATTCTGAGGATGATATGAAGCACACAGTGTCCTGGACAGAGGACAGGTGTGTTACAATCATTTTAAATGTCTTTAATGCAGATAAGATTCCCATTAAGCCACAGGAGCTCACAAACACATTTTTAGATATTTTTTTATCACAAAGTCAGTGGTGGCTGCACTCTCCGTCATCTGGTTTAAAACAGGTCAAATGACATCAACAATCCATTATTTATGATAATTACTGCTAATAAAAAAGTGAAAACACATTTCTAATACTCTGACATGACATGTTTTAATAAGTAAAAGCAAGAATTATAGCCTACATAACTGATTTGATCAGAATATTTTCACAAATTCATATGTTGTTCATTACCTGTTACTACTACAGCTAATTTTTGGGATGAAAAGGACAGGATTCGGGACAACTGCTTGTAATTTGGTACTATCCTGAATTATTCAGCACATCTGGTCACCCTATCTGCGGTGTATATTGTTAACCTGCGATCTCCCCCTAAAGATCACCTGCTCACCTATAAAAAAGACAAAAATTAGTCTATGGTAGGGAAAGAAAGGAGTTCACTCCAAAATTAAAAATCCATATTTATCCTCTGGCCTGCAGTGCTCTTTATCCATCTAGACAGTTTTGGTGTGAGTTGCAGAGTTTTGGAGATATTGACCCTAGAGATCTGCCTTCTCTCCAATATAATGAGCAGTTTCATATGGGACCTACTGTCTTTCTGCAGTAGAATCATTTTTTATTCTACCAAGAAAAAAAGCAGTTTCTGTGGATTATTTTGAGCAACAGGTTATTCCTGGAAAAAGATGCTGGCTTTGAATATTTCAAATGTATTTTTTGGCTTTTTCGAGCGCCACGAGCTGAGTCACATTTAGTTCCATTATATTACAGACAAAGCAGACATCTCTATGGCTCCAAAACTCTAAAACTCACACCAAAACTCTCCAGAAGGATAAACAGCACTACAGCCCAGAGGAAAAATATGTTGTTGTTTTTTTCAATTTTGGGGTGAATTGTCCCTTTAATAGAAGCTTTGAATTCTGTTTTATTGGACTTTCAGTATTTGTGTAGCAGTGGCTTTAAGTCTGGTAATACAAACGCCTTGATAGATAAGATATTTGCAAGGTCAAGACAGAAACATTTAAACAAACCATGACATTTAGACGACTAACAACCAAAAACAATGAAAAATAAAAACTACAAAAAAACTGGAGAGAAGGCAGTGGATATCTGTAAAACTCTTCAACTCACACCAAAAGAATCTAAACAGATAAATAACTGTCCCTTAAAGCTTATCACGCGGCTGGTAACACGAGGCGCTATTCTTGCTCTGTGTCTTCTGGATGTATAAACAACCAGATTTTTTGCTGAAATGTCGCCATAACATCTTTATGAGCTGATATAATGTCAGTGCTGTCTGTCACCTTCTGAGCTGCTGTGTTCTTCTGCCCCCTGGTGGACACAGACTGACCTACTAACAGACTTAGACTGAAAGCAGGCGAAACATATATATGTATATGGATTTTTTAACGTTTCTTTTTTCAGTTTCTGTTTCTTTTTGGCATTTCAATTCATAACTGAGCTCCTCTGCTCAATACTGAAGCTTCACACACATGTTCCCTGAGAATAGCGTCCTGCTGGCTGTGACTCACTGAGGTATCTGCGGAGGGGGATGCAGCGTTCAGGGTCATCAATGGGCGACAGCAGCTCGCAGATCCTCTCTGGAGTTTGTCCTTCGTGGAAACGTTTCCTGTCCCCGCACTGGGTCAGGATGTCCACACAGTCTGACCTGATGACAGATAAGAGATTAAAAAAAAAAAAGTAGAATTGATGGGTGTAAGATGGAGCTGGTGCAGAGTGAGACGCTCTGCCAACACACACAGCCTGCAGCAGCACGTGGACGTGTGTGTGATGGTGTGATGTCATTCAAGACAAGTGGGAGATTAGAACCTGAGAGGAAGGTTGTGTCTGACAAATGACTGAACAAGACATACTGTATAGCCTCAGGGCTGTTATACAGCACACACACACACACACACACACACACACACACACACCAGACATGACACAGCAGATCCTGAGTGAAGGGCAGGGCCTCCACCTGTCCATCAAACCCCAGCTACATGTATTTATGCTCTCATCACTCACTGCTGAGTGCACAGCTTCGTTCTGTGCACGCCGACAGGAGAGAATGAAGAGGAGAAGAATGAGCTGAATTCCTCTCGTGCCTTTATGGGCATAAAGCGGTGAGTGAAGGTAAAAACATTTAAACCCCAACAGTTACGCACGAGACAAATAATTTAGAGTCATTAGACCAAACCAAATCCATCAAATGAGTCTTGTGAAGTCCCTGAGTGCAAAGTGATCATGACTAACGTTGCCTTTTCAACACCACATAAATGAGAAACTTGTTTAATCGGTGTAGCAGGGGATTAGAGATAAATTTGTTTCCTCCTGATTTGGAAAGCTGATTTGTTGGCTGTGTATTCACATAACCAGGTTTAGATCTGCTTTTGAATCTACACATGACAAAGCATGTAGGAATATGTCAAAATCATTTGACAAAAGTGGAACAGACTCATGCAATTGTTGGTTGTGTATACTGGACATATAACCAGGTTTTAACCATGTCTACGTACACCTGATGAAGGAAACACGGGGATATGTCAATGTCATCTGACAAAAACACAAATGTTGCTAATGACAGGTTCACTTATCCAAACACTAAAATACGAAACTCATAACAAGAGCGAGCTGCTGTATGTGGAATGAAAGGTTTCCCCTGTTACTGGATCTGACATGCTGCTGATTTGGGGTTGAATCCTGACCTGCTGTGAGCTGAATTCTTATCATGACGTTAGATAATGGTTAAAGGTACTAGTTATAAAGTGTATCTTTGTATGATTAATGTGTGTGTTTATGATGTCTATATGTTTACCTTCTGCTTTTAATTTGTTAAAATGTTTGTTATTAAAACTGAAAATCAATAAGGTTTCATTATTAATTGAAAACAGGCACTAGTTATCATTTATTGCAGTGCTTTTATTTTTTTTAT
This sequence comes from Lutjanus erythropterus, assembly GCF_056507025.1. NCBI lineage: Eukaryota > Metazoa > Chordata > Actinopteri > Lutjaniformes > Lutjanidae > Lutjanus > Lutjanus erythropterus. The sequence continues at coordinate 3,835,099 of NC_139337.1, read as the reverse complement.
CTTTTAATGTCTTAATTTTTCATTAAATAACAACCTTAGAAGCAGAAGACGAAGGACACCAGGTCAGTTTTTATTGAAAGTGGTGACCTCAAAGATTTTCATTTTAACGACATGCATTCTTGAGAACTGGGACAAATCATGTCTCACCAAACAAGATTTAAGGATTTAAAGATATGAAATATATGTCATCTATGAAATAGTCCCTCTGTGCCAGAAACCAGCCTTGTCCCAGACAAGAATTCACAATTTGAAACTATTTAAAAATGTGTTAAAATATGATAACATAGGTATAAAAATGTAGTATTATAATCATGTTTCATTTGAAATATTTTTTTAATGAAAATAATGGCCTTTTAAAGTTTTGTCACAGATTTCTGTCAACTCCATCAGATTTATTTATTTATGTATTTTTTTTTTTTTTACAAAAACATGATTTAATCAGGCATAAAAAGGGTCAGCTATACCCTAAGGATCCCTGTCTCACTTCCTGGTTTAAAAAAGGCAAGAATACTGCTCAAACACTGGTGAACTTTCTATACTTCAAACCAATTCATTGAATAATATTTCTATCAGATGTGTCTCAACCATAACATGTCAACTCTGTAGTCCTTCTAAATCAAAGCTAAATAAGAATTATGGTTGAAAAATTTGTATTTTTATTAATATTAAGAGACTCTGAGACACAAAAATAAAATGGCTGCTCACTATGACTACACTGTGAAATGAAAAAGTGTAACATTTTGTCAACTCTGTCAGATTTTCCATCTGACAGAGTTGATGTCTACATTTCATAAAAAAATGTAATAACTAAGAGGTTGGCCTTTGTGAGATGGCAGTAAACATACTTGCATATGACGCTCCCTCTGGACTTGCTGTGGCAGGGTTTGATCTGCAGGGAACAGGCCACAGCCTTCCACATGTCGGGCAGACACTTCCTGATGTCCAGCACAGGGATGTTCATGAAAGGCATCTTGATGGTCCCGTTGGACCACAGCTTGATGTCGTTCATGGCGCCCTGATCTGATTGGACGTTACAGCTGCGGAACAGCTCCGTCGGTCTGCGGACAGAGACAAGAACACGGTGAAATGAAGGCCTGCCTGTGCATAAAAAAATAAAGCATATCTAAATTATTTAAATATATTTTGAATTAGAACAAAAGCTGCAGTGCAGTGTATGTGAACACAGGTGCTACAGCCTTGTAGACGTGCTCTGCAGGCTGTACAGAGGGAGCTCAAGGCCCTCTGGGTAATGTGAGGACTGTTTTCTCCTTCCACTTCACCAGGAAGTGTCTTTGATGTCTGATTGGTGGGTTTGGTCTCAAGTGAGTCAGCTAATTGGTGGTTTAAAGAGAGAAGTTCTGGGTGTGGTTCCATCATTCCATGTGCAGCTGATGAGTGGATGCTTTGTTTACCTTGAAGCAATTGTGTGTGTGTATGTGTGTGTGTGTGTGTGTGTGTGTGTGTGTGTGTGTGTGTGTGTGTGTGTGTGTGTGTGTGTGTGTGTGTGTGTGTGTGTGTGTGAAACCCTGAACTTTTAACTTGATTTAACCCCAAAACAGTGTTTTTTCTCTCAAACCAAGACTAAATGTGGCAATCAGCTGATTCTTATTGAGAGCAGCTCACTTCTTCTCTGACGACAGTAATGGAGGACAGGAGTTCCTGCGGTTTAATCAGAGCTGCACGTACAATCAGTGTTCTTCATCTTTGTTTCTAACAAAGTGGACAAAAAACCCATTTATAATAAATTTACTGTTCATCTATGGCTGAAAAAGTGATCTTCTTATTGCTATTGATGTTCACCCATGTGTTTTTCCATCCTTCCAGGCAACAATGTGTTTTTAATTCACTTCCAATCTATCAAATCCACACATCACGCTAAAAATATCACATCTGCTTTTACAAAGTTATGTTATTGTTGCGCTGTGCTGCAGTAAGATCTAGACAGGTAAATAACGTAAAGTTTGTTTTCACCATCTGCATATGTTTGTAACGAGCAGCAAAAACACACAAATACACAAAACAAATATGGGAGACATATGGCCATGCATATGCACATTCCCCTTCCTTTATCATCTACACGCATACACATGTACACACAAGGGTATAGAACTGGGTACAGACAGTAAGGACATGTCTCTACCATAATCCAGGGATTATGGGATTGTCCCTTTTGATAATTTTGATTAAAAAATGTAAATATAACCACTGTTGTCTGTCAGTGTCTATTCCATGGGTCAGCAACTTTTCCTATTGAAAGAGAGATTTTTGGCAAGAAAAGAAAGAAAAATCTGCTGAGAGCTACAGATGCTGTTTTTAAATTACTTTTCTTTTTTTGGATTTGGCATCCGTAACAAGCATTGGAAAAACAAAACATTATTCATATCTATTTTTCTTTTCTTTGGCCAGAGCTACAGGGAGCCATTAGAGAGGGGCAAAAGAGCCACATATGGCTCTGGAGCCGCAGGTTGCACACCCCTGGTCTAGTCACTATTAATTAGTGAGATTCAGTGTCATAAGAAAGCATCTGTGCTAATTAAAGACACAAAACAATGTGTTTTTCAGTTTTGAAAGATTGCCTGCTCTTCCTCATTATGCTTCTGTTTTTACTGCCAAAATGTTATAATGAATAATACATGAATGAATGAAGTGACTAGCAATAGATCTAGTAAGTTATTCACACAATCAGGGCAAAAGTGATAAATATACACAAATCTATTATTTTTCCATTTATTCTCATGCTGTAATCTTAGTCAGCACTCCTCTGGAAGCAGCACAGTGTGTCTCTGTCTCCCCTCACTTCATACGCTAGAGACTGACAGCTTTTACTATACTTATGGGGACACTGTGTCTCAGTTGCTGTGAAATTTAGCACACCGAACACAACAGGTGAACAAAGTATGGTGGTCGAGAACACAGCTGTAGCAGACTTGCCATGCCACAAGCGACCCCCCTCCCCCCACACATACAGAACTTTGACAGCCAACAAAACTTGAACTCCATTTGTTCCAGTGGAAGTTTTTTCACCTGGTGCATACCATAAAAAAAAACTGATTTCCTCTGGTTTCTGTTTTTTTGAGTCCTTTTCCTTTACTCATACATCTCTCTGGCACCTTCATTTTTTGTTGGAGTACGTGACTGAAATTGTGATAATACTTTTGTAGCAATTCTGCATGAGAAAACGTCTTTTGGGGCCGGTGGGTGTCACGTGAGCCGCAATACCATCTGTAGCCACTATGTCAAAATGTCCTCACAGTCCAGCGCTGGACCTGGATGCTTGCACTACCCACAAGACAACAAGCGAACCCGCTCTTTGCAGGCTACAGTGTGTAAATAGTATAATACATAAACTCAACTGATGGTTCTTGTTAGCAGCCATGTTAACATGTGACATGTTGTTACAGATAAATAAAAGTACAGTATATGAAGAGATTTCCATTAACCTGGTGCAACACGTGCCAAGTATCCGTCAGGTGATGAAGTTAAATACCATAATGGAAACAGCAGGAGACTTTTTTCAGTTTACTCCATGAAGCTGTGATGTCGCGACAAATCTTGTAAATTCAACCAATCCCCATGAATTTTGTGCAACCTTGCAATTTTGGTCAAACTCTGCAGGCTTTCTGCAAATTTGACCAATCACCATTGCTTCCAAAGAGTTCTACCCATCATCGCAGTCCCCGACGCATCACACATGAATGTCTCAATGTTTTTTTTTATTATTCACTATTTTTGTGCATTTATGTATTTTTATTTAATTGCAGGTTCTGAAAAGTCATTCTCATTGTTACTGACATTGATCAAAGCTCTGGGCACTTCTTTCAGAATTTTGTGCTTGCTGTTTTGACTGAGTTTGAGCTCCAAAAAGATTTTGCTTCCTAGTGACCCCTTGGTGCACTTCTTCATCTACAAATAAAGCACATTCAGAGTTTTTGTAACCCTGAGCCTGTTTGATTCTCCCTGGAATAAGTTGCCTTGGATTTTAATGAACGAAACAAAAAAAAAATGCTATCTTCTTATGCATTTTTACATTGCAATTATTTAGAAAAGCTGCTGTGAAATCAGTTTCAAAAACAGCAGACTAAATCCTGCAGGGACTGTCTAAATGTGCCCCAAATGAAATGCTTGTTAGACTGTTGAACACGGTCTGATACCCTCTGCATTAAGATCTCAAAAACACACATAAGCACGGTGAACCATATCTGTGGTGAGCAGCTCTGCAACAGTTTGATGATTTCCCTGAACCTGTAATCTCCTTTGCTCATTTATGTGAAATTGTGTCTTAGACGTTGTGATGAGACCAGATTTCTCAGAACCATGTCTGTTCCTGGTGATATGCCAGTCTGCTGCAGGTTGTGCTTTCTGCAATAACACAACAGTACTACAAATGTAAAGTATTTTTCACAAAACACTCCCCAGACAGTAGATGCATAAAAAGCTGCTTTGTGTGAATGCTGCTTTGTCAGATAAAATGGTATGATGCTCCCATTATGGCGTGAGAGACAGTAGAGTTATGACTGATGTCATCATATTAACAGCTTATATCATTTCTTTCTAGCATCAGTGTACTAGCTGTTAAAAAGCACACACCATCTGCTTCTGGCTGCAGATTTGTAGTGCTGTGTGTTCACACTGCACAATGTAGACAACAAAATTAATATCCTGAAGATGCATCTTTCACTGTTGTCATGCATCAACATGATTGGCTTCACCTTGCACTTCCACATACACACACATATGAACCAAAATAGCAGGCGGGTTTAGAGGCATGAATAGACCCAGTGTGCAGTGAAAATAGAGCACAAAAAGTTGTTGGAGAGAGATTAGGGAGGGTGAGGAGGTGGTGAAGCCAGGCTCTGCACCCTGCCTTCAAGTGTGGCCCCCGGGAACACATAGAGCCACAGTGTAAAACCATGTAACAAGAGGAAGATGACACAGAAGATCTAACGAGACAAAGACAATGTCACAAAACAAAAATGGTATAAATGACGAAACAAGACGTAGCAAGTTGAAAACGACATTAAACATGTAACAACACAAATATGACGTAAAAGACATAACAAGACAATAACGACGTAACAACAGTGAACAAGACAAAAATAACGTAAAAGATGCAACAACACAAATACATATAAGACACACAAGATGTAACAAAACCAAAATGTAAAAAAAAGATGTAACAAGACAAAAAAAATGTAAACAAAACAATGTAACAAGATATAACAAGATGAAGACAACGTAAAAAAAAATGTAACACGGCGAAAAATGATGTAACAAAATGGAAACAATATGTACATAACAATATGTAACGAGACAAAAATGACATAACGAGATGTAACAAGATGAAGACGACCTACAAAGATGTAACGAGACGAAAATGATGTCACAAATGTAACAAGACAAAAACAATGTATTATGATGTAACAAAATTAAAATTACGTAGCAAGATATAACAAGACCAAAACAATGCAACAAAATGAAACCAAAGTAACAAGATATAACAAAACGAAGACGATATTAGAAAATGTAACAAGATGAAAACAACATAATATATGCAATAAAATTGATGTAAAAGATGTAACAAGACAATAACGACATAACAAGATGTAACAGGATAAAAAAAAAAACAATGTAAAAGACCTAACATGATGAAACAGACAGACAGGAGACTCGACCAGGAAAGATGAGGTTCAGTTAGCTTTGCACAGAAACAATCAGTACAAATATCCTTCAGAGGATGACTTTTACTTACTTTTATACTAGTATAAAGTGTCTGTACTGTGTATCTGTGAGGTGGTTTGTGTCTAAAACATCCAGTTGTGGACACCGTCCTCTTAATCGGGGTTGGTATGATGGGTTGAGGGATTTGTTTCTAATTTAAGGCTCAAGAACTTTTGTTTGCCTCACGCCCACACAGACACGGTGATTTTCCCCAGGCTCCACCACCTTCAGACCAGTGTTTGTCTTCCATGCTGCTCCCGGCTACACAGCCTGCCGTTTGAACCCCACAGGGGAGCAGAAACCCATACGAGGCTCTCCTGGAGCCCATCAAAGAGCCTTACACACACTTTGTTTGCCTGAACATCAAGTCCTTGAATGTCACAGCATGAGCTCCGTGCCATGATGATCTGAAACTACAATTTGTCAAATTATTTTCTTTGTGAGGAATAACAGACAGCTCAGGATAAACACTTGTCATCTGAACAACAGAATACTTCAGAGGGAGTGTCACTGCCTCCACACACTCACAACACAAGAGGCTGTGTTTGAGCTTCAGTCTCTGTTCAGACCCAGTCTCAGCTCTGGACAAGCACCTGAAATCTGAATATATGATTTTCTTGGGGAATGTAAAAGCTTTCAAAGCTTTAATATTCTTGTGCTTGGAATTTTCAAATGTCACTACTGTTATACCTGCATTTTATCATGCTATGTCCACTGAAGGGACACTCTAGGTGGCACTATATCATATTTTGTCAACTGGAAGGACAGTGTAGAGGGCACATTATAACATTTTGTCCACAGGAAGTACACTCTACACAGCACTATATCATATTTTATCCACAAGAAGGACACTCTAAAGGGCACTTCATCGCATTTTGCCCATTGGGAGGACACTCAAGATGGCACAAAATCATGTACACTGGAACGACAGTCTAGAGTGCACTTTATCACACTTTGTCCACTGGAAGGATACTAGAGGGCACTTTGTCGTGTTTTGTCCACTGGGAGGATTCTCCAGAGGGCACAATATCATGTTTTGTCCATTGGAAGGACAGTCTAGATGGTACTTTATCCTGTTTCATCCACTGGAAAAACACTTTAGAGGGAACTTTATCATAGGTTTTCCACCAAAAGGACACTCTCGAGGGCACTTTATCACATTTTGTCAACTGGATAGAAACACCAGAGAGCACTTATTCACATTTTGTCCACTGGAAGGACACTCTAGAGGTCACTTTACCATGGCTTATCTACCATAGGAGCATCCACGAGAGCATCCAATGAGACAACATCAATATTTCTTTTCCATCCTCCGAATTTAAAGTGCCTAGGTGTCTAAAATATGTTAATTCAAATATTTCTCTGCATTATGAAGAATCAGAGCACAATTTTGATGTTGCTGAGTCAGGCACAGATGATAAATTCTACAGGACACACACTGAGTGAGCACATCGATAAGTTTTTCTTCATACCTGATAATTCACAGGATTTCACAGGTAGAATTACAATTAACAACAAATACCAAATGTTTGAACAAGCTACAGAGTACAAATTTAGAATGAGCCCTCTCTACAATGTTGGAGCCTCCAGTCTAATTGAATCTGGTGTTATAAAACAAACACATGGTTTCAGACTGATCCACAGTATCAAGTGGCTGTGAGCTGTGGTTGCCTCACTCACCAGGTGACCTGCAGACCTCCACTGTGTGTGTATGTGTGAAGTATATGTGAGTTTGTTTTGATGTGTGTGTGTGTGTGTGTGTGTGTGAGTGTGACTTCACAGTGCAGCCCTTTGAAGCTGTTCCATCTGGCCTTTGGCCCCATCTGTAGACAGTGTGTAAAACACGCTGTGGTTCTGATAACTGCAGGGTCACAGCGGGTTCACGATAAATCTGCCTCTTGTTTTCTTTCTTTCCTTCAGGCTCTAATGAAGCGTTTTCACGCAGATGTTCTCAAGCACGGTCAAAGGATTAAAGAACGATTGTGATGAAGAAAAGGCCACATTTTCTGAAGAAACTGCAAGTGTGCTAGTTTGTGCTGATGGCTGGTATAAAACATGTGAAAGTGAAATATTGTAAAGGAGCTGCAATTTCACTGAAGCACTGAAAGGAGCTGTGTGTCAGCGTCAGCATTTGAAAGTGGTTATCAGCTGAGGTGAAATGACTGACAATAGTACAAATTTTGGTTTCAAGTTCAAGTCCTGAACGCAGTGAAGCTTTCAATTTACATACAAGCAGTAAAATTAGTTGAACTGTCGGCTGAAGTGAAGTGTGACATATGAAAGCAGCTGAAAAGTCAATGTCTAAAACTTTTAAGCTACTGAAATATCAGTGTAAGCACATGTTAAGCAGGTGGTATATTTGGGTGATCCTCTGCAACATTATCTAATTATATTACCAAAAAAGAATCAGCAGGATTTGTCCGACCTGTTCAAAAATGCACCGGAGTGTCCCAGGACATCAAATACTGACATTTCAGTTGGCGAAATGTCCCATGCACAACAAAATAATGAGGAAAAATTAGCATATAAAATCAGATGAAACCACCAACACACACCTCTAGTGGGCCATAAGTGCTGAATAAAAAGGATAATATACACATGAGTGTGTGCATTGCTTTTTAGGAAATTGTAGCATATTATGCCTTTAATTTCATGTTAAATGTTCATGTAGGATGGTAGTTCACATTTACTTTTAAGTGTCTGACTTTTATGTTGGTAATTTATCTGATTAGAGGATCGATCAGGGCTCTGTAGGGGTCATACATCACTTCCAGGATTACTTGTTCTTCTTTACACTGAGTCCCTAATGACAGTGGCTGTATGTTTGGGGTCAATGTCCTGCTGCAGAATAAATTTGGGGCCAATCAGAGCCTGCCTGATGGATAAGTATCTGCCTGTATTTCTCAGCACTGAGGACACAATTTATCCTGACCAAATCCTAAACTCCATTTACAGAAATGCGGCCCCAAACTTGCAAAGAACATCCACCATCCTTCACTGTTCCCTGCAGACTCTCATTATTGTTCTGCTCTCCAGCCCTTCAGCGAACAAACTGCCTTCTGCTACAGACAAATATTTCAAATTTTGACTCATCAGTCCAGAGCACCTGCTGCCATTTTTCTGCACTCCAGTCCCTCTGTTTTCATGCATAGTTGAGTCACTTGGCCTTGTTTCCATGTCGATGGTTTGGATTTTTGGCCACAATTCTTCCATGAAGACCGCTTCTGGCCAGACATCTCCAGACAGTAGATGGGTGTACCTGGGTCCCACTGGTTTCTGCTAGTTTTGAGCTGATGGCACTACTGGACATCTGATTTTGAAGGGAAGTCAGCATAATGTGTCTTTCATCTGCTGCACTAAGTTTCCTTGACTGACCTCTGCGTCTACGGTCCTCAACGCTGCCCGTTTCTTTGTGCTTCTTCAAAAGAGCTTGAACAGCACATCTTGAAACCCCAGTCTGCTTTGAAATCTTTGCCTGGGAGAGACCCTGCTGATGCAGTTGCTTCCACAATTATTGTTAATGATTGAAAAAAAAAAATGCAGGGTGTGAACTTTTATCAGCTTCTGAAGGGATTCCAGAAAAAGTTTGAGAACCACTGGATTATGAGAGCTGATATTCAGCATTTCTACAAAAATGTGCTACATTAAACATATCCAAAAAGGTATTTAAGCACAAATTTCTACTAGTGATATTTCTTTTTACATTTAAAAAATTTGGGTGCTATGTTGTATTTATATTTATTTACTAGTGCTGCTGGAAGCTCCCTGCACTCTTTATTTGTTTTAAGATGATGTTGAAAAACTCTATTTTAATTAAATATATGCTGAAAGTCACTTTGTGTTCATTTCTGGGGGATTTTTTTTGCCTTTATTGACAGAACAGCTTGAGATAGACAGGAGACGGGGTTGAGAGTCGGGGGACGTCATGCAGCAAAGGCCCACAGGCAGGAATCAAACTCACGGCTGACAGCCTCAGTACACGGGCCACTCGCTCTACCAACTGAGCTACCAAGGCACCCAGTGTTCATCAAAATTTTTACACCAAGATCTCCATTTGTTCTGCAAATATATATTGTTCCTAAAATCTGTATCTGTTTCCTTGATTACTAATTATCAGTATCAGTATCTGCCCTGGAACAAAAAACATATTTTTGGTCCACCACTATCCTTAATATCAAAACACAGATGCAGTCTAATTTATTAAAATTGTAATGCAAATTTATGTTCTTATTCATTGCCTCTAAAAGCAGCTGATAACAAGGTGAAGTCTGAAGATGAATTTTGTTTGTTGTAAAACAAGTTGGTGACCATAAGACTGAGAAGTAGTAGCTTCTGAAAGCTGTAAGAGTTAGATTTCTGTAAGGTGAAATCACTGTGCATTAAGTGAAAATACAAATATAATTGACTGAGATTAGAATGGCTAAATATCAGGAGTGAATAAACTCCTCCTGGCAGATAAAGACAGCAGCTGAGAGTGGAAGCGGCCTGCTGAGTCTCCAGCAGTCTGACCTGTTGTTGAAGTTGGTGCAGTAGGTGAGGTCCTTGCAGCCCAGCTGGCAGGGCTCTCTGACATCAGCCAGGCAGTTGATGAGCTCCGTCTCCACGGGGTTGTACTCACAGAGCTGGTCAAAGTCCTGCCACGTCTGGCTGCCCCAGTTAGTGCTGATCTCCTGACACATGTCCCTGTCACAGCAGAGGACACATTTGACCTCAGCACGTGCTCTGCTTCACAATATCTGACATTAATGTGCTGGTTTCCACTGAGCTGTACCTGCAGAGAGAGGTGTTGGCCTTGGAGCAGCAGTGCAGCTTGGCGCAGTCCATCTTGGCGGGGTGCGGGGTCTCCACCTCAGGTGGGGAAGGAGGGTGGGCGCTGCCCAGGAAGCACTGCCACATGGGTTCCTGAGGGAGGGGCTGGGAGCCACACTCCACGATCAGACCCTCCATGATCTCATGCTCCGTGCTCATGGTGCGAAGGATCCGCTTGCAAGCCGCCTGGCAGTGGGTCGCCTCGGCCCGGTCACAGCAGTACAGACCTGGAGGGGACGGACGGACTGATGAGTGCTGGAAAATGTAGGCTGACATCATATTTAATATACAATCTATGATTGAAGCAAATTGCACAACATAAATTTACAATAACAAGTGAGATCGAGTCCTCCACTGTAAACTGATCATCTGTTTAGAATCAGTTGTCTGTCAGTGTAAAGTTCAGCCTGTTGTCCTGAAAAAAAAGTCCCCTGCTCTGAAATAACACTCTCTGGATGATGAGTTCAGTAAACAATAAAGAAATGGTAAAGTAAACAATAAAGAAATCATGAGTTTACGAGAAAAAAAAAAACTCTAATATTCTCTGAGATCATAAAGTCTTAAATTTGGAATCTCATAACACCACAGATGTCACTTACTGTGTATTATTCCTGCAGGGGAAATTATACTTTGCAATCAGATTTTGCAATAAGGAAATACTTAATTTGATGATCTGTCATATTGTGTCCTACTGCTGCACCACAAATCCCACTTTAATTGTCCACAGATGTAACCAGACATCCTTGCATCTGTCTTGTAGTTCCTGATGCACAAAAACTGGGTTCAATGTTTTTTGTTTTTTTTTCCACTTATCCAATCAGACAAGTAGGTCAGAAATTGACTTGCTCAAAGTCAGTATTAATCTTTTCCTGAAAAACATGTTTCATTTGTTGTTTGTTTTATTAGCGGTTATCAAATAAAAACAAAGACTTAAGTTAACTGTCATGTTTTTCAAAGTCCGGGGTGATGTCCTTAAATATCTAAAACACAAAGCTATTCAGTTTAATTTGATAAAAAATGAAGAAAAGCAGGAAAGCTACATATTTGAGAGGCTGGAAAAAAACATTCTTGTATTAAAAGTTACTTAAACCATAACTAATCTATTATTAAGTAGTTTAATAATATTTTTTTTCTCATCGCTTGCCCAACCAGGCAAGTGGTTTGCTAGATTTACTTGCCCGACATGACATTTTACTAGCCCCAGGCAGGCAGGCAATCCTTACTGTTGAGCCCTTAAAAGCCGCATTACCTCATCTCCATCTATACATCTATATATTGTGTTCGGATGAGGACATTCATCAGGAACTACAAAACCTTGTAAAAAAAAACAAACAAACACAGTTTTTCATTTTTTCCTCAGAAGTTTACGACTTTAATCTCAGACAATATCAAAGTTTTTTCTTGTTAATTTATGACTTTAATCTTCTAGACCCCACCTCGTCTCAACCCAATAACCCATCATGTATGTGTTTTTCATCTTGCAGTATTTCTAAACACATCTTTATATTATTCATTACTACTCTTCATTTTATCTTTATTATTCTGTGTTAAACTTTGCAATGAGACATTTACAACATGCTGACTGTTTGGGTAATGAGAAGGATTAATATATATGTGTTGTTTTAGTGTTTGTTTTTGTTTTTATTGTATTTTTATGTTTTTTTAATACAATTCAAAATGGAATAAACCTTGTCAATATATTGATAAATGCACTTCTGCACTTCTGCACTTCTGCGCTAGAAAAGAAAAAATAGTCCCTATAAATCACTTTGATGATGTATTCTGCGTACTGTCCAGAATATTAAGGACTCTTTTACTGGAAATAAATGTTAACATGTATTGTCCCTTCAGCATTTTTCAGTGCTCAGAAGACAGCATCCAAAATCCATTTATCTCCACTGTATTGGAAAAAAGGGAACGCCAGATATCTCAAAATCTGGACAAAAAAACCCTCTGCATGACCAGATCCCACATAAGCAAGTATTCTCTTTGGTGCTGGTAAACAGTGCAGGCAGACTCACTGTCTATGGGGCTGCGGATGGGGTAGGACTTGGTGAAGTTGCTGACGCAGCTGAGCAGCTGAGCGCTGTGACTCTGACAGTACTCTTTGACTGCGTTGATCTGGGACACGGTGGGGGTGGAGTCGGTCCTGAAGATGGCCTGGCAGTACTCCCTGCAGGTGGTGTGACGGCCTGCATAGCTGCAGCACGTGGAGCCCACTGGAGGAACACACAGACACACACACACACACAATACTTAAATACACACCAGTGCTATCTTCAGTAAACAGCTGAAGTTAGGAGTTTTAAAGGCAGATTTTAAAGTACAGTGGCAGCCTGTATGTATGAAACAAACATTCTGATTTCTTACAACATCCATCAGACATGATCAAACATCACTCCAGTCATGATGAAAACATGATGTAAGACAGCACTCTGCTGCTTTTGACCTTATTGCAAAATCAAAATCATTGCACAGTTTAGTAAAAGGGCAGAAGACAACAAATGATACGGGTGAGAGGCAATGTGTTGCACCCAAGAGTCTCCCCTTTATGCTGATCCCATCCAGTTTTGGACAAAAAGCATGCAGTATAAATGTGATATTTTCAGATATTTTATCTGAGTTCTTTCTGCATGCTGGCGTCCGTAATCAGGATTGGAATATCACCAATTGGGTCTGACTGAAAAGCTGAGACTCTTGTGGATTTAATGGGCCCAGTTGTTTTCATGTGTGATGATGTTTGTTCCCCTAGTAACAATTTCATTGTAGTGAGAGCATTTATTGAAATTGGACATAATTCTTCTTGAAATTTAATTCAGTTACTGGGGATGGTCTAATCAGCTCTGTGAACTTATTGTCCCATTTATTGTTTCATTATTAGAGACAGACAAACCCAGGATACTACATTGTTCTGTGCAGCTTCAAGAAAATATATACCATATTAAATACTTTGTAAACCTCTGCTGGTTGCATGTGGCAGTTGTGGTAGCATTGCAGTAGGTGCTTCACCATCTGCTGCCTGGCAGAAATCTGCACACTGCTGAGTGCAGGGTTCCTTCACCTTTTTCCAAACCTAAAAGAAGCACTGTTCAAGCTATTACAGCATCATATAGCTGTGGTAAACAACATCTTTATATATGTTTATATACATACTCCAAACGATTAGCCTATTTCACTTCTTTATCACATTAAATTAGATCAGAAAGTTGAGAAAACATTTCAAGGCATTTTACTGCAATAGACTTTTGAGTTTTGAGCCCAACTCAATCTCTGAAGTTTTGACTAAGTTTGAACAACCTCTAATCTTTTAAGATAATTCACTTTTCTTCTTCTTATAAAATTGAATCTTTGAGTTTTAGAAACACAAAAGAAAATGTATTTCAATAATTACTGAGTAAACTCGTTGAAGTGAAAGTAAATAATGGTTAACATTTTTAAATATTCAATTAAAACCATCACATTTTTATGACAAATAATGTTCACAGCTCACTGTTTGAAATAAAATTGTTTCTAAAACTTAAAGACTCTTCAAAGAAGGAAAGTAAATGATCTCAACTAAAGATAAAACAACATCAAAGGTGAACAGCATTGGTCAAAAGAAGTTACATGACAAAGTTAAGTCAGCAATATACAATGATTAAAGTGACGAGAAGTGACTTCAAAGATCAAATCAGACCAAAACCCCGGACTTATAAAATATGTTTTTAAAAGAGATATAAAAAGAGGACAGAGATCCTGGCAGTCTGATCTCCTCAGGGAGGATGTGAGAGAAAGAGTGGGGGCCCTGACAGAAAAGGCCCAGTCACCCTTGGCCCTCAGCCTGGATGGTGGGATAGCTAACAAAGCCCAGAGCGAGCCTTAATTGTTATCAATAAAATCTTAAAATCAATTCTAACATTAACTGGAAGGCAATGGCCAGAATATGAGTAATGAGTTCTCTCTTTTTCATTTTAGTGAGAAGTCTAGGTGCTGCCTTTTAGGTTGGCAAAATGTTTTTTAGTTTATTTTAAAACTAAGAGTTTGAGTTGGGGCTTGAAGATTTGAGTGTTGTTTTCCTTTTTTTTTTGCTTCAGTTTTTACAGTGTATAAGTGACAAATTAAAGGAATACACAAAAAAAATTCAAATTTCAAATTGTGCCACCTGTTTCTAAGTAGACTTGCATTCTCAAAAAAAGCAAATTACGCTCTGTGACTTTATTTCTTAAACTCTGTGAGTTTATTTCTTTATCTAAAAAGCAAACTATTCATTCAGAGAGTGATTTATTACAAAAGTAATGGAACTACAGTTTCCAGCACTTTGTCCAAAATTCGAACCATGAAAAATTCAAGCACTTTCAAGGATTTCCAGCACCTGTAAGAACCCTGTCACTAATAAGATTAATGACACAACCAAACATTCACAGTCTAAGTCTCGATGCTGAAGATTGTTTGATTGATAATAACTAGATCCATGCAGTGTGTTTGTGTGTGTGTGTGTGTGTGTGTGTGTGTGTGTGTGTGTGTGTGTGTGTGTGTGTGTGTGTGTGTGTGTGTGTTGAACTAAGTGGTCTGACCCTCCAGCAGATAAACACTCTCACATTTCATTATTCTGGCCAAAGCTGACTGACAAACCTCAGACCTCTCAACAGGAAGTTACTGACCTCACATCCTGCCAGGCGAACAACATGGCTCTGCCGTGTGTGTGCGCGTGTGTGCATGCTGTGTATTTACAGTGTGTGCGACACAGTGCAAGAATGAAACACACACAGAGAAACAGAGAAAGAACACAAACAAGCTCATCTATTGGTCCGAGAAGTTAGCGGTGTTCTCAGAGGGTTTATTTATTTATTAGCTGCGAGGAGAGATGAGATCAGTGTTTGCAGTTGTGTGTGAGGAACAACTTACTTTCATTTTTGGTGATGCAGCTGTAGAGGGAGTTCTGGAACGAGATAAGAAAAGCTATTGTGATTGCATTACACAAAAAGCACACTAAAGCTCGATTTGAGTGACTCCCAACCTTATTGTCTGCTTACAAAGACTAAATGAAAGGCTACTGGCCTTAGCATGGATGTATGAAGAGTTCAACTAAAGTCTTATTTCTCCTTCTCAGATTGTTTTATCATCAGTGGGATTGTTATAGTCCAGGCCTGACGACGTGAAAGTATGCAGCAGATAGAGGAAAAAAAGCATGAAGGTTCTCCAAACCAGGTAGAGAACCATGACTGTCATATTAAAGAAAAAAGTTAATTTACTTAATGTTGCAGAGGCCTCTGATTTCCTTTTTCATTCCTTTTCTGCTTTGCTTTGTTCTTTTCTTAAAAAAAAATGGTGCTCACTTAAAGAAAAACCTTAATATGTCAAAAACACACTAATATCATTACCATATTGTTTGAATTGTTTGCAATGGGCAACATTTACACTCTGTTACAAACCCCAGCAGCGTGTCGAGGTGTTCAGCATCTATTCTGCACTAAGCACTGCATAGTTGATGTTTTTTCTGGTAGCTGAAAGTTGGAAAATGTTGAACCCTGGGTAAAATGCTACACTCTTCACTGTCACTTTTTACCTGCTGTCCGTCCACAGTAGAGGAGGACTGGGACAAATACAAAAAAGACCAATCTTCACATCCTACATGTAGAAGTGCTGAGGCACATTCAATCTGAAAACGGTTTGCACAGTTTTGCTACAGTTTCCAGGTTGAAATGTTTCCTTGAAATGCTGCGTAACGAGAGGCAACAGGCTTTGTGATACATTTCCTCTTCTTTGGTGGTTGTGTCAGAGGTGATGATGCTTGAGTAACAGAATATTCAACACGCCACCATTTCCATTTAAATAAATGTTTACCTCTTGTTGAGGTTGAACACAACCCCAAACAAACAGTGACAACAACGATGGAGAAATGGGTGCTGCTGGTCCATACCTGATGACATCACTGGACTATCACAATATCAGTATGAAAAATAAGTAGTTACTTGCAAAATGTAAATTACTGCGGATATTTCGTATCATAGCATCCAAAGTGTCTCAGCTGAAAAAATACTCTCTGGTTCTCCCAGCTGGACATTGTCAGCACAGACCCTTTAGTATTGTATTATGTTATTTAGCAGAACCACCGCCAGTCAAGCATGTTGTAAAAGATGTAGAGTTATTAAGAATAATGACTGCAATTAGGGATGCACCGATACCATTTTTTTTTTACAGACCAAGTACAAGTACAAGCACTTAATAATACCATTAAAGTTCTTACAATAACTTTAGAAAGCTGTTTTATTTTCATTAGAGGCTCATTTTCTAAATGTAACAAAGCATTGTTGCCGTTTCCTGCTACAAGTGTAACCATTATTATTATTATTATTATTATGTACTTGCAGAATGAAGTTTACTGTTATAAATGGTGTTATATATGATAATTATTTCATTATCATTTACAGCACTTTAACTAGTATTTTAATGAGATATTTATATGTGTAGTATTTAAGTTTCTTCTTCATGTCCCTCTTGTCTAAGAGCTAATTAGTTCCTACCTGTCATTGTTTAGGGGGGACAGGTATGAGTGTGGTGCCATGTGTGCATCAGTTTTGTTCACCCTGCTGTGAGGTGTGTGAAGTTGTGTGTCCTGGGCTGTCAGGACGTTCTGGTGAAGAATAAGTACACAAAGACAAGTTGTAGCAGCTTATTACCAAGAAAAGATGGTCACAGACTGGTGGCAGCTGTGTTTTTTCTTTGTCTTCAGATTAATTAGTTGAGACATTCAACTAGTTTATGCCTGCTGGGACTTATTGGACAGTGGCTGGCTGCGGTCTACAGCTGCTCTCTGTGAGGTTGTTTCAGTTTTACATGGACTTACATGGAATTTTACAGACAGTTTCCAATGTGGCTGTGGTCATTAGTGGATGACGTTGAGGACAGCGAGTCTCTTGCTGATGATGATGACACAGTAAGTATCAGAAAATGCCTCGAACTCTGCATCATGGCAGTTCTTTAGATGTTTGCTTGTGTTGAGTGGCTACTTTTGTGACGTGATGTCGGATTTGGGGTATCGGAGTAGTTTTATGAGTACGAGTACGTGAGGACAGGATCCCAATGCTGGTATTGGTATCGGTGCATCCCTAGTTGCAATATATCTTTATATTTCTACTTTATTTTTTTTTTTATTGGTTGCAATACGTCAGATTAAGAGAACTTTGAATTCTCCTTCTTGGACTTACCTCTGTGACCTTTTTGCATACTTTTGTTATGTCATTTTTAGATGATGCCTGTAAAGAAAAAGGGAAACAAAATCAAGGCAGGAAGAAGGTGGAGTTAATATGAATGAAGGTATGAGCAAAAATAGTGTTAGGGTCTGTTAACCTAAAAATAAAAAGCTGGACTTCCTTTATTCACAGCGTCTCACCTGTCTGCATTCCCTGCGACACTCAGATGAGATGGCCAGCTCACAGCAGCCCAGCCCCACCCAGCCGTCTGACTTCCTGGATACTCCTGGAGACAAATCAAACATCACACACACAGTCATGTATTATTTATATATATATCTTTATGGAGGTTAGTGTACACAGTTTGTAGAGGCCAATTTATTTACTGAGACATATTGTAATGGTGCAACTTCTTTTATTATTACCTCCACCAAAGAGGTCAGGTAACAGAAAAGTTTTGAATTTCACAACGTGGGTGTTTTTTTCATACTGTTGCTGGAGTTTTGACGTCTTCAGCTCACCCATGCCAGTCACATATGGCAAACAGAAATGAGAAACCAGACAGAGCCTTCAATGTCATTTCAATCTCTTGTTTAGAAGCATTATGGGCTCTCAGTGAGTTACAGTTGTCTTTTCAACATTTCACAAAAAATGGACTGTGGCTGCTGATGTCACCACTTGCAGCCACCATCTTCCCTGTCTCAAGGTCCGATTCACAAAAAATATTGTGCTAATGATATTACAGTGCAAATACACCCACAGAATTTTGCAGCTGGGTGGAATTTGCCCTTGATTTCATTTGTTTCATGCTTTCATGTTTTCTTTAATCATCCCTCTAATATTTGTTTCTAAGGTGAAGACATACCATATCAAATGACATGGTTAAACTATGTTTGAGTCATTCATATCTTAAAATGTTTGATTTGAAAGAGAACTTATTCTATGCTCTCCCAGAGACCTGTCAGTGCACAGAGGGCTGCTTTATCTTCTGCTCGTGCAACCCACTGGGGGTACATTTCATTCACTGCAGGTGTATTTTGTCTTATTTGTGCAGGTTTAAAGGTTGCAAAAGCTGTACAACATTACAGCTTTGGAAACACAATGAAACGTTCCTGCAAACCACCGACAGAAGCATTAACTACCTGCACTTGTGACATGGTTTGAGAGGTGTTAGAATATGCCTTGACCTCTCTGTCAGTCTGTTCCTGCCCTGTATAAATGAGCTCAAGTGGCAGTCATCCAGGAATTATCCACCACCCTGGTAGTCTCTCTAAATACTGATGGATGGACATCCAGGACTAGAGAGCTGCTGAACTGTGAAAATGGGACTGTTTGATTCCTATTTGAGTTTAACATTAAATAAAAACTGATGAGCTTCAACTCAGCTGACTTTAATGTTGGTTTACGGTAAGTTATTTACTGGACATCTGTTTTAATTTACTTACATTAATTAGTTTCTTTTTTGCCTTTGAGTTACCTGCTGCTGAGGTCTTCTTCCTGGTCTGACAAAACATGAGGCATAGGGCAGAGGCTTGGGCCTCCAAGGACTATACCAAGAGCTCTGACAGCATGGGGTGCTAAGAGTTTCTTTAAGGTAAGCGATCAACTCATCTTTTCAGTTTGGAAATTTAATTTTGAAGTTTTGGAACTTTTTGAACAAATATACATTTGAAGAATTAAAATATCTCTTCAACCAATTTATTAAGAACTGATGAGAAACTAGTTTGCTATTCTTATAAGATTGTATGGTTGAACAAAATTGAGAGTTGGGTTCAGTACCTCCAACATTGCTGAACTCCAGATTGATGACATGCAGTGAAAACACATTATTCTGTTAGATATTAACTTTTGTTAAAGATTTTACCAGCAGTATTTTTTTTTAGTAGAGTTTCATTAGAGCACCGATGAGTGCAAGGACCCCACTGAAAATGAAGGAATTATTATTTTTCCTCCAAATGAAGTGCACCTTTGGATGTTAAACTCACTCAAAAACTCACAAAATTTGGCAGATGCCTCAGTCATGATGAAAATTTACGTGGGATATAGTTTTCAGTGGTGGGTGTGACCAAATTGCCCTCTAAACAGCAGCCCCCACACCACGTTTCACTGATATACCCAGACACACAAAACAGTCTCCTGGATGCATAGCCTAAACCCAACAGGCAGTCTGCCATTTTGAATTTAGTGGTCAATTTTAACGTTGTCCACATGTTGTATTTTAACAAACCTCTCCTACAAAACTCAGCATAATGATTTCAAAGTCTGTGTGTACCATCTAGACTAATTCATGATCAAAAGTGACTGTGGTGAGGTTTTGAATTTTGATGTCTTGCCATGAAACATTAAATTGCTACAACTTTGGTGTAACTTGTCCAGTCTGCACTAACATTTACATGACAATCAGAAGTCATACTCAGAGCACCATGTGCTGGCAACAGGAAGCCTCCTGTGACAATCATCTACTGATTTATATGAAATCCTCACAGTGTGGTCTAGACTTGATATACTGGAGCATGACATACAATTAGTGGGTGTTCTGTAGAATCACCTAGGGGAGACAGGAAGTGACATCGAACTCCTTCCTGTGGTGTCTGAGGCATGTGAAAATTCAAACCTCAACAACTGGCCAGCGTCCAGTGATGGGGCCACGGCCGCTGCAGGCTCAAACTGGCGCAGAGGTGTGAGTGCCTATCCGATGCTGCTTGCAGCTTTAATTTAAACTTGTGTTGACTGCTTGCACCATGACATATTATATTTTATTTTCTTATTAAACTAATGTCAATGTTTTAGTGTGTTACAGTAAGTATGGCCATAAAGAGGTTTACATTTTTCAGAGTAAAAGACAAAGATGTTCTTTTGTTTTCCCTGCTGTAACCAAAACATACTGAGCTGTGGATTACACTATTACTAAATGTGTTATAGGTTGAGGTCCGCTGCACTTGAGGAAACACATTCTGTGAAGGAAACCATTAATTGAAGCTGGCATGTTGGGGAGAGGTGGTTACACCAGCAGAGTAAATCCCTAAAAGCCGCTGGAATGCGGTGAACATCAGAGGATCGATGATATCTCCGAGCCGCAGAGGATCTGAGGGAGGCTTGTTCCTTAACAGGTTCAATCTTTACAGACCGTCTGGACACCAGTGTTCAGCGGGTACAAAAAGGTAAGAATAACAATACCTCCCAATCTGGAGGCTATTAGGCTTCTGACAGGTAGATTTGTTCCAAGCACCGGCAGCAGGATTTAGGCCTTTGATCCCCAGGCTGCTGTCTGCTCCGGTCAGGACCGGCTCTCCTCACTGCTTTAACAGCTTCACTCTCTACCAACCCTTCTCATGCAACCAGATACACACAGTAGATACGACTTGGGTTGAATGTCACATTTCACGTCAGTTCTCGGGTCTCGTTTTGATTTATTATAAGCACATTCTGTTTGGTCAAATACTTATGATGTACGCTCTGTCAGGAATGCTGTGGAAAAAGCTCCCAGTCAAACGTCTCATTGTGTCTGAACAGCTATTTTCTGTGACCTTTATCATGACAGACTTTTGGAATAAATATGAGATTAAAAACAGCTGTACACCTGTCTAAATCATTTTTCACATAACAAAAATCTCAAAAAACAAAACAAAACCCTAGAAGATTCAGAAAACTATCCAACATATCTCTTACATTATTTTAATATTTAAAGCCCCTATGAGAAGAATATTTACCTGATTGTTGTGTCTATCAAGATAGATATTATTGTTTTTTCCTGCCATTTAGTGAAAGTCCATACATAAAACATATTTGACTCACAACAGCTGTGTAACGGTTTCTCTAGAGGTTTGAAAACTGTCTGAAATATTAACATTTAACCGTCACACTTTGAGATTTCCACTTACTGTGTGGTGTCCCACAGGGCTCCATCCTGGGTCCTCTTATATTTAACCGACACTCTTAGAAATAGGGGTTCTAAAATGGTTCTTCCTGAAACCCTTGTAATATAAAAAGGTTCCCAATAGAACCTCCTGGGTGGGTTCTAGATAAAACCCTTGGAATATAAAATGGTGTTCAGTAGAGCCCCTTGAATGTGTTCTCGTTAGAACAATTGATACAGAAACCCTGGTTCTAGATTAAAATGCCTGGAATTAAAAAAAAACTCTCAGTAGAACCTCCCTGCTTGGTTCCTGGTTGGTTCTTATTAGCACTATTAGATGGTGGAGAGGTTTTCTTATGAAACCCCAGAGAGTTTTCTGGGTGGAATCATTATACCGTAGAACCTGTAGAACCCCTGATAGGGGATTCTGGGTGAAACCTTTCACTGAGGCTTCTAGCTACAAACCTTTATGTTGGGTTCTAGGTAGAACTTTCTGAAAGGGTTTCAAAAGGGAAACGTTATAAAAGGCGCTACCATGAATTACTATGGGGACAAGCTGAAGGACCCTTTATGGTTCTAGTTAGCACCTTTATTTCTGTGTAGTGTATATATGCTTCATGCTACATAATCAGCGAACACAACATCAGTTACCATAACTATACTAATGCCAATCTAAAATCTTTTCATTCAATGTTCAGTTAATTGAAAGAATTCAACGATTGGATGGCTGCATTTCCTTCAGCTGAACGGGAGAAAAAATGTTTGTTTGGCAGTTCATGGATCTTCCAAACAAAAAAAAAACAACTAATCAAAATTACAACTCATCCATCCAACAAATATGGAGCAACAGTAGCATTTACTTAGTAAATGCTTGACTTAGACTTGTTCCTGGTGACATGATGAATGTATGTCCAATATTCATTCTGTTTTAGCTCTGTTTAGGTCTCCACCAACTTAAAACAAAGGTATCTGGCTCTCTATCTGCTAAATGCTCCACTATGTTCACCAGCTAGCCTCTAACTGCATCTGTCTGCTGTTTGGTACTGGGCAGGAGGGGTACAGTGGGTTTATCAGGACTTTTTAACACCACTTGATGAAGGTGATTTTATGATACTACCACTAGGAGGTGCCAAAGTCAAAAATATTAGTGCCATATCAGTGTTCCTTTCTTACCTGGAAGTGTAGAGTTGATGCACATCCAAAGTTCATTCTGATGGACAAAGGAGAAGAACAGATTAATGTCACTCGAAATTTACAAAAATATTTTAACAAATAGCTTTTACAGTTTTTGAAGCAAAACTGAAGCATACTGTTGCTTCTAAACAATAAAGCAATGCTACAATCCTTGTACTACTCCCAAAGTACTTCCCAAGTCAGACCAGGTCAAGTTCAAGACTAGGATTAGGTCTTAACAGTCAAGCTGTGTAACTAGTTAGGGTCAAGTTTACAAATCAGGTTTGTATCTGTTCAGATGGTGTACTGTACTGTACTGACATACGAAGCTTGAGGTATACTTCATGTGTTCCATCCACTTGCAAAATGGACTGTAGCTTCAGTCACAGTTCCCTGAAGGGGCTTTTGCAGATTGATTTGCCATCAGGGCAGGTACTGCGACCATATACCATATACTATAATTTTTCAAGTTGTAAGAAGCCTGGTTGGAGCTGAGGTAGGCTTAGACTGCTGTCAGTCAAGCAAACAAGTTCTGAAAAAGTGTGGCACTGCTCAAAGAGTATCATTAGAAACACCGGAAAGCCCAAACCGGGGATCACATTGGTTTCACATTGCTCTCATTAAGTCATCAGATCAACATGTGCTCATTTTGTTTTGTTAACTTGTTTTTCTTTTTTCTGGTTCTGATCATAGCCTACCACAACTTCCTGTAATTGGTCTAAAGGTCCAAACCATGCCAAAAAATGTCTGGGACACTAGAAAAGAACTGAACCACGGTTCAGTTTGATCCGGTCCGAGACCACCTCACTTTGGACCAAGGCTGTTTAGTCCACACCATGGTCCAGGGGAGGTTCCACAACTGCTATTTTGGTTTGGATCAAACTGAAAAGTCTTAAATTCCGGACCAAATGAAATAGGAGTGAAAGGGCCCTTAAATCCAAACCAAGACACACACACAGAGGAAGAGACACAAGATGTGACATTAACAATTAAGACCATAATGTCTTACAGATGTAGAAGCAAATTATTGACCTTTAATTGTGGGATAAAAGTTGATAGTTTTTGTAAGAACATCTATAGATCTATGGTGCTGCATCTCAGCATGCTCAAACCTCAAACCTCTGCAATTATGTAATTGCGGCTTGTGTAATGATTCACCACGAAGCTCTTAAAAATCTGAAACATCGCAGCCCATGGTTGATGATGGGCTCATGGTTTGTGTGACCAAAGGCTGTAATCAGCTAACAGTCACAGAGAAGAATATTCCTTTGTCTGAAGAACATGATCTTAGAAGTGCTCTGTATGCTTCTCATTGGGTGGCAATTTGAGGGTTTTTAAAGGAGATATATAAAGCAAACATCCAGATGCATGCCAGTTAAATCATGGTAACAGTCTAGTTGCTATGCTGTCATGATTATGTCATTGCACCAAAAAATTGTTTACTCACAGGTATACTCACTCCATCTAGTATTACATCTAGTAAGTTGTTAGCTCACAGTCCTAGAAATAAGGGTTCCAAAGGGGTTCTTCCTGAAGGGCTGAGGTTCTTCCAGGAACATTTGCTTTTGAAGAACTCATAACTTTTCTTGTTGAAAGGGTTTGTCAAAGTTTTTTTGTATGACTAAGGGTTTGATTATGACCCTGTTTTATCCAAAGAATGCTTTGTGAAAGAGAGTTCTTCAGGGATGTTTGAAACCCCTGAAGAACTCTTTCATCAAGAGTTTGTCAAGGTTTTTTTTATACCATAATTAAAAAAAAATGTTTCTCGGTAGAACCCTGTTGGGTTCTAGATAAAACCCTTGGAATATACAAAGGTTCTCTGAAAAACCCCCAAGTTCTAGATAAAAACTTTGGATTATAAAATGTTTCTTCTTAGAACACCCCAAGTGTGTTCTTGATAAAATCTTTGGAATATAAAAAGGTTCTCCTTAGAACACCCTCAGTGTGTTCTAGATAAAACCCTTGGAATTTAAAAAGATTCTCTCCAAAACCCCCATGTTCTAGATAAAAACTCTGGATTATAAAATGGTTCTTCTTAGAACACCCTCAGTGTGTTCTTGATAAAATCTCTGGAATATAAAAAGGTTCTCAGTAGAACCCCATGAATGTGTTTTAGATAAAATACTTGGAATATAAAAATGCTCTCAGTAGAACTTCGAGGGTGTGTTCTTGAGAAAACCTCTACAATATAGAAAGGGTGTCCACAGAACCCCTGGCTGCGTTCTTGTTGGTACACTTAGGAGGAAAAGATCTGGATAGAGAAGGTTCTACAGCAGGCTACTGCATCATAGAGAGGTTCTCTCTAGAACCTCTCATAGGGTGTGGAACCTTTCACAAATGGTTCTTGGTACAACTATCTGAAAGGGTTCCAAGTGGGACCTTTATGAAAGGTCCTAACAGGAACCAAAAAGGGTTCTACTGAGGGGACAAGCTGAAGAACCCTTTATGGTTCTAGTTAGTTCTGTATTTCACAGAGTGTAGGAGCATGTCCTCTGGTGGATGATGAGACAGCCTTGGGACTCGGGTTAGGATCAGACAGAATCATGTAGTAATTCCTTGGTTTAGAAGAACTCTGTCTGGAAAGATCTCCTGAACACTGGACTGAGATGTTGCAGAGACGTGAAAAGTTGCAGAAGAAGCTGTGGGACGTGTCTCTCATTTCACGCAGAACAAACATTACATTCCTCGGATCAAAACAGTGTTGAAAAACAGGAAAACATATGAATCCTATGAAACTCCCACTGGGTTTGTGGTGAGATGTGGGATTAATCTTCACAAACAAGCTCGTCTGTCTGACTCCTCTGACTTCAGGACAGAGAGACACGGACAGGGACAGCAGCACAGAGAGCGGTGGACGTAGAAGTGTGTTAGAGGAAAAATCCCTTTCATGCCCTCATGCTTTACAGGACTGTCATTTGTACAAACGCGCGTCACTGTTAACATCCCCCTGTGTGTGTTGGCCGGGGAACAAAGGTTCCCGTCAGCAGGCGTCAGCATCATTTATGAGTCCGGCTGAGGAGTAACAGTATTTACACCAGGCATAAACATGATTTGTGAAGGAGCACGGGCCAATAAGGCAAGAACTGAACATGACAGGAAGAGTAATGTTAAAGTTCAGATGAGCCAAAAGACTAAGTCCTCCAGTCTACCCAGTAATCCAGGGACGTCATGTATTTGTGTCTGATTAAAGTTCTAATTCTTCTCTTTTGTGTTTTAGGCTGATATGACTACGCCAAATGGAATTGAATAACATTGTCATTGTTGCAGGTTTACACTGAAAAAACAAAAAAGTTGAGAAAACTCAAACATCCAATAGATTTTTGAGTTTTGAGCCCAATTCAAATTCAATTTCTTAAGTTCTGAAAAAGTTTCACCAAATATAATATAAATCTTTTGTTGATATTATTAACTTTTTCTTCTTTGGATAAACTTAAATCTCTGAGTTTCAGTAACCCCAAAAAGGTGTATTTAAAATTAAAATTAATTAAAATTGAATTTAGTTTCTTAAACTCAAAGATTCAAGTTTAGGTTGGCAAAACTTTTTTTATTTCAAAGGTCATGAGTTTAACTGCAATACCACACCTTGAAATGTTACCACTGAAACCATTTTTACAGTGTAAATTGATTCTTAAATCTTTAACTGTAAAAAAAAATATGTAGCCTATACATGAAAAAAACAAAAAAAATTCTGATGGTGGCTACTCTTCCTGGGTCTCCATAAGCTAAACTAGACCAACTAAAAAGCACTTCTCTTGGAGTTCAGTTCTTTGTCTCCATTTGGCCTTGATGGACATCAATTTTTTGTTTTGTTTTTTTTTTTTGCCATGAAGTTCATGTTTTATCTTGGGAGCTGTAACTGTAATTGCTGTACACGTGACATTTTTGTTTTGTTTTTTTAAATTAAGTTTCTGTGCTAATTCTGTGTTTCTTAGTAGGCTGTACAGTGTACTGGGTACAGTAGATATTTCAGTTGTAATATTTAAGGACAGTTTGATAATACAGAGGAAATAATTAAGTAATACCATGTAATTATGAAAGTAACTATGTAATAATCAGGTAATACGTTGGTATTAATAATGGTTATATCTGGGTAATAGTAGACAAAATATTTGGATTAAAAAATGACAGTGTGGTTACTAGGGCTGTAAAATGTAAGCCCTTTACTTGATCAGTCATTGGTAACAATAATAATCAATTAATTGAATTGTTACTAAAAAAATAATAATTTTGCTAATACCAAACAATAGCAAATGTGTTTTTCCCTTCTAAATCAAAGCTTTATTTCCACAGCAACATACTGCATATTCTCTGACAGCATATTAAACACATATACTTGAATATAAGATAACATGAGGAGCATGTTCATTAAAGTAATCTCTGTCATATTTTGTATCTTTACTTGACAGTAGAGCAATTGAATTCTTGATTGATCAATTCTTACATCATTAATTAATCACTATTGTCCCTAATGGTGATATTAACAGGGTAATAACCTGATAATTATAAGATAATACAGGTTTATGTTTTCCTAATAGTATAGGTTATCAGCATAATACTGTACAAATAACACATTCAATGCTGTGACTTGTTACCTGGAAACACCTGTGGTCATTTTTGTGTAATAACCAGAATCAGGGCTGCAAAATACCCATTTATACCAAGTTATAACCTGGTTATTATTTTGGTAATATTTGGTATTATTACCTCTTTATTACCAAACTATTACCTCACTATTACCATGTTATTACTGAGATTATTTCTGTCTCATATATATATTTTTTGTCTTCAGCCAATCTACCTTACAGAATATTATACACTGTATGTAACCCTATTATGATAATAAATCTCTTGTTTCTTGATATCAACGAACATTTTTGGTATTGTGACAGCACAGAGCCAAGACTATCTGCAAATATAAATCTATCAGTTACATGTTTGAAATTAGGATAATGTCTGAAATAGACATTTTACAGATGAATGTATTCATGATTTTAAGAGCCATAATTGTGATTCAGTTCTGTGCAGCAGAGAAGTTTAGTGGGAAACATGCAAACAACAGATAATAAGACGTGTCAGCATACATGTGCATCATGTTTGTGTTGTAACTGTATGTCAGTAGCTTACAGTGTCTCTGCATCTGTTCAGCTGAATAAAAACAGGACACACGTTCAAATGAGGACTGCCTCGGTCTAATTACTGGTGTGCTTCTAATAGGCTGCTGGAGAGAGACGAGACGAGCACCAAACCAGCCCCTCTGCTTTGTAATTAGCCATGGTGGGAGGAAGGACTCAGCCTCTGCGTGTATGTGTGTGTGTGTGTGTGTGTGTGTGTTTCAGAGAGAGAGAGAGAGAGAGAGAGAGGTTGTGTGGTTTAACCAGGTGCTCCAGTATTCTGGTAACCACAACCACCAACCCACTTCCTGTATGAGTCTAATTAGAGAGTTGATACAAATCTGAACACCAGCCAGCAGATCATCAGCAGCACAACAACATGTCAGAACATTACAAGTTTAACCAAAATGTATTTGCATTTTATATCAGCATTAATATCATAAATAATTAATCACACTGTTAGTAATTCAAACAACATGCAGCGCTGGATAAAACTCTTTCATCCTGCCAATTAAAAGACTCCAACTCCTTCCTCCCATACACAACTAATGACTGGGCTCTTTATGTTGTTTCTCTCATTACTGCAAGATGCAACTTTTGCACAAGTTAGTTTCACAGTGAACTGCACTGAATCATGGACTTTATATAGGAAACTTGTTACATTACTTTATCTAATGTTTGCTAACTGTTAACATTAGTGAACACCAAGCTAATGTTAGCTCAGATCAATAGAAGTAGCTGACAACCTTTGAAGCAGTATGACGAAAACATGCTGTTTGTTTTGTCTTTGTCATGACTGATGTTATGTTTAAAGCTGTAAAATGGTGAAAGGATAAGTTAATATGTGTTACGAGCAAGCAAGCAAAACTGTTTTTATATGGTACATTTCATTCAAGGTGGATTCACAATGTGCTGTACAGAGAGTGAGCCATCAAAGTTCCAATCACAAGAAAAGATGCATAAACAATACAGGATATATATAAAAATATATGTTAAAAAAATAAAAAATAAAAACAAGAGCAGCAACATACCAGTGAAATAGTAATACATGAGAATTAAAACCAGTTAAATGAAAGAAAAAATAAGATATAATAAGATAAAATAAAATAATTAAAAACGACAGTTGATGAATAAGAATATAAAAGCATGTCGGGTTAAAGAAATACAAGTGTAACCAATAAATAAATAATAATAAAAAAAAATAATAATAAAATAAAGCCAAATAAAGCTGCTTTTTAGATGTTTAGATGTTTTTCAGTGTCGTCCTGGGATAAAACCTCCTGTCTTTGGAAAGATTTCTTAAATGACTGCGGCCTAAACTGCATCCATTTCAATCAGTGAATGATAACACTCGAACCTGTGCATGTCCAACTGCGTGTGTGTGTGTGTGTGTGTGTGTGTGTGTGTGTGTGTGTGTGTGTGTGTGTGTGTGTGTGTGTGACAGAGGGAGTGGACTCACCATGGACTCTGGACAGTACCCGGGTAACCTCTGGAGGAGATGCTTCAGACGAGACTCACTCTTTATTGTAGCGAGCTGCAAGACAGGAGCAACATACACAATTAATGTAACACATTCTAATCCATGTGTATCTGCTGATGCATGGTTTTTATGAACAGGAGAAGGAGTGTAGAGAAGGTTTCTGTGCTGTTTCTCATGGAGGGAGGGATGGAGTGACATACTGATGTCCTCAAGTTTTGTACAGAGGAGTATGAGTATGACCACTGGGCATTATGTAAGCAGCTCTGGTGTGAAAAGTCATTCTTAAAAGGAAACTATGAATAATTTAACTTCAGGATTTTCTCTTAGGTATGAATGACATTCACAGTTCTTGCAAGTTGCAGCCCTGTTGTATTCTTGTTTTTCTGTTGAGATTCAGCTCTGCAAGAGTAAAGCACTGACAGCTGGTCTCCTAATACAACCACTGACACTGCTGTATTACTACTATTACTATACTTTGAAGGAATTTAATAAAATTGTTTTCTCAATTTACCCCCTTAATTTCCAAATGTCATTTTCATGCAAGTACGTGGTAATTACCAATTCACATATTTTTAAACTATTTGAACATATTTGCAACTACTACTACTACTTGCATGAAAATGTGACTTATCACATACTTACCATGAACTTTGGAGTAACTTTGTTGGTAAATTCAGAGAGATTTCAAATATGTTGCTTTGAAATTACCACCAACTATGAAAGTGGTACTTGCAGATTTTCACATAGTTAACCATGCAATCTGTGGGTAATCTGTGGGTACTTTCTAAGAAATTTCAAATATATGACTGACGACATGAAAACATCACGCCTCTGACCACTGCTGTTGTTTAAAAGTTTAAAACCAATTCACTTTCACATTGTGGGTGACTCTGGATGAATCAGGCAAATTCCAAACTGCTTCAGCTCTTATTCACACCTCTGACTGGGCTCATGAAAAAAATGGTTCTACGGTTGTAAATTACCCATGAAACCGCTGTGTTTAGATGAAGAACACATCACTTTGAAATTAGAATTTATAGTGGGAAAAATACTTCCAGAGCCAGCAGCTCGTCAAACTTCTAAACTCTATTACTGAGTCATTTGTACTGACAAAGATCAGACGATGCAGTACATTCATGTTCACTTTGATCCTGAGACAGTAAAATGTACGTGTTACACCTTTAGCGGTGTATTATGATGTTTTCCTACGCAGAGGAATGTGTTGAGGCCATGGGAAAGTGTTAGTCGGCCCCAACACTTCTGAGATATGCTCACTTAGACATCAATATTGCATCCAAGTTTGTGGTGTGTATCCACACACACACACACACACACACACACACTTAGCCATAACCCATCCAAGTGTTGTGTGAACATACAAGGCGAGAGCCTGGGAGAATGCAGCCACTGCCAGCAGTCTCTGGCTGAAGTGTGAAGTCATGAAACCCAGTGAGAGAGATTTACAGCTTCACACACTCACACTGCTGTTTGTGTGGAGCATCTCTCTCCCTCCACAGCTATTAGACAGGACAGACACTGCCAGTGGAAATTAATAAGGAAAGAATAGCAAAGATGCTTGATGGTCCGCAGTCACAGTGTCAGGATTTTTATCTCCTCTGTGGAATGTGAAAGAAGACGTCTCACTTGTCTTTTCACTCCCGCTGGTCTGCCTCTTGTGGGAAAATTAAACCATAAGATGGAGAAAAAACAAAGATCAAGCACTGATGGTTGTGAGCTGAGGGTTTGTGACCTCAGAAAATCTTGTCTGTCCTCCTCCAGTCCACTGATACTGATGTTTTTTCCACCAAAATTAACACACACATATGCAGGTTTACTAAATTATGGCTAAACCCACTAAGAATAGGTGATCAACCCTTCTTCCTTTTGCCAGCAGACCGGTTTGCCTCTGTTTTTCTCTGATGCTCAGCTCATGTGTGAGCAGGAGAGCAGACAGAAAGGTTTTTAAGAGTGTCATGTTCAGCTCTCAGTACTTTTGTAGCTTCTAACTGAATCTCTGTGGTTTGAAGTTAGGTTTCAGTCCTGTGTTGCCATTTCTACTCTCTTTCTGCTGTATTTTACAGTTTCATCATCTTTTTCAGCTGCAGAGGAGACTGTGAAGTTGATGCAGATGATGGGTGTCATGTTTATATCACTGCAGATCAGATCTGGAGCTGATATATACCCATGATTCCTGCAGAGTCATTTGAGTCAGTGTTTGGTTTGTCTGTTCTGAGCTACTGTAGAAACATGGCGGTGTAATATGGCGGCCTCCCTGCAAGAGGACCCCCTCCTTCTGTAGATATAAAGGGCTCATTCTAAGATAGCAAAAGCACAACCATTCTTATTTTCAGGTTATTATATAATCTATTCATGCTATATTCTGCCAATAGATCCTCCCCAGAAGACAATGTTTCTTAAAAGCCAAGGAAATTCGAGCCACTCAAAAACATTCAACACGGTCTGCAGTTGGAGCTGCAGCAGTGATGCAGCACATGGAGGCAATTAAGGTACTTTAAAACTCTTGATACCAAACTTTGTATATAAAAAAAATCACTTCTCTTTGGAGTCATAACTAATTAAAATCAGACCGCAGAGACATCATACACAAATTTGTTACCCTTTACACAGATATTAAAAAACTGCTCATCCTGGTTCCATTTTTGTTTCGCATACTTGGTTCACCTTTAACCTGCTTTCACTGGTAAAAATGGCTGTTTTCTCTCCAGTCAGCAGTCAACATGGATGATGAGAGACTTATTTACAAGGCTGAGAACTGGCAAATTTTATATGATCCAGACCAGGCTTTTTACAGGGATATCCTAAAAGAAAGGTAAGGTTTGGAAGGAAACCAGGGAGCTGTTGGGAGTTCCAAAAAACTAAACTAGCCTCCAACTACAGAAACAAGGCTGACTTCAGAAAATTACATTAGTTGTGAATAAATAACACTTTACACTTCAGTGGAGGGAGAGAAAACAAAGTGGTGCTGCTGCAACATCAGTCGTAATCTATCTGGAATATGTTTTCATGCTCTTGCTGCTAGACCAGGGGTTCCCAAACTGGGGGTCAGGACCCCCTGGGGAGACGGATGACCGGGAGAGTAATAAGAAGTGATGAAAAGTTGAACGAATATGATTTATGCAGGGAAATAAACAAACAAAAGTCTGCAGATGCTGTCAGGCTGACCTTTATTTCAATAAAATTCAACGTTTGAATCCATTTTTATAAGTTGCTTCCCCAATTATCGTTAATCATTTAGGCCTTTAATCTGTCACAATCTTGTCACTTGAAAAATAGGACTTATTTCTTTCAGTCTTTCCTGTTTTTTCATTATTGATTAACCTCTCTGTTATTTTCTTGATTAATTAATTAGTTATTTGTGCCATAAAATGTCAGAAAATGGTGAAAAATATTTATCATTGTTTCCATGACAATGTCCTCTAGTGTAAAAAATGACACAAAACACTTTATTCATAATCAAATTAGTTGATCAATTTAATAATAATTGAAATTGGGGGTGGGAGGGTGTGAAGTTTTTTTAGCCTTTGAAGGGGGGCATGCCAGAAAAAGTTTGGGAACCACTGCACTAGAGTTTGTTCACTGTGTGTTAGCAAGTGATGTTAGAAATGATAAAACAGATGTTCATTCTAACTCCACAACTTTCCTGAGAATCAACATTTTGAAATTAGTATCAGAGTATCAGTATCAGAGTGATCCGGTGATAGCTGTCTGACATCCATGGGTACACTGCAGACAAGAGACGCTAATTTTGATAGACTTTTAACTCTTTTCTTGCTATTGATGAGATATTTTGTCATTTAAGCCACAACGCTTCCCCACCAATGATGATTTTGATTGAGAGTGAGACCTTGTCAAATGCCGCATTCACTGCGAGGCAGTAGGGGATGCTGGGCAGCAGAAGAAGCACACTGTGTTACCTAGCATGAAAACGATGGTGCTCAGCTGCAGATCAGTAGGTCAAAGAGCATCGTGACCCGGCCACAGAGCGAGGCTGCTCCCGCTGCAGCCCCCTGGACTCACGCCGCAGCCGGGGCAGAGAGCACTCCAGCTGCAGGGGCTCTCAGAGAGTGTTTTGGGGAGGGATACACACACCTAATGTTGAGCACACTGATGACACTGATGTCACACATGTAATACGAAGTTATATAAAGCCAAAAACAAAAACATGAAGTTGATATTTCACTTAAAAATGTCTCTGTCACAAAAATGCCATTTTGTCAGTTTTTTGTCTGAAAAGTTGATTTTTTGATGAAACCAACCAACATTCAAGATCTGTTCTTTCTTTTGATGTATTCCATGTTAACATATTCACAGAACTGAACATTCTGCTGGTGTTGAAAAATCAGTGAAATTTGTCAAAAATGCTGGCGCTGGCTGGCTACTTCACTAAAAAACACTGGCGGGGAAACAGTTAACTGTGTCAACAAATATAGGATGAAAAACAAGTTGTGGCCCACAGGTAACTTACTGAAATTACATGGCAACATTAAACTTTGTTTACATCCCCCAAAGCATTATGGGAAGTACAGTTCCAAAACTTAAAAAGAGTACAATCAATCCCTAAATACAACTAAAACAAAAAATAATAAAAGGAATAATAAAATCCATTAATATTTTTAAGGTTTCATGTTTCATCGTCAATGTTTTTTCACATTACTTTGGTTCAGAATGTCTCATCCACAGGATTCTTATATTCCTGGAACACAGACACTCTCCTCTGTCCATTCATATAGAGACATTTCCCTGTGTTGTAAACCAGAGGACATAGGGACAAAAAAGTCGATAATTTAAAATCGTACCGGGCGTGACGGGTGTTGTTTGGGGAGCGCAGTGAGAATCCACAGAGTCAGACTTTGAAAATCCCTGGTGTTCTGAAAGCGTCTGACATTTGTACACTAGAAGTGTTGGTTGTGGTAAGTTTAACATTCCCAATTTGCTCCATTTCTCTGTTTTATTGTTTCAATTTTGCTGCTGCTGCATTCACTGTCCCCACTGGATTACTACAGATTGGTCTTTTACTTAAAAAAGAAGAACTGAGGAGGTTTAATTTCAGCAACTGTAGAAAGTTTCTGTTCTGTTTGTTCTGTTTGTTGATTTGGAGCTTTTTCCATGGAATAATTCCTTCATGCCAGGCTGCAGGTGCTCATAATGTGTTTGCAATCAGGTGTTCTTGGAGCGTTCTTTGTTGGAACGAACCCAATCAGAGGAAAGCGGTGCAGATTGACAGTAACTTCATCCACTTCTTTCCCAAATGCCCTTACATCCCTGCTGAACCGATGGAAAAACACAAAACCAAATGGAGCGACAGTGATTTGTTGGCCGATAATCAAAGAAGAAATCTCTCCGATGCAACAAAAGACCAACTCTGAAACCCAACGAGCCAAGCAGGCCATTTGTAAGACTCTCAGAGACTGTATGAAAGGTGAATAAGTGCTGGCTGGCAGACTGATGGGCTCTTTCTCCACCGCCGGCCTCATCAAGCAGCAGCACAGCAGCAGTTTCCAATCAGTCGCTATGAAGTCCTGAGAGACTGCAGGTTCTTTATTCCAACTACAGTCAGAAACAGCTGAGATTCCTTCTCAGACAGTAGAACCGACTCCTGTGATGTTTAGCAGCAATGACATCCTTTGGACTCGTAGATTTGTTGGCTGTAAAGAACCTTTGAGGCAACGTTCTTTATACTGAAGCACCATGTTAACATAGATCTCTACAAGTCTGCTAAAAAAAATCTTTTACAACCTGTGACTTATTTCTAAAGTCTTGAGCACACGCATTGAGTTAACTGCAGAGAAATCATATCACTGCAACCATGCAGAATAAACTTTAAAAAGTTTTCCTGACGTACAAACTGTAGTTCAGATAATTTACTTCTTCTTCTTTGGATAAACTTGACACTTTGAGTTTTAGAAACTTAAAAATAATAATAAAATTAAATTGAAAAAAATAAAAATTCAAAGACTGGTCACAGTGAGCTGTGAACCAGATTTGTCTTTTTTTAGTGACTGAAAAATTAAATAGTTTTTATTGAAAATATTAACATTTTAACATTCACTTTCACTTCAATGAATTTCACTCATTTTTTTTTAAATAGAATGTTTCTAAAAATCAAAGCTTTAAGTTTAACTAAAGAAGAAAAGTAAATTATCTCAACAAAAGATCAGAACTTAAGAATTTGAGTTGGACGCAACAGTCAAAACTTTATTATAGTATGCTGCCTAAAAATTTTGAGTTTTCCCAACTTTTTCATTTTTACAGTGTATTTATACTACTACTTCCGTTATGACTGTGAGCTGTTGCGGCTTCTTTTTGTAGCTGGATATAATTTGAAGCATCTTTTCCCTTCACGCTCTAAAAAGATTTTGTCTCGTTGTGGATCTTTGATTTCTCCTCTCAGGGAGAAGACCACGCTGCTTTTTGCTTTCCCAGTAACAGATCTCACTGAGCAGGAATCAGCCAGGTCTCCTGGACGTATTCCAAGTACCACAAACTCTTGGACTGCAGAGGGAAACTAAATGAAACTCCTGTACATGAAAACTTTTTCCAATTTCTGGCATATTTAAAGTAATTATTAATATAAACACTCTCTGAGAAATGATTAAATGAATTAAACAAACAAAAACCTTGATGCCTTGTGTTGCACTACAACCTGCAGTGAAGAAACCTGCAGAAACCACACAGTGCAGCACTAACCTTCAAATCTTATTTAAATCAGAGGTTGAAATAAAAAGACTTATAACATTGGATAGCCCACATATGCATCTGCTTTTTTTCAAGTGGCTGCAGACCTTTTCTTTGGTAGGCTGCTCTTATTTTCCGCTGGAACAGTTAATCAAAATGCTGATTGGCTGCTGTGACCTTAAGTTTGAATTTGAAACTTCAGTTTAATTTGTTTAACACTGTTTAAAAATAATTTTCTATTCACATGATTTTTTTTGGTCCCTGGAAAATTACCAATAATGATATTCCAACTGTCCAGTTAAATCAAATCTGTTATTTGGCATTCAATTAGATTCTTTTTAATGATACAACACCATGAAAATCAACATTGAGATTCAGAGAAGACAGTCAGCCTGTCAGCCTGCATTTCATTTGATGGGGGGGCAGCAACTGGACCTGGACCTGGACTGTAGACACTCAACAACTGAGCCAAGATAGCTTAAGATTGTTGTTTGAAATAACTTCAGACTACACTAAATGCATAAAAGTAGTCTGTCCAAAGGCAGTTATTAGATTCTGATTCTGAGAGGAGGAAAAATTATAAAATCCCAACTGTACTGCACTGTATTAGAGCTGCAACTA
Organism: Lutjanus erythropterus; assembly: GCF_056507025.1. Lineage (NCBI taxonomy): Eukaryota > Metazoa > Chordata > Actinopteri > Lutjaniformes > Lutjanidae > Lutjanus > Lutjanus erythropterus. The sequence continues at coordinate 3,798,463 of NC_139337.1, read as the reverse complement.
ACAATTATTTTCATAGTTGATTAATCTGTTGATTATATTGTCTATTCATCGAGCAGTTCTTTCGTCTACAACACTGGTTCCCTACCTGGAGTCCTGGCCCCCTTTAGAGGAGTGCCAAAAATCACAGGAGTCCTCCAAGACTTTGGTCTGAGGTCCTCAAAATCAGATTTGTGTATGTGAACTAAAATCACAAATTCAAGGTTCATACAATTCTTTCAAAATCAAATTCAAGCATTTTCCAGCACCATATATAAATGATATATTTATATACAAGATGATTATTTCACATTAAATCAGATCTTATTATTGTTTTTATCAACCAAAATTATGTTTTGTGATAGAATTCTATAATTTCTACAGTTGCAAATTTTTCTTCTTGTTTTCTTATTTTAAGTTTACTTTTAAGTGTCCTTATCCAGTGAATGGCTCCGCCAGACAAAACACTGTCAATCCCATTTCTAGACTATTGATTATATACATGTTTAATTGGCTAAATTCTTATTTTGGTAATTGATTGGTTAATGATTAATCATTAACTTTGTGTGCAATCCAGCTCAGCAAATATCTGACTTATTTTATTTCTTTATCTGAAAAGTTAACTAACTAATTCAGTCAGGCAGCAATTTATTATTAAAGTAATCTGATTACACTTTCAAGCAGTTTCAGGCACTTTATTCAAAATCTAAGCACTAATCTAAGCACTTTTTAAACCTTGAAAACTACTATTATTTATAGATGTACCAAAGGTAAAGGTTCTAAGAATGGAAATCATTTAGTGGATGTTTATTTTGGACAGTAAAGTGTGTGTGTGTGTGTGTGTGTGTGTGTGTGTGTGAGGTGACTTTTGTGACATTCAGGTTTACTTACTGTCTGTTCTGTTTTATAAGAATGTTCCAACAGTATCAAACCAGCGGGGAACCACATCAGAATCTTTGTTCTTATTCATTAATTTATCTAAAAACCAGATTCTTTGAGCCATTATGGTTCTTGTTATAGAACCTTTGAAGAACCGCTCATTTTCTGGGTGTAACCAGGCACAAGGCAGCTTCCATTAGAGCTAAAATAGTCCTGGTGATTACAGCGTGTGCCTGACACCAATCCCCTACACCCCGACACCAAAACACACCCACACACACACACACACACACACACACACACACACACACACACACACACACACACACACACACACACACTCAAGATCTTAAACACAACCCCTGACGGGTATTTTGAGAACATCACACTTCTAAAAAGCCCATTATCTTCCCTTCTCCATCTTTTTCATCTTTATCACTCTCTTCTCTTCCTTTTTTCTGTCTTTTGAAGTGTCCCTCCCATCTCTTCACTCCTTTTTTGTCCATCTTATTTTCTTTTTTAATGTCTTTCTTTGGTGATGTCAACCAATAGGAGCACAATCATTTCTGTCCAATGTCCCTCTCTCCAGCAGTCCACCACTTCAAACGCAGGAGGAAGGTTTGAACTCTCTGCCTGTTTGTCGCTCGCAGAGAAAAGCTTCTTTTTCGTGTCTCCTTTGTGTCTCTTTGCCATAAAGAAGGACATGGGGGCTTCAGAGACAGAGAGAGAGAGAGTGTGTGTGTGTGTGTGTGTGAGTGAGAGAGAGAGAGAGAGAGAGAGAGACAGAGAGAGAGAGAGAGAGCATCACCTGCTCCCAATTGAAGCAGGGTGAGACAGAACTTTTATTCTGCACTTCAAAGAGCCAAGAGACAAAAAAACTTTGCACCACTCCCCTTCAAAAACCTCTATTCATAGGCCGACCATAATGGGCTGAGGAGTGGGCTTGTGTGAGTGTCTGTCTGTGTGTGTGTGTGTGTGTGTGTGTGTGTGTATGTGTGTGTGAGTGTGTTTATACCTGGTCACATGCTTCTTTGCAAGGCGAGAACTCGGCAGCATGGTGGCAACAGGAGGGATCTGTGGACACAAGCACAAAGTTAGTTGCTATGTTACAATCAGGGCAAGAGTTGGGTTTTTCTGATACCGATACAACAACATAAAATATGCTGGATTGAGCGTCAGTGGAGGTAAGAAGATCATGGTTGTTCCCCAGGTTGGAGAAACCGAGGAACAAAGCAGAGATGATGATTTTGTCCGGACCAAAAACAAAAAAAGAAAGCATTTAAGTCCTGGTGCGGTTCGTGTTCAAACTGACTTTTTACAAACCAAGAGGAGAAAACATGCTGTTTTGTTGATTGACAGGTAACTCATTGATTGGACTCATAATGACACACAATGACTTTAGAATCGACTTGACAAAATCAAAACAGGACTGCAACAACAGCTTGGTCTTTAACACCAGTAACTTGAGACTTGACTGGAACTTTTGACTTGAAAATACCTGATACCTTCCCTCAAGCTCAAAGATTTAAAGTCTGTTACTTCAGAAGTGTGAATCCACAAATCAGTAGTTTCCTTTATTCTCAGCAATTGAACACTTAATTCCCAAGATCCACTTTGAGAATCCTGAAGAATCATGAAGAACTAAGAACAGAAGCTTGAGTCGATTGGCATTACATTTGGTAAAGAGTGCATTATGGACTCAAGACTTGACTTTGGACTTGTCTGTCTTGACTTGGTGCTTCCCTCTCAAAGACCTGGTGTCATCTCTTATTTTAGCACTGTTTCAGAAATAATCTCACTTGATATTAATATGGCTAATAATGCATCACATGACCATTCATGAACACTGGCATGCACATGTCAACAGGAGGGAAACTGTCTAATCTGTGATTGGTTGCCTATACTACAAACAAAGAACAGTAATAATCTAAAGTAAGACCAGAGATTTCTTTGCTTGGTCGATGATGAGGTGGTGCAGAACACGGCTTGATTCCACCCGGCACGGCTGCGTCACATTACGGCTGCGCCACGTGAACAGGACCTGATTGTAATGCTTATGACTCCACCTGCATCCCAGAAGCAACCGTCTGCTCCGCTTCAAATACAAGCTGAGTCTGCTTTCGACAGATGCTGCATCAATCTGCACAGAGCAGATCGAACGGGCGGGAAGTCATACACAGAAAAAGCACAGAGAATCTGGTCAATTTTCAAAATAAAAGACCCAGTGCAGACTCAGGATCATAAAGACAGACAGAAAAGAAACTATTTAACTGGATAACCTTTTTATCCATGTCAGAAGCACAAAGAGAAAGAAAGAGGAGCAAATCAATAAAATCTGAGCAACACTATCAGGTAGGCAAGACACTCCGCTGCTCTAACACTGCTGGTGGGTTATGCAGCATGAGGAGGACGGATCGAAACTGTGGTGCGCACGTGCCGTACTGGTAACACATACACAACAAGGTCATCAATGCCTGTAATACATTATCCAAGTGTTTATTGTTGAATAAACCACTGGAAGTCGAGGCTGATGTTTTCTTCCTGAGAAGAATCACCTAATGAATCAGGGAAAGACACACCCTGTCTGATAAAACCCTATCAATGTGTCATCATTTCCAAAAGTCTTCCTGTCCAGACTGAAACACAGTCCAGGAGGTTTCAGACTAAAATGAGGTGGACAGTGTTTTACAAAAGTCTTCCAAATGGGGTTCAAAAAACCTGGGATAATTTAAACTTAGCAAAAGTTATGTTTTAAAACAAATACATATTAGTGTGGATGTAGCCTTATATAAAGTGTCCTTAGAAATGAATATAATGTTACAGGAAAAAAGCTCTTCTAAGAATATAGTGACTGCTGGTTTAACTTTACAGATGTGGTACATTTAGGAAGCCTGTTTTAGTCCAAAACCTTGACTATGCCAATGTTGCCTGAAACATATACATCAGTTTGTCTCCTCAGACTTGCTAGATTAAAAATCTGGAAAGTCACCCTTCAGACGTCGACTGTGCCTAAGTGGAACTGGTGCTGTGGCTGAGATATACTCATCCTCTGTGCAGACAGAGTTTTAAATTGAAGGCGACATTTTTATCACCCATTTACTGTAAATAATATCTGGGTGTCTCCGAGCTAAACAGAATAACAAACACACACAGACAGGAGATGCTGGCTGGCAGCAGAGCTCCAAACCACAGCCCGGCCCTGGCTTCCAGTAAGGGACTTGGCTCAGTTTGCTGTCAAAAAAAAAAAAAAACTGCCTCCACCTCCTCATGTGTGGACGTGACAACACGACACTTTGACACACTGATGCAGAGCTGGACTCTTCCAGTAAGGACCGGACGAATATAGTCAGAAAGACAGACAGACAGAGGGACATGCTGTTATCACCCACTGTCTCTGTTGCTTCTCCAGTATTTTATTCATTTTGGGCCAAAGAGAACAGTTCAGGGGGGACTGGTTTGAGCCTTTTAATCAAGGACACTGTGTCAAACCATGAACTTGTGTCTTAAGTAGCACAATATGAAACACAAATAGTGATTCAGCTCAATAGTGTTGACTGAGGTCACTGTCTGATCAAAAAGTGAGTGAGCATATTCAGCTTTTGTATTTTAGAAGTTACCTTCATTCATTTTCTGCTTGTACCAGAATACTGAAATGAAAATATCATTTACTGACCAGCATCGCTGCTTAAATGTTTCTCTGTTGCTCAGTGTGGTCTGTAGTCAGGTGGAAACGAAAATAAAGCAGAAAAGCTGAACTTTTCGCCGTGCTGTTACTAAGATTCCATCTCCAGCAGTGGAAAACTCTCCGCTGAAACTTTACCACCAGTGAAGCACATCGATATGCACAATTCTCTACGGCCGCAGGGTTTTTGGAAACACACTATAGACCGAGTTAATAACTTCTCCTGATCAGAGCTGGCTGAAGTTTGTAAAGAGTCCCAGAGTGTGTTGGAGGGGCTTCACTTAGGAATGTGATGGTGTTTGAAGTATAAAATAGGCAAAATGCCTTCTTGTTTTCTCTTTGTTAAATCTAAGACTTTTAGACACCGTTTTAGTACCACACAGCATGTGATTTAATCAGCCTGTCCGCACCATATAAGTTATCTGTGCAAACAGCTTTTTATGACACATATTTTTCATTTATGTTTAGGTGGAGACCTCTAGTGGCCGTAGTAATTATGACACAAGCACTATAAACGTGAGAAATTCTGCATAGGATGGATGGGTCACAACACAAGCAACAGAGCAACCAACCACAGACAAAACTAACACTACTGTCAATGACAGTCGAGACAAAATTGGGACAAGTTGTGATACCCCCTTGGAAATTTCCAGTTTTGTATGTGCATTTCACATTAAGTTCAAATTAATGCAGAAATTTCACTGAATTAATAAGTGTCTGTTTGAATTGTAATAAATCAGTAATAATATTGTAGAAGGTGTAGATGTTTATAACTGTTAAACTGAGCAAAAAGTTAATGGAGTTTGGCAGGCAGTGTGTTATTTCAGAGCAGTGGGCTTTTGTTTTTGCAGGATAACAGGCTGAACTTTACACTGAGAGACAACTGACAGCTGATCAACTTACAGTGGAGGTACTCCTCGCTTGTTATTGTTCATTTTTGAGGTTGCATGCATCCTGCACTCCTGCAGAGCTCCTGCAGAGCTCCTGCAGAGCTCCTGCAGAGCTCCTGCAGAGCTCCTGCAGAGCTGGTGAATCAATTCAGTATCGTAGTTGATCAGAAGCATGGTTCTAATGTAAAATAATCAATCATGGTTAGCCTAGCTTAGCATAAAAACGTGATGCTGGGGGAAAAACCAAGCCTGGCTCAGTCCAACACAAACACCTATAACAACTCTCACTTTCTGTCTACCAGAGCAGTTGGCAATTACTGGTCATAGATATTGGCTGAAAAAAAACATTGTGCATGTTTATAAATAACATTATATCTGCTGTGATTTGGTACTATATAAATAAAATTAGCTTGACTTCACTCTGCAGCTCCCTAATTAATTGCATGTTATCTGTTTAATCTGCATACAGCTAGTTGTTACCCCTTGCTCCCAGTCTTTATGCTAAGCTAGGCTAACCACATTCTGACACAAGCTCTCGACATAACACACAGATATGACCTTGATATCAATCTTTTAATCTCACCCTTGGACAGAAAGGAAAAAAAACGTCACCCTGCGCTGAATGATGATGATGATAAATTACTGTAACTATTAAGAGGCTTTTCTTGTGGAAACCTCCACAGTGAGACAAAAACAGGATGTGTTTCTTAACATGAACATGGTGTTAGTCTGGCTTTTAAATAATGTATAACTGAAATGGACATGTAATATGTATGTAGTTTGTTAATGAATAAGGCCTTATAATTCTGCTATATCCCCGTCCTAATATCCTTATTTGGAGCTGTGTCTTCCCGTCCCTGCTGTCTCCACCAAGCAGCCAGCAGCCTCTTTGTCCCCCGTCCATCCTGACCATTCCCAGCAGACATTATGGGACGTAAAGGAGAGTGAGTCAGTGTACTCGACAGGCTGATGAAAACCACAACACCAGCTTATCAGCACGTTCATGTGTGTGGGCAAGTGCACGTATGGTTGCGTTTGTTTCACTCTCTCTCTCTCTGTGTGTGTGTGTGTGTGTGTGTGTGTGTGTGTGTGTGTGTGTGTGTGTGTGTGTGTGTGTGTGTGTGTGACTGTGTGTGTCTGTGAGCGACCCCTCCAGTGCTGTGTCTTCAGCTGCCTGACACTGGAGTTTCTGGATTCCATCACTGGGGTCTGTTACACTCATCTTTGATGCTCTAAAGAAGAGCAGGCTTCCACTTTGTGTGTGTGCGTGTGTGTGTGTGTGCGTGTGTGTGTGTGATGTGGAGAGTGCATAATGAATGGAATGAATAAGAGCAGAACTGAACCTGCTGTGGACCCTAAATTGGTCTTTTTAGGGTTTCTGAGAGTACTTCATGTGGTCACAGTAGAGTCAGGAAAAAAGTGTTTGTATGTGCAGATCATTGGGTTTATTGTGCGCGCTGATTCTCGTCTTTTCATTTGTCTTCCTCTCTCTATCAATCTTAAAACGTCTAAATCACTATACTAATCAGTATCAGCTGCATCAAATGATTTTTGTGTCCACTTGAGGGCAGCAGAACCAGCTGATAACACAACAACTGACACATAATCACCTTACAGCCCATTTTCCTATCTAGCAGACATTTCAGCATTAATTTAGGTTATTTGTATCCACCTGTTTAATTTATGTACACTATTCACTTTAGGAAAATATATTTGTCTCTAGCTGTTGAACTGAAACTGTGTTGGTAGTGTTCAGTAGGTTTATAAAATAATATAAAAAATTGCAATTTCTGCAATTAGTTACAGACCCCAGTATACAAGTATATTTAAACAGAATAGACCAACAGACACATTTACACTGCATGCAAAAAGGTACATGGGATTTTCATTCAGATATCTTGGTGAGACATCGAAGGACCCAACTTTTTCCCGAACCAACATTTAGCCAAAACTCTGGAGCATTACTTAGTCCCTTCCTGACAAGCTGGCATGACACAGTTGGAACCAATGGATGCCTTAGGTCAGTGTCTTCTAAACTTTTTTATTTATTATTATTATTTTTTTTATGACGACCCTCTTCTTAAAAATGACAGACAAACCATTGTGACCCAATTCACCGGAAGACTTATCCAAAACTCTTGGACAGAGTTTATATGTACACAAATGAAAATGACGAAAAAACAAGAATAGAAATGAAAATGATGAAAAAATTACAAAAAAAAGAATCCCCATGCATATTGCAAAACAAAACAATGCCACAGTCACTAGATGTCCTTTTATAAAATAAAGTCAAAATAACTAAATGAAATAATTAATCATGTTACATCATGGTATGTACTGTTACAGTCAGGTATAATATTGAGACAGTTTTTTATTGCGATATTCAAGAGATTCTTACATCCCTACTGATCATACTCTTTATTGTTCCAGTGTTGATTTTTACTCTCTTTTATATATTTGTATTTCATTTCATGTATTTGCTTGATTCTTTTCTGTTTCTGTTATTTAGTTTGTCTATTTGTAGACTCATAGTGGAGCTAGGCCTCTAAGACTTCCACTTTACGTTGTAATGTGTATGATTGTCAATGTGACAATAAAAGCTGATTTTGATTTTCAGAGTTATTCCAGTTCATCCTGAGGGGAACATGAAGGTCGGGACCAAACTTCTCAGCAATGATGTATTTCAATTAAAAACACAAGCCTAAAGATGGCGCTAGAGAAAAGGTGAGAGAGTCACCACAGTCAGCACAAAACACTGTGTGATAGTTGTTAAAATATTTCAATTGTAACTGTTCTGACAGACACACACTGCCATCTCTGGCATTACTAATGCTGAGTGTGTTCATCTGTGTGTGTGTGTGTGTGTGCACCTTGTGGCCTGAATGAACCCAGAACAAATGAACACTCTCTCTCTCTCTCTCTCTCTCTCTCTCTCTCTCACACACACACACACACACACACACACACACACACACACACACACACACACACACACACACACACAGAGAAACAGCTTTTCCCAACAATGGCAGGTGACATAATAATTTGAGGGAGGGGGAGGGTTGATGGAGGCCATTCAGTCATGTACAGTATGAGGCCCCTGGCTAGCTGCTAATGAGCGCTGGCCCCATTCTGCCTCACATACACACAACAGGAACAAGAACTCCCCCTCAGCTACATTGTTACATTCAGTCTGTGGAATGAAGCCTCAGCTGCAGCGCTCCACTTCATTCAAGCAGCCAAATTACAGTTTAGAGTTTCTGTATTACCACCACACACCAACCTGTCTGCACACCGAGAGCACACAGCTTCACCCGGAAGGGACGACTGCAGGAATTTTATTTTATATTGACACCGTTTTGTTCAAATTGGGTCTTATTTTTGTAGTTCTGTCTGCTATGTTGGGTCAAGTGTCATCATACAGATCATACATCATAACTTCTGCACTGTAAGTTGAGAAAACTTCAAGGTAACTAACTATGAAATATTTGCAAAAAGCAACCCAAATTCTTAAATTTTGAAAAAGTTTTACTTTACTTTTCTTCTTTAGATAAACTTCAATCTTTTAGTTTCAGAAACCTCCCAAAAATTGTATTAAAGAAATATTGAGTAAACTCATTGAAGTGAATGAAAGATGGTAAAAAGTTTAAATATTTTCAATTAAAGTATTCAAATTATTTTCAGGCACACAAATAATGACAAATAAGGTTCACAGCTCACTGTGGCCAATTTTTGAAATACATCTTTTAAAATTCAAAAATTCAGGTTCATCTAAAGAAAAGAAAGTAAAAGAAAGTAAATTATCCCAAATAAAGATTAAAGTTCAGGTTTTAAGTTTGAAAAAGTTAAGAAAACTCAAAATGTTAAGGCCAACTCAAATTCTTATGTTCTTCTGTTGAGATAATTAACTTTTCTTCTTTATATAAACTTAAATCTTTGAGTTTTAGAACGCCCCATCCCCCAAAATTGTACAAATTGTAAAAAATTATAGAATTGCCTATATTAATTAAAGTGAAAATGAATGATGGCTAAAACTTTTTATATTTTCAATCAGAACCAATTAATTTTCAGGGACCAAAATAATAAAAAAGTGATTAAAATACATACATATTTTTTTGAGCTTCTGGAACCTGAAGAATGAAATTCACCTAAAAAACAAAAAAGTTAATTATCTAAACTAAAGATTAGAGGTCGGCAGAGCTTTATAAAGTTTATTTCAAAACTTCAAAAATTGAGTTGAATTTGCAGTATGTTGCCTTGAAATTTTGATTTGTCTCAACCATTTTTTTTTTACAGTGCAGTCAAACCGAAGAGGAAATGAATGCAAATGGTAAAACTGTTAACCTCTGCGAGAATAACAGCCTGATTCAACTTTTCCATGGTAACCAACATTTCAGGTGTGCTCACTTTTAAATTGAGTGTTTGAGATGATGTGGATAATCTGCTGGCTCAGTACAATGCTGCTTTTCTTCCAGTGTGGAACTGCAGCCATGTTTCCATGTTCCTACATCTCAGCAACGAGGCTGCTTCAGTGAGCAGACAGTGATCATAACTGATAGAAACAGTGGACAAAACAGTAAAAATAAGACCCAAGTTGTAATGAACTGAAATGGTTACTGAAGTCATGAGGATCCTGTCAAATAAGGACCTCTTTACTATTTATGTTAGGGATTAATACATGTTGGTGTCATACCAAAACCCATGATAGCAATCTGACTAGATCAGACCTATGAAACATCAAGTTCAGAACAGTAAAATGTAAAAATATTGTTGTTTTGAGCTTGAACTTCATCTTAAGATAATTTCGAATTTTCCAATCAAAAACATACTGAACATAAAAAACTGAGAGGAAAGTTTGAGAACTTAAGAACCTGCAATCTATAAATATCAACTTGACTTTTTGACAGCATCTGCCTTACAGTCAGTGGTTTTTCCCTGTCTAATGCAGCACAAAGAGGGTTATGTCAGGAACACTGTAAGAAAGAAAGCTGACAAAAGTCCTCATTTCAAGGCAACTATTGTCATTCAGTTTTTGATTTTGTATCAAACTCCTTTGCTTGAAATGAACTTTGTTGGCATTGTTGTTCCAACCTATAGCCTTTATTTGACAAAACTTATTTTTGTTCTTAGATGAACACAAATCTTTGAGTTTTGGTAGCAAAACATTTTGTATTTCAAAATTAGTTGAAAGTGAATTGTAGTTAATATCAGGGCAGTTATGAGTATGACTCTGATGTGATTTTTTTTTTTTTTTTTTTGCATAAATCTGTACCAAATGAATATTTTTTTCAGTCTGTAGAATCTCTGCCTTACTTCTTTCATTCATTTAACAGCTTTTTGACATACATTTTTGCCTTTAACAGATATTGCACCTCCAGCAATTTGAAATGCACAGATCTAGTTAATATATATAATACATATACTATTTTCAGTTGCGACCACTTAATTGTCAAACACCATAATAATGACGTTTTGATGATGAATACAGAATTCTTTGGGTTTCTTAAAACTCAAAAATTAAGTGAAGACAGTTCCCTTGAAATTTTTTTCTTAACTTTCTTTCTTTCTTTTTTCACAGTGGATAGCCTTGGACTTGAAGAGAAAAGTGTACTGTTTGGGAGGCGAGATCACAGTGATGGTCGAGGAGATTGAAGCGACCTAAGATTTATTATTCAGTGGTCTAAACAGTGGGCAGACAAACAAAGACAAACACAAAGCTTGGGAGTGTGTCACTATTAATTCCTCACATCTTTAACTGATCATTTCTATCACATTGTTCATAAAGTTAACGCAAAGTTCACAGACTGCAACAGCAGGAAAATCACTTCAGATAAGTCTAGACTTTGCTTAGATCATTTCCACATAAATAAATACTTATACTTGGATTTCCTTCTTAAGATCAAAATTCGTCTTAAAACTATTTTATAAATGAGGCCCTCAGTCTGAATAGACCTTTTCTACAGCAGCTATCTGACATTAAATAGCAGTGTAAACACAGGTGTCACCAATGATACTAATTACGGTCCCATTCCATTCATGTTAGAGTCAGGCTGCTGCTGTTGTGCATGCTGGCTCCCTGGAAAGGCTCTGCTACACTAAATGGAACGAGACCTTAATTATTATCATTGGTAACACCTGTGTTTCCTGTACTGTTTCATATCAATATGGCTGCTGAGAGAAGGGTCGACTGCATGTCATCACCATGAAGGCAACAGCACGAGGTTAAACACACACAGTAAATGAGTGCTTTGTTCTGCTCTCCTAAAAACAATAATTATCACCTCTGTTCCACCAAGAAGAGTTAAGACAGAGATCCACAAGATACTGAGCTCATTTCACAGTCAGTTTTTCTTTTCCCCCAGTGGTGGTATTCTATGCTTGCCAGGATCTGACATTAACTATGGCCCTATATGACCCATGGCCACAAAACGTTACTCTGTGGCCACCAAATATTCCATGTATTCCTGTGGCTACCAAGTTTTATCCCCATACTGTGAGACTTCACCAACACAATGTCACAGTTCAACAAACACCCAGATTCCTTCACAACTTTGAGTTCAACATTTTACAAAAACAGTGAGCAGTTACATCACCGGCTAGCTGCTGATATGTTGGGGCTAATGAAGTCTACTCAGCTGACTCAAACTGCTAATTTAAAGGGACAGTTCTCTCTTTTCTCTTGCCTGTAGCCCTATTTATCCATCTAGATAGTTTTGGTGTGAGTTGTAGAATTTTGGACATATCAGCTGTAGAGATGTCTGCTTTCTTTACAGTATAATGGAACTAGTCCTGTGACGCTCAAAGCACCAAAAACCAATTTGGAAAACTCAGCAGCAACACCTGTTTGTAGAAATCATGACCCAGTTACTCAAGATAATCCAAAGACCTTGTTGTGAGCAGTTTTATGTAGGAACTACTTTCATTCTGCAGTAGAATCAACCAGAACTACTTTTTTCTGTTTGAAATAAAGCAGAAGTAGTCAAGTGTCATTTATATTGGAAAGAAGGTAAACATCTCTACAGCTAATATCTCCAACACTCTGCAACTCACACCAAAAAATCTAAATGGATAAATATGGCTACAGGCCAGGGGGGAAATATGTACATTTGGTTTTGGGGTGAACTATCCCTTTAAGAAAGAGTTTCACGAGATTCTGTGAATGAGCTCATTTCACATTGTTGAGAAGGTTCTGCTCATGTCTGATCAGTGTGTGTGGTGTTATTCTATGCTTGCCAGTGTTTGACAGTAACCATGGCCCTATATGGCCTGTGGCCACAAAAACTTACTCTGTGGCCACCAAATATTCCATGTTGGTGGTCCGATGTGGCCAAGTTTTATTCCCATGCTGCGAGCCATTACCAGCACAACATTTCCACAGTTCCTTCATGCCTTTAGTTCAGCATTCTATGAAAAGGTACTGCAAACCAATTAGGTACTGATATGTTGTAGGATTTTCACTCCTGTTCCCTGTCTGGTCCAAGTCCCATCAACCCACAGTCACACACCTGAAAAAACTATTATTATTATGATTCCTGCTCCTGCTGGGTTTTTTTTTCTTGTCTTGTTGCAGTGCTGTGATCAATAGTCAAACTGTCTCATATCCTGCAGGAATCCCACAGGTTTCCCATGGGATTCACACAAAAATGTCAGCCTCTAGTTAAGACTGACGTCTGGATTTACTAAAACAACTCAACAAACTATGAAAAAAAAGGAATAATCAACAAAATGTAGAAGTGAATCGGGGCAATTATTCTTCATTTTGGGGGCACATGAGAAACTGACCAGGCTGCTGTGAGCCAGACATAAATGATATAATTTCTTAATAATGACCAAATCTCTAATAATGGAATCAGAAGTGTTCTACATGGGGCATTTCTACTGTTGATCACCCTTTTTGAATTGCCATGTTGAATTGTGAGCTAATATTTTGTTGGAAATGTCCAAAACTTGATGTTTTACAGTGTAACATGCACCCTGCAGACAGGCTGCAATGATAGTAGCAACAAAAGTTGAAGAAGAACAACATAAACAACATGGATGTACAATAGTGAGTGAAAAAAGTTACAGTTGAATATAAAAGATACAGTTTATCATTACCAACACAGCACTGACCCCTTTCAAAATAAAGGTCTGATAACAGTTTAATGGTAAGCAAAATGCTACTGACTGTCTTTGCTAGATATTGTAATTTTCATTCCTATGATGGTCTTGCAGGCCACATGAAACCTTTCAGTGGGCTGCATTTTGCTCAGGTCTGATCTAGAATATAGTGCATCTGAGGATGCAGTGTGTGCTGCCAGTTTCTTCAACTAGCTGACATTCACGCTTGTTTTTCTGATCTGAAACACCACATCACATTTCATGGGAAGAGTGGACAACACAAGCGTGTAAAGTGAGTTAAGTTGCATTAACAACTTTTCTGTGTTGTTTTTACAGAAGTTTACATTTAAGCCACCAAAAATGTACCTATTTAGGAGCTTTGTGGCTTGTACTTAAAAATATGAGCAAGAAAACAGGCAATGTGAGGCCCACAGAATATGGCAGCTGATATATACAGTGTTATACAGTGGATTCACTGACAGGCAGAGTGTGCCTCACACTTAGTCTAACCTGTAACTGCATGACAAAAAGACATCATTTTACAGTCAGCTATGTCCCATATTTCATGTCTTTTGAAACCTAAACTAAGCACACCTACTTTATTCACAGAGATAAGGGACATGTGAGGTCTGAGATCTCTCCGGGGGGGAACATGTGGCCCAGCTGTGGGGGGTAACACACAACAGTGGGGGGTAAATTATGTCTTTTGTGTCTGTGTTCACAGTCCCACCTGCTAATCACATTAGCACTATTTATTTTTCCAGCACCTGATGGTCAAATTGAATTTGCAGCTTCAAAAGAGAAACATCAGCATCAGTCCCACTGTTATCTGCAAACAGGCACGCCTGCCTGCTTCAGTACCATGTGTGTGTTAATCTAAAAACAACATCACATCCAAACCATCTACCAAAACCAGAAAAAAAGAAGAATCAAAGAGAGGCATCTTCTGACCGGCAGCAACAACCGACGGTGGTGCATGAGAATTCCACATTACTGTGAATGTGAATTCTCAGTGGAGAAGATGGTGACATGGATGTGGTGTAAAATAGTGAGTGTGGCCAGCTGGTGGCCATCTTCGAGCCAAACTAGATGCAGGAGCGTCATTCCAGAGAAGTATCTGCTCTGTGATGGGAAACACTGCTGTGGTTTCTGTGGAGTGGAAAAATCACGGAAGCTGAGGATGCTGAAAATTGTGCCTCTGAAAAGTTTCACGCAATGTTGTGCAACTTCTGCTGCACTGTACGGCAGCTGATCAGAACAACCAGAGAATGATGTGACGCTCTACTGTTACTGTAACGTAGAGAGACTCATCACTGTGCAGCAGAATGTCTCAGGCCACTCAGAGAACTTTAGTAGTAAACAGCAATAACACCAATAAGCAGCGTGAATATTAACCCAACAACAGTGAAAAGTTTCATTTGGTACTTTGATCTATTAGCTCTAGCTGATTATATGAAGTGCTACAGTTGTCACCAGTGTGACCTTCTTCTGTTGCAGTTGACAGCATTAAAAGGGTTAGCTATAACCTAAGGACCCCTGTCTCACTTCCTGGTTTGCAAATGGTGGGAATACTGCTCCAACACTGGTAAACTCACCCTCGCTAGTCAGCACCAGAAATACTGGTTGGTTAAACTAGTCATCAATGTTTTATTCATGCACAATGCCAGTTAACTGTTGCCTCTCAGATGTTATGCAGCCGCTCACCACTAGTCAGGGCTGCAGCGCCATCAGTCAGCAGGCCAGCGCATATACCCTGATGACTGATGCAACCCCAGATTTTGGATAGATGACGTTTTGTAAAACCAGTTTGTCAGTGTTTTGATATAGAAAATGTAAATAAGGTTGAATGAAGGCTGGAGCAACATGTGACCACATTCAGCACTGACACAGATGTTAACCTGCAAGCAGACCAAGAATTCCTAGTCTCACCCATAACATGTCCAGTCTGTAGTCCTTCTAAATCAAAGCTTAATAAGAATTATGATTTAAAAATGTGTGTTCTGATTAGCAATAAGAGAACTCTGAGAAACTTTAAAAAATAAAATGGTTGCTCACACCGACTATGCTGTGAAATGCTATTAGCTCATTACAATGTTTAATAGCCAAGAGTTTGATCTTTTAGAAATATATTTTCCAGTGTAATTGAAGACTAAAAATCAAAAAACCCTCAAAATCCAATTTTATCCCACAAAGCACCCTGGACGTTATCCTAACTGCACAGTGACGTTTCTGACCATGAACCCACTTCCTTACACATTCACTTATTGTTACATGCAGATTTGCCAAAATGCTTCAAACTACAGAATTAGATTATAGATGAAAAGTTAAAGCCAGAAGAAGCTGTGCACAATGAGTCATAAACAGTCAAAATAAATAAACAGCCAGCAGGCATCAGCTGTGATTTACAGCACACATCTCAAATCAACCGCAGTCTAATTGATTTAGTAAACTGAATACTGAACTGCTCATCATTAACATTCCAAATAACATCCACAGAACTGTTTGGCGTTCCCTGCTCGTTCACTCCCACTGAGTTCATCCAGAGGCAAAATCATCTGGCTTCCTCCTGCTCCTCTGCCACAACTGCGTGACCCACGTGCCATTCTCACCACATCGTGTCTTATTAAATTTTAATTATTGATCAGTGATGAGTAATCCGCTGGTAGTAAAAGCAGAGAAACATGCTGAAACACCAACACCATCAGGGTAAGAGGTTGGTAATGTCAGGACTGCAATTATTGGTTGTGTCACAGCACTGTTAGCTGGTTACCTTCTTGTGATTGCCTCCACAATTTACAGACGCACTTGAGAGGTTTAGCATTGCACTTAGAGAAGGTTGAGTCGCAGACACTGTTAGAGGCTGTCATTAACATGCATTTCGAGTGATCCAATCACTAGTGTGAATGCACACAAGACACACACACACACACAAGGTTGCATTGAGAACCGATTGCTTAGGCCACATCCGGAGGTTGTCTGGGCCACATTTGGCTGCACTGAAGGACCGCCTACTCAACCGACGTCCTGTAAGTCCACACAAAAATGCTGTCTGATTTCCATTTAGCACACCGTATTGTGAATGACGTGTTTGAACTCTCTGACCTGCCCAGAGAAGCAGCAGATGTTTGTGAACACAGTCACCACAATGTCAACAGACTCCCTTAAAAAAATCACACAATTTTGAGATTTGTTGAGTGAGGAGAAACTTAAAATAAACTTCGTAAAACAGCAATGGATCATTTTTAATCATTCATGCCCTCTAGTAAATTCAGCATTACATGTGATGCATTAAGTTGTTTCTTTCCATGTAAAAAAACGCTGTCAGTTGCAGCATCACTGTACTGGTGGCTGCTCCTGGCACAAGTGCATAGGGTTGGGTACCATTCATGTTTGAAACACTGTGGTACCTGGAATTTAGGTCCTTTTTCCCCTTGTACTTCACTCTCTGTAATTACAAAAATGTGTTTTTTCTGTTGTTTTCTGTTGGATTGAACACTGTTGTCTGTGTCTGAGATGTTCTCCCAGGTACCAAACTTTGGCACTAATTTGGTAAGTACACTTAAAAGTACTTAGTTCAGTACCCGACCCTTACCTGCCAACATTTAGCAGCTGTTTGAACACACTGTTCCAACTCGTTTCACCAATTACAAATTACCAATTATTAAAGATTGCAACATTTTATTGATGATGCAGTAACGAGTGACCAATATATTCTGCTTCTTTATCATCCATGGAGAAAGTCCCCTGACTTCCCTGAAAAAATCTCCCAATTTTGTGAGTTGTTGATTGAGGAGAAATTTTATAAACACTGTTTACAACAAATTCTTAATTATTTGGGCCTTCTTAGAAATTCCGTAAATGTCGTACATTAAGTTAGTTCTTTTTTGTGTAAAAAAAAACAAACTTTTTGTCTGTATTCTCAAATTGCCCTGGTTCGGCTATGTGTTTATTTGCATCGAGCAGGAAAGTGAGATCCCGTCACGAGTGGAACTTTTAACAGCTGAACAGCCAGATGTTTCCCTCAGGAGTTGGTAGATATCAAAAAAAGAGCTAAAAGAAAGTTAATACTGGACTTCCACATCCCACGTCTACATCTATGACAAACAGTTCATGAGCTATGAAGGCGTGTGGCTAAATACAGGGGGCGGGACAATAGTCACTAATGAAGATGGGACTCTGCTGAGTGCAATGATGCCTCCCACAAGAGTCTACAACAAAAGTTTGGTCATGTTACACAAATCCATTTAAAACTTACACACCATTTTGTTACAGGCCACTCCCAGTGCCACGCCCCCTTTTTACCAGCTGATATAAATAATTAATCAGCTGTCTTTTGGCTCCTGACCAACTTTTACACTAAATGTTGTGTGAGTCTGTGAATAATTTACGTTATACACTTTTTCGATAGGCCACTCTTATTACCACACCCCTTTTAGCCAATAGAGCACAACACACACCTTCACACACACACTTGACCTCTATGCCAAATGTCTAACTGACCAACTGACCAACCGACTTATAGAGATACTGGTCTAAAAACTGATGGTTTCCCTTTCATGTTCAAGCTGTAGAAACTTTATGAGCTAAAAAAATGTAAGGATAAATGTCACAGAATAGGACAAAATGTCAAACAATGACCACCACGCCAGGAGAGAAGAGGAAAGATGCCACAGCAGAGCAAACTACAAAACTGATGTAATGCTGAGCAGAAACACCAAATTGAGAATATAGTAGAAGTTCAATATAACTGAACTTGCAAAGTGTTTGTTTGTGCTGTTACCAGTGCAGCTTATCACAGCATGTAGACTATTATAGAAAGCTATTTTCTTCCGTTTTGTTTTCCCTCCACTGAAGTGGCACCATCAGAGCCACCGGGCTGCCCCACTTCAAATGGCCGGGATAAAAAACACTATTTCAACTATGACAAACAATCTGGAAATAGCAGCCACGTTCCCGACCCAGAGCCCGAGCCAGCTGCTGGGACGATAAGGAGAGGAATTCACTGCACCCCCTTCTATTTAAATGTAACATTACTCTGGCTTTCCTGCCAGCCAGTTTCCTGTGTGTGTGTGTGTGTGTGTATGGATGTATGAGTGGAAGGAAGGAGCGGACACAACTGTGTGGCTTGGACCTCTGTTTTAAGACATTTGCAGGATCCAAGAAGCAATAAATCAACTCTTTCTAGCATGAAAATTTGTTTTTATCAATTCATTTATTCAGGACTGGAGAGAGCCCTCAACCACTCTATTGTTCTCAACAACACAAATATACAATAATAAACCAGCTTTAAATAACAGATTTAATATCTGGTTTCATTCTTCCCTTAACTACAGTAAAACTCATGAATCTGAGCAGTTGGTCATTTAAAAGCACCACAGTGGTTTTTTAATCCACACTGCCTGTATTTTACACCACTGCCGGACGTCTTCCACAGCACAGAGCAGACTTTCATGCTCTTTAGTGTTTCTCTTTGTGTTTTCCTTCCTTCCAGACAGCTGTTGGTTTAAGTGCACTCCACTACAGGACGACAAACGACTTGCACTTTCTACAACCAGGCTGATCCTTCACAATCTGGCTTCATCGTTTAAATTGAGTCATCGTCACAGAGCAGGGATAGGATATGGGTAGCGGGGATGGACACTGGGGAGGAAAGTGGATTTATGTCATGGACTGATTATTGATGGATTGGTATAGAATAGAGGTAGGACCTGCCAAACACGTTGCCTCTTCCTACTCCTTTTTGGATTAATTTATGTTGTATGATGTATATTTAATTTTTGACATATTTCATTTCTTCAATTTTTATTTATTTTAAATGTTTGCAATAAGTAAATCAAAGTACTGCAAAGCACAGATTAAATATGTACTGCATTATAATATAACATATTATATATCATTTAAATGCCAACAAATAGAAGCAGACATTATTTTCACTGTGCAGGACTGTGCAAGTTTCAAGTTTTTGTCAAGGCTGAGTTTCCAACCAGGCACGGTGGGAAATGTCACTGAGGCCTTTAAATCAAGGCATTATCTTTAGGCACTTTTCATATAAAAGTCAGAACATTAACTTTGGATGAACTGTCAGGTTCTGGAATATGTGCCTACAGCATGACATAAAGTGACAAAAATAGTTTTAAGAATGATATTTTTAGGTGGTAATTTCCTGACATGGTGTAGACTCTTGAATGAAACTGTGTTTTGTTTTTTGTGAAATTCTTATCAGGTGCTACTGGTTGACATAAAGAGCAAAACTTAGCCAATGCATGTGCAAAAATAAGTACAGCAGTCCAAACAGTGAGTTAGAGCCACAGACTGTATATTAAATACTTTGTAATCCTGTTCAATATATGCAGAGACAGGCAGGAGCTCTGCAGGAGCACAGGACAAGCGCAACATTATAAATTGACAATAACAAGCGAGGACAAGTCCTCTGCTGTAGGTTGATCAATGGTTTCTAATTGTCAGTTGTCTGTCAATGTAAAGTTAAGTCTGTTATCCTGAAAACAAAAGCCCACTGCTCTGAAATAACATACTGGACGATGAGTTAAGTGGCTGCCTGTCTCACTGCTGCCAAACTCCAGTAACATTTTGCTCAGTTTAACAGTTCTACACATCTACTCCTTCTACCAGATTATTAACGATGATTTACTACAGTAAATATATTACAGATCTCTCTTTTCATCTGGTTCTGGGGCCTCATTTTTAAACAGTGCATACATACATTCAGACAAAGAAGGCCGCCCTCTAAGCACACTTTGGGATTTATAAAAACAAACTTGGTGTGATAATGTACAGTCATCCACTGTAACTTTAACCCATGCATACGCACATAAACTGCAGAAATGAGAAACTGTGACTCAGATGGCAGAAGCACGACACATGAGAAACAGTGTCCAGTGAAACTGAAGCAGACACAAGTGCATAGTTTCATACATTGTTATCATATCACCCCACTAAGTGTGACTTGCACATCTGTGTCTCCCTCCGCCTCCATCACTTCTCCACTCAAGAGGGATTCCCCGATAATTCCTGCCAGTTTCTCATCAAGGGGGAGTGAATTCCGGCGTCTCCTTTCCCCCGCCTGTGGCACAAACAAACACCCCGCCTGTGAGAGGCTCTGCTCTTTTTGCCGTCCACTTTCATGCCTGACCATCTCTTTTTTGTTTCAGCGACAGTCCGACCTTCTGAGGCGGCAGCATTCACAGCGCCCGCCACATGCTGCCACTCTAACACCTTTTGACAACTGTAATATCTACCGTGTCCACCAAACAACATCTTTTTTTTGTCTCAACCTCCTCGACAAGAACACTGATTTCACAGTGTGTGTGTTTCTTTTTTAGTCTTTCTCTGTTTATCGTGTTTGCCATGATCACGGGTGCTTGTATGCACAAGCATTGTCTGTGTTTTGTCTATCTGTAACCTTCTGCGGTCAATCTTACGCAGTCAGACTATTCAGTTAAAGGGACAGTTCACCCCAAAATCAAAATTACATATTTTTACTCATATCTGTAGTGCTATTTATCCATTTAAATAGTTTTGGTGTGAGCTGAAGAGTCCATAGAAATGTCTGCCTTCTGTCCAGTATAATGGAACTAGGTGGCACCCGGCTTGTGGTGCTCAGTGTACCAAATAAATACATCTGAAAAATTCAAAATCAGTGTCTCTTTCCAGAAATCATGACCCAGTTACTTAAAATAATAATTTTATTTTAAAAAAAATAATAATGTGAGCAGTTTCATGAAGGAACTACTTTCTCTCTGCAGTAGAATCTACCAGAACTACTTTCTTTTTTATTAGAAAGACAGGAGTTCCTATGTGACAATAGCACTGCAACAATTAACTGATTATTTAATTAATTATTATCTATTTTGATGATCGATCAATTGGTCTGATTAATTTTTTAAGAAAAAATAAATTCTCTGATTATATTTTCTGGTTTCTTTACTCCTCTCTGACAGTTAACTGAATATCTTTGGGTTATGAACAAAATAAGACATTTGAGGACTTCATATTGGGCTTCGGGAAACACTGATCATCATTTTTGCACCATTTTCTGACATTTATGGACGAAACAACTAATTGGTTAGTCGAGAAAATAATCTACAGATTAACTGACAATGAAAATACTCAGTAGTTGCAGCCCTACATGAAACTGTTCACAACAGGTCTGTGGATTATCTTGAGTAATCAGGTCAGGATTTTTGTAAAGAGACACTGCTGTTTTTAAAATGTATGTTTTGGTGCTTTGAGCACCACAAGCTGAGTGCCACTTAGTCCCATTAAATTAGAGAGAAAGCAGACCTCTCCAAAGCTCTGCAACCCACGCCATAAAAATCTAGATGTATAAACAGCACTACAGGCCAGGGGACAAATATGTAGTTTTGATTCTGAGGTGAACTGTCCCTTTAAAATGCAATGACCATAGAGGGCAGGATTGGCCGCATTAGACATGTAATGTCTAATACCACTCAGCACACAGATGACAAAATATTTTGACACAATTAAATCACAGATTTCAGCTTTAAAGTTTTAGTGGAAATAAAACTTTTTTTAAAATCAGTTTTTATATATTATGTGTAACAGAACAAACACGTGTGTGTAGGAACACACAGTCGCACATAGAGAGAGCAGAGAAGCTCTCCTTCCTGCATTCCTCAGGCTCCGTGGGGGGAGAGTTTAATGGATGGAGGTCAAAGGTCACTTCCTGTGCATTGATTAATTGAGATATGCCATAAGGAGCTGAGCATTAAAGCATCAACAGAGTGTGTTTCATTCATTTATCACGTAAAAAGATACATTTTTACATGATTTAAGATTTTTTCTTGACCCAGGTTATCAGCTGAGAGTTTGGTCTAAACAGCTCTGGAGATTTTCACACTGAGAGGAATTAAAGCTGGAGAGGTTTCATAATGTCAGTAAGATTTGTTCCTTGTACAGCAGTAAGATGTCAGAAATCAGAGTCAACATTTGGTATTTGGTAACATCTGTGAGACTGAAAAACTTTTGTGCTTCTATTAAATTTTCCCCACTGAAGGCACTTCAAACAGCCCCACTGACAGTTCACTGATGAATGGAACTTTTACTTGTTCCTGATACACAACTAATGTTGTCTGCCAAGACGCCTCAGACTGACATCTGTGAGAGAGAAATGAGCAGACTTCAGGCCTGCGTCCTGTTCCGGTCAAATCTTCTCCTGTGATGGACATGATGAAAATGTGACTTTTACAGGACCCAGAGGCTTTGTCACAGGATCTGTTACTGTGTACATGAGTGTGTCAAATATAATATTAAAGGGACCATCTGCATCATTTTGATAATCAGTGAGGACTGGGAATCTCCACACAACTGTGGACATGATTGTTTTGTTTTTTTACACTGCTGGCTGTTAGGAATAGATCACATCCATTTCAGAAGACACTAAAAGTGTGAAAGGGTCAATGTGATGTACATGTCATCAATACTGCATACCTTCAATTTGTTGTGACCATGTGGACTTGTCCACTGGCACTACACCAGTCCTGTAGATGCTGATCTATTGCACAAGTGGACTCCAGACAGTAGTATAAACAGAAGTATTGTGTGTCTTTGGTCTGCCTACACATCAGTTTGGTATAGTAAAGTATAATCAAGGCTTTACTCAGTATTTGCAAAGCCACAGCTCAGCTAATGTTTCATCTTTGTCATGACAACTTGAACATGAGGTTACGACACTGTGCAGAGTTTACAGTCCATGTCTTTCTGTCATTTCAACAAATTGCAGCCTAAATGGAGATAATTTACTGTTAAATGATGTATGATCATTTTGGTTTATGCAAATTTGCAATCGCATATGAGGGTTTGCCTCACAACATAGTGCCAATTATTGCTGCATACAAATATCTCGACTTCACACTTTAAATAGCATGCAGTGTAGACGCTAGAGTCCAATTTTGCGTGCAAGTGATATGTCAGTCCTTGGACAGCAGATCCATAGTCAGGTGACATTTGCTGTCATGGTGACAAAACTTAAGAAGAGGGAAACGTGGTAGTGAAATGGTCGCAGTTTGGTGGGGGTTTAGCCAACAAAGCTACTTGGTTAAATTTGGATAACAGAATGGGGTTTTTTTCAGGACCGATACTGATACCAGTATTCGTCACGGCAGTAACCAATTATTGGCACCAATACATTTACAGTAAAAAGGAAAATCTTGGTGTCAAAATGTAGAATAAAATAAACTTCATCACAAAACTTTGTTGAAATGCCTTTAAGCATATGTTTACAGGTAAAGTCCTGATTGTTGATAGGCTACTAGCTTACTTATGAAATGTAACCTGTCAGATAGTGTTGTGGGCGGGACAGTGAATGAAATCACAGAATGGTGACTACAGAGCCAAAGTAGTGAAGTCAGCAGTTGGGGGGAAAAAAAAGATTCTAACTGTAAACATGCTCATTATTGGATCTCAATAATCAGATGTTACGTTACGTTACGTTACGTTACGTTACGTTACGTTACGTTACGGTACGGTACGGTAAGGTAAGGTAAGGTAAGTCCGGTAACTTACGGGTGCAAGCTAAAACAAGTCATTTTTGACTGCTTCTGTGTTGTCTTGAGCCATCTAGCCCACCTCCTCCACGCAGACTTCCTCATTTTTTATTCTATGTCAATAAGTATCTGCTTGGGCAACAAATTAAATTGTGTTTATGACTTGACTGCATTTCAGTATTTGGCCAATGTATCACACTTTCTGGAGTGCATGTGTTAGGGTTGCAATGGTATGAGATATTTACACTACAATAACTATGTCAGAAAATATCATGGTTTCATTTCATGATATACAATATTACACAATTACTATTCTTGTTATCACTTTATAAATCTATAATTTCACAAAGTATTATTTCCTGTCAGACATGAAACTTGATATAAACTTGAAATATTCAATACCACAGACAAACAACTGTACATGGAATGATAAGTGAGATTTTAATACTGCAGTATATGGTGACGCCGCTGCAATGCTAGCATGTGTTTGTATGTGTGTGTGTATGGTTATGTAAGGAGCTGGAGTGACCAGTCCAGCCACATGCTGACCAGGTGTGTACGAGGTAACACACAGTCACACACACCAGACACACATCCACTGAGCCTCCAGAAAACCTGAATCCTATCAGAGACAGAGCAGATGTCAAACACAAACACACGCACACACATACACACACCTCCAGATGGTGGAGTTTGTCCGGCCCCCTCATTTCATATTCAATTAGCCGAATCAAAGGACCTGACCTACAGTATCCTGTGTGTGTAATGGGAAATGACATAATGAGACGCATATGGCTTCATAGAGTGAAAGAACAGAGAGGAGGGGGAGGGGCTCTCACACAGGAAAACAATCAGGTGTTTAAACTACACTGCATCTGTACCAGTTAATAAGTGAGGTAAGTCTTTCTGGGCTCTTTTGGCCCCTTAAGGACTGAAAATACTACATGAACACATATAGCTGCAGATGCCACAGATGAGTTCGGCTTTCACATCCACACTGTCCTACAGATAGACCTGAGCTGACTGTGACAAACCCTTAAATCACAAGTTTCATCACAATACGATACTATACTGAGTCTTTGGACAACAATACAATATTTGCTGATATCACAAAGTCTAAAACGATAAGATTTTGATCTGGTTCAATTCAGTGGTTTATGATCAATACCAGAGGACATCAGGTGTCCATTTAACACATTCAGTTACATTTAAGTCAACTCACAAAAAGTGACTAAATAATGATTTAATAATTTTATGAAGAAGCTCATACAACATGCAATAGGATTTTCAAAATAAAGGCATATCTTCAAGTTGATGATACAGATCGATACTTTCATTTTGCATCAATCACACTGGATCATTTAACACTGAATCTATATATCAATCCAGATCGCTATATGAATACGCCCTTACCTTACTACCCTCACTGACAACACAGACTTTGAATCTAAATTTGGTGGAAAAAAAGTTGGTCTCTTGTGTCTTGTTGCAGAAACAGAACTTCTGTCAACATCTAGAAAAATGCAACTATACAGTATGTAATAGAACAAGTCACATTGTTTCAAGTCATTCGAATCAAGTCTAAGTCAAGTCTTAAGACATGAACACCAAGTCAAAGTCTTTCAAAATGTATATCAAAAGGACTCCAGTAGACCCTTGTGTATTCACAGATGCAGAAAGCAGAATTTCGGCTTCTGATATTTTTTAAGTAGTACTTGGACTTTTCACTGGGACTCTGCATGTTAACATCCCTGGACTGGCTGGGTAAATGTGGGTGGGCAAACTAACTGCTTCCTCTCCCTCCTCTGCTCCTCCCGCCTCCCCCCGAACCCCCAGCTGCTCCAGTGAAGCTGCTGAATGATGGACAGTAGGAGACTGTGGTCTTACTGTTCTCTTCACAAGTGTGTCTTTTACTGCGTGAATGTGAAGCAAGGCGTTACTGTGAAAAGAGCACAGACTTGAACTGGATGAACAGAGGTTAGAAGAGGGTGAAGCAGACAGAGGATGTGCAGGTGGAGGCTGGTGGAGGGATGAGAGACAAGACTCCGCTAACATGAACAATGACACAGAGCAGTCTGGGACAGACACAGCAGTGCTTCCTGAAGACGTCTGCTCTACATAAAATAACATTCACTCCAGCTTCAGATCTCTGTGTCACTTTAACAGTTTATCAAACTGATTATAACTGTTGGTGTGGGCCAGTGGTGGACCCAGGCTGTCTGATGGTCAGGGGCAAAAAAATAAAAATAAAAAGGGCAGACTTGGTGGGGCACCAGCATGGCAAAAGTCACAATGCATTTAAAGTGAAACAGTTCCAGTTCGTGGTTTAAAATTAAACTTTTCTAGTATGTAGGGCAGCCTGTATGGCACTGCATTGTATTTTCTCCACTAGAAGAGCACTTTAGAGGGCCCTTTACCACATTTTGCCCACTAGAAAGGCATGTAACCACATTTTGCCCACTAGAAGGGAACTTTAGAGGGCACTAAATTATGTTTTATCGACTGTAAGGGAACTTTGAGAGTACTTTACCACATTTTGTCAACCCTTTAGAGGGCACTTCATCATGTTTTATTGACTGGAAAGGCATTTTGAGGGCACTTTATCACATTTTATCGACTGGAAGGGCACTTTGTCACATTTTATCTACCATAGGTGTATCTAAGACACTTTTGCATCTTTTTTTAAGCCCACCTTTGGTGTGTACTGGTTTTAATATGGTAATTTCCTCTCTGGGCACAGCTCACATAATAACTAGCGCATCTAAAACACACCTGCTACAAACTGTTACCATTCAGTCTTTTCTACAAATAGAAACACAGTTGTATTTTATTGAAAATGCAGTACAACAAATCAATATGGAATTTATTTTGCAACAATGGAATTTAATAAAAGAAAAAGAACACATCTTTTGTGTTTCCTGTTATCTTTAATTTCCATGTCCCCAAAACCACGTGACCAACTGACAGACTGCTTTCCCTGTGGTTGTGTTAAGATCTGCCTTCTATCAGTCACAACACAGTCCGGCCGGCAGACAGAGGTTACAGCTTCATTACTTTTCCTCTGGGAGTGCCTCAGGGATAGCATTTGTCTCAGAACAATTCATTTGTGGGGGAGAAAGCAGAAATTGATATACCAAATACAATATATATAAGAGGGCCTCCAGGAAATGAGCAGAAAATGTAATTATACTGAATTAACCCTTCACTCGTTTATAATGCAATGAAAACTACAGAACCAACAACCCCCTGACTACTGCACCTGAAGATACAATAGACTGGATATTTTGTGTAGGATACTGCAGTGGAAGAAGTAGTCACTCCTTAATTTAAGTTACAACAGTAATACTGCAGTGTAAAACTACTTCTTTACAAGCCATCCATTCAAAATTTGTTGCTTCATATTGTGAACAAAATGTACTTATAGTGTCAAAGGTAAAAATACTCACTGAGGTCTGGACACACTGAGATTTCTTTCTGCAGTAGAATCTACCAGAACTACTTTATTTCTGTGGTATAATTTACCAGAACTACCCCTTTTCTCCTTTAGAAAAGACCAGAACTATTTTCTTTCTGCAGTAGAATCTACCAGAACTACTTTCTTTCTATGGTACACAGAACTATTTTCTTTCTACAGTGTAATTAACTGGAATTACTATCTTTCTATGGTATAATTCACCACTACTACTTTCTTTCTGTGTTAAAATATATATGAACTACTTTCCTTCTACTGGAAAGAAAATGTAAACCACTGTAAAAATCAATGAAAATCAGAAGATGACATCATTTTACTGTATTTCAGCCTTTGTACCCAGAAATAGATAACCCTTACGCCATAACACCACATAACGATATGCAGAATCTGAAATTTTCCATCAAGATAAAGTAATTTTACAGGAGAACAAGAATCATTGCTCTAGCAAGAATGTAATTATTGCGTTCAGATAAATGTAGACTAATTATGCACTATACCTGTAGTTATTTTCTTATCAGTTGTGTAACTGAACCTGTGTTTAACAAAAGTCAAGTGAACTGTTGGATATCGGAGCACACTTTGGGGGTTACTGATAACACACTGGTGGCAACAGCTGTCAGTGTCAGCAGCACATCAGACCCACACACATTACAGCTCTGATATTTCACAGTACGTCCACATTAAAGGTCATCAAATACTGACATTTAGGGATGAGACTCTACAATCTGACTGACCTTTGATTGGTCAGAGTCTCCCATCACAGACTAGACTTTCTAAAGCTTGAAAACAGAGCCAAGAGGAGGCGCAGAAGTCTAGTTTTCATCAGGCCACTTGAATTACATTTTGGTTAAAGGTTATTATGGAGCTTTTGCCCAATAACGCCAAAAATAAACTGCCTAGGCCAGCCTTAAGCTGCTTAAATTTGTAAACACATCCTTCCCTCAGCCCTCTGTCCAGACTACACCAGGGTTTGGCTTGGGGTTTCATTGTGTACTTCGTAAACAGAGCTTTTTGTAAAATGATGACATAAGCTGCCCGGTGAAGTTTGGGGTTGTGTGGCGGTGAAGTGAAGAAGATGAACTCTAGTCGCCTCTCACGCTCTCTCTGCTCGATCATTTTAAATGCCAACAGAGGTGACTACATCGAGATGATGATCTGATATTTTGAGATAATTGACACTGGACGATACCTGTCCTCCTGAGGCCAATAAAAAAACGTACCTTACATTCCTTCCTCAGTCACCATCATCTTCTCTAAATTTGATCACATTTCTCATCCTAAATGATAGCAAATCTCATTCAAAACTGTTACTGGCTAGTGTTAAATCATATATATGATGTTATAATGTATAGAATAATTAAAAGTTGAATGACATCCCTTCTGACACACTGTTTCCTGCTCTCCCTTAAATACCAATCACCTTCTGAGGTCTACTGCATAACCTAATTCCATCTTAAACAACATGTTACAGGCTAAGATAACCATGTACATTGATAGTGATGTGCATGACTTTGTTTTGGTATCAGCATTACATCCATCAGCTTCCCTGCTCTCTGAAATCAGCATCAGCCACTGAAAAACTCATATTGATCAACTGCTAATTAAAAAGAAGAGGAAGAGGAAGATTAATTCACCTGGGGAGGAATTCAGATTTCTTCAGATGTTCTCTCTCCATTGTAATTTTTTACACACATTATTAAAACACACTAGGAAACCAGAGGGAGCAGGAAAACAAATCATTTCCACACAAAAAGTTTGATTAAAAAATTTGATGGCCTGATGTAGACAGTTTTTGTTCTACTTAAATACACACATAAGAGCTGAAATGCAGTTTCTTGTTGGAGACTGAATGAAACATTAGATATAATAAAGGCCTAAAAATCACTCGAAAAATTACTCATAGGTAAAACAACCAGCAGCCAGGTGCTCTTGGGTTTTTGTCTGATCCAGTGATTCAGATCAAATCTAATTCATCACACTGATGTAGAAACCATATAAAAATCTAATACGACTAGAGCTGCAACAATATATCAATTATTAAATTAATTGTCAACTATTTTGATGATCAATTAATCAGTTTGAGTCATTTTTGTAAGAAAAAAAAACATCAAACTTCTTTGATTTCAGCTTCTTAAATGTGAGTATTTTCTGGTTTCTTCACTCCTCTCTGACAGTAAACTGAATATCATTAGGTTGTGAGTAAAACCAGACATTTGAGGACGTCATCTCAGACTTTGGGAAACCGATTAATTGAGTCCTAAATATAACCATAAAGCAGTCCTACTGGTTTGCATTATCACTTACAAAGATCTAACAATCTTGAATGTATCAGCCGTTCATATCATGTGACAGTGTGTATTGTCATATCACACACCCACTGTGGACTGTTGGGTCCAATTAAAGTAGTTTATGTACAACTGAAAGCAAACAAACATGGTGATGATAGTGTTTTTCAGAATATGACATACACAGATCCCTGACACATTACAGCCTTTTTAAGCTGTTGTGGCTAACATGTTAGCAAACACTTAGCTATCCACATGGGAAGCACCCCACTTTGTCTGGAATAAAGACCTCGGCTAACATCAGAAATAGTTCTTACCCTTCACACAGCAGGCTGTGCATTTTTTGAGAGAGGCAGTTGTTTAAAATCATCATCAAGCACTTATCACCTCAGCTAGCCAGGTTCCTGTGAAGAACCCTCCATCCAGCACACATGGATGACTAAGTGTAAGAAAATATCAGGTCCTTTAGATGCTAAATGCTCCATCATGTTCACCAGCGAGTCTCAAACTGTGTGTGTCTGCTGTTTGGCATAGTCAATAAATCCTCCACACTCCATATTAACTGACACAGAATTCTAATAATCCCGTTGAAACAATATCTGGGCCATCATGATTTATTTGTTGCATCTTTCCAAAAGTGTTGCACAAGAACTCTCTGATTGTTTGCAGAGAACTTTTATCACAGCCTCAGTTTACTTCCCCCTCGCAATTCGTCCAATAAAAACGTTTTGAAGAGGGAAAATAAAGCTCTTTGAGTAAAGGCTGGTTCACACAGCCAGTCTTCTATCACACTATATGTCATTTTATATCATGGTAACATTTTAAAGGCTGCATTACAGTAAAGTGATGTTATTTTCTGAACTTACCAGACTGTTCTAGATGTTCTATTATTTACCTGCACCCACTTAATCATTATGTCCGCTTTACTGATGATTACTGATTAAAAATCTCATTGAGTCAATATAATGTGAAAGCACTAACAGTCATCCCAACAATATTGATATTGAGGTACTGTGTCAAAAATATCATATTTAATTTTGTCTATGTTGCCAAACCCTTCTGCTGGTTCCTTTAATCTACAGCAGTGCATCATGTTCTACATGATCATTATATGTTTGCCACAATTTGAGAATTTATGATTATTTTAGGGAAAATGTGTATATTGAAATATATTGCACATCTTGGAATAGCCTAAGAACATCAAGATATTATTTATAAGTCATATTGCGCAGCCCAAAGATCATTACTAAGAATTTAGTGTGTTATTTTAGAGAAATTGTGAATATTGAAATTAGGGTTGTCACAATTCTCCAAACCCAAGATCTGATATGACTTTCAATTTTAAGATCACAATTCAATTCAATTTTTCCATTTAAATATGTTTTTACACTGACAGCTCTGCCACTGTTAAACTATTGAGTAGATCATTGGGTTTAATAAATAAATAAAATTTTGATTTAATATTGACATTGAGACACCCCTAAACGAGATATATATCATAAATCGTGGCCCAGCCACAGAATAACAAGATATTATTTCATCTGTTCTTGAGAAATGGGACAAATCATGTCCTACCAAGGCACTTTGAAAATCATTAATACCAACACTCTAATTCTATTTTTGTTTTTATATTTTTTGGTGAAAATGTATTCTTTAAGTATTTGTGAAAATGAAATACATGAAATTTCTGAAATGTTTTGGTTTGCTTTATTTTTTTTTTTTATTTATAAACTTGCTCTTTGCCATAAAACATTCTTGTTCCAGACAAGAATTCACAA
The DNA here is from genome assembly GCF_056507025.1 of Lutjanus erythropterus. NCBI lineage: Eukaryota > Metazoa > Chordata > Actinopteri > Lutjaniformes > Lutjanidae > Lutjanus > Lutjanus erythropterus. The sequence continues at coordinate 3,766,878 of NC_139337.1, read as the reverse complement.
CTTCAAACAATTTAAAATGTGTTCAAAGTCTTCAAAACCTAAAACTAAACACCTACTGATGACATGGGCATAAAGATGTGCTATTATATTCATCTTCATCAGCAAAAACAAGATTTAATCAGGCATAAAAAAAAAGGTTAGGTATACCCTAAGGACCCCTGTCTCACTTCCTGGATTAAAAAAGGTAGGAATACTGCTCAAGAACCGGCAAACTTTCTATACTTCAGACCAGTTCATTAAATATCACTATCAGATGTGTCTCAACTATAACATGTCAGGTAATTGCTAGTTTTAGATTCTGAAGGCTTTTAACACTTTTTAAATTGCCTGAAGTTGTTAAATTCTAGCTTGGGACAAGAGTGTTTTCTGACACTGAGCAAGTTTACAAAGTGAAAAAATGAAAGCAAACCAAAACTTTTCAGAAATTACATATATCTGATATATATTTAAATCATTATATAAATATATATATATATATATATATATATATATATATATATATATATATATATATATATATATATGTACTTTCACCATAAAAAAACAGAATTAGAGTGTTGGTATGGTTTGGTGGGACATGATTTGTCTCAATTCTCAAGAATGGGTCCAATAAAACAGCCTGTATGTGCAGCTGGACGTGCCCTCTGAGGGACGTCCTGTTGCTCTGTTCTGTTTACTAGCATGTAAACCTTCAGTATGAGCAGACTGCTGATGCTGCCTTCGATAGCAAACTGCTTTGGACTCAGACTCTCCAGGGACCACAGGCGGGTCAGCAGGCTCAGTCAAAGCAAAACTCACTGCTGCACTAGAATATTCTGAAACATCCCAGTCGTACTCACTCCCCTAAATTGAGAAATTGCCCACCAAGGAACTGACCCAAACTCTTTTTTTTATAATCTCGCAGGGTGTATTCCTCCTTCTTTATATTTAGCCTTAACAAAACACTGGCTGGTTGGAGAAACTTTATATTTCATAGTCAACTCAACGATCACTCCAGCATGGGATAGCCAAGAAACTCAACCGTGTGTGCACCACTTTAATCTTGTGTTCGCAAAACTATAATTAGGTTTGCGGGACTCAGGCCCATGCCTGCTCACAGTGGACATGGAAAGAAAAGGGCTGCCGTTCACTTCCCTCCTTCCCCTCCTCTCTCTCTCTCTCGACTCCCCCCCCTCTGCTTTGAGGAGTCAAATTGGTTCCAGATGCATTCTCTCACGGCTAGCCTCCATAACCGAATCGCAACATGAAAGAAATGAAGGAGAGAAGTTTAGCAAAACTCGGTAGAGGAGAAAAAATGTATGGAATTTCTACACAAAGTGAGTGGAGGGAGGAAGTTGGAGAAGAAGCCGTTATCTTACAGCAAAAAGCGGCTGATCACTTCTCCACATGGCGCTGTTTATCACACCTTTTTGGGGGGTTTTCTGAGACCTTTATTGCTGTCGCAAGGCTTCAGAAGACAATGTGCACCCCAAATGAGGATCTAAGAGCTGTGTTTCTTTCATGTTCCTGGCAGATGTGTCAGAAAAAAAGCCGTACAAAGTGATATTTAGCCAGAGCAAATCCACATCCTGCACCCATGTGGACTGAACATCAAAGAACCTACCCAACAGCATGTTAGACCAATTTATAACCCTGCCCATGAGCCCCTTCAAAATCTCTGTTAAGGATACGCATTGGCAAAAATGATATGGCAACAGCTGAAGGTCTCTACTTGCCAAATGGCTCAAAAAATGTAGCAACAAAGTCTAAAGTGGCAGCTCCATGTTGACTCAGCCAATTAACAAGTGAAAGCCATTTCCAAGGCCAGTTGTCCTACAGCACCAACACACACCTCTGTGTGTCTGAGTGCCTTAACAAGTCCCAGTGAATTAATTAGCACCCTGAAAAGCAAATACACTATTCATTCAGACACATGTTGCTTACATGCACTTCTTTCTATTAGCGGCCAGGCTCTATTCAAAACTTCAGGCACTTTTATTTTGAAGTTTCCCTTCTGTCTCACCTAGGAGAATGATAGTAAAGCGCCAAACAGTGAAAACATGATGTATTTTATGGAAGTAAGTGTATGTTAAAGATGTGGAATTGATGCCGAATTGCAATTCTGGCTACTATTGATAAGTAAAATATCACAACAAAATGATAGAAGCTGTGTGCATTTACCAATGGCCAAAAAGGAGTAAAAGTTCGAAATTGTTTATGAGGTTTGCCATCGCGGTAACGGTCCCTTTTTACTTTTTCCCCCGAACCGCTATGTCAGCTCTATTTCCTTCCTATCCACGGCAATTTGTCACACAAGAGCCCGAACAAATCTACTTTCACAACTATTACAGCCTACCAGCAGTCGCGTATTTTAAGAATTAGTCCAAAACAAGGGGAAATGTATATTAACTGCGCCATAGTAGTGTTCAAAACTTCAAAGGCTCATTCACAACATTTTCTTGTTCTGAGAAAACGCTGCACAGGATGTTAACCCCATACGTCGCGAGAGCGTCATGCTAACATTCATTCCAATAATAATGGATTAACTTCACATATCGTTGATGTGCTTTTCGGCAAAGGTTCAAGACTTAAAATCACCACTAAAAACCTTTAATGAATCTCAGGTATGCGCTCTTCAATTCGGCGCGCAATACACACCTACAAATGACTACATTGTAACTTTTACAATTGTTTTTTTCCCGTTATTCCCACAGTAATTTCACACCTAGGCGCTCCGTGGTGGGCGGCAGCTAGCGCTGTGAACTAGTTTAAATGTGCAGGTTTTACTGACAAAAGGTGCAGGCTGTTGGATATTTCAATGCCCGAATCTACCAGTGAGCATTTATGATTAAGAAAACACATGAATGACTAGTCTGCGAGGTGATCAGATTCAATAATAAGCAAGAACGTGTAAAAATGTATGATTTATGAGTGGGATTTGGCGTGATGTTCTCGCAACATAAACGCGAAATCTAACAGGATGCCAACTGTCACCGAATCAAGAAGTTAGTCCCAACCTGCAGCGCACAACACAACAGATGACTTTAAACTGCAGTTACACACTGTTCTGTCATTTTTCATCAAGTTTACCAGTGCATGCAGCGGACACAGACGGCGGTGTGGACAGACAGACTTACAGTTGTGAAGTTGAAATCACAGACAGACAGACAGACTCACCCTGAGCTCGGAGCGGCTGGCAGTAAAAGTTTAAGGCGAGGAAGAAACTGATTATCTGGAAACACACACGCATCTTATTGAAATCCTAAAGTGCATCGTGGACAAGAAGACATAGAAGACAGAGGTGCTGTGACATGATCCATGGATCCCTGTTAACACTCTCTCTCTCTCTCTCTCTCTCTCTCTCTCTCTCTCTCTCTCTCTCTCTCTCTCTCTCTCTCTCTCTCTCTCTCTCAGCCCCCGTTGGTTCTGTGTGTGGACATGCGCAGAACGGAGAGCTACACCGGTTAACGGTGACAAAGTTAAAACTAAAAGTATTACAGTATTGACACATTTGTTATTGTCATTGTCAGTCTGTGTTGCAATATAATTTTAGTTCTATTAAATAAGAACTCTGTATAAAGTAATAAGCTCCCTCTGACTGACCACCTTTTTACTAACAAGACACAAACAGATGTGAGAATAAAAGATTAGGGTTTATAATAAATACATTGTAATAAATTTCACTTATTCTTGAGAATGGGGACAAAAGCATATTTTGAAGAGTTTTACATTTTTACACTTAACTATGCCGGGACAAAATATTTTAGAAGCTCAAACTCTTGTTAAGTTGACAAATGATTCATGTCACACCGTAGTCATAGTGAGCAGTCATTTTATTTTTTAAAGTTGCTCAGAGTTTCCTTAATGCTAATCAAACCATAATTAGAAGGGCAACAAAGACACTGTTACTGAGCTTAGGGCAGTGGTCCCCAAACTTGTTTCTGGCATGCGGCCCTTTCAGAATCAGAGAAGAGTTTACACTCCCCACCCCATAATTTTTTAACAATCATTATCAATAAGTGAGGATGGAATTGATAAAAATGATTCAGAAGTTGAATTTTAGTGAATTAAAGGTTTGCAGTATATAACCAGCAAACTTTTGTTTGTTTATTGTTCCTACATAGTTCATAATTATTCAACTTTGTTTCACTCTTTATTTCTCCCGTGGTCTCTTTTTTAATGGGACATGATTTGTCCCAACTTCCAAGAATGAATGATAGAATACTTTAATGATAATCAGGGGTGGATTTAATTGTTTTGGGGTATAAGGCAAACACAGGCATGGCCCCCTCCACATCCCTTGTATGACTGGCTATCTGTCCAGTGTGAGGCAGGACCTTATAGTTTGAACCAACTGTTTGATGATTATTTATGAATGAGCATTATTTTCTTTTGTATGAAGACCACTTTTCATTTTTTATATGGTCAATTTGCATTATTGATCAGTTTACAGCGCAGGCTTATATAATTAAAATAAATCATAAAAAATGTTGTGGTGGAAAGCTGAGGATACAGGTAGAATGTGAGTTGTATGAAACTTGTATGAAAACTTGTATGAAAGCTTTATATTAAATTTGTGTGGTGTCACTCTTGTGTTGTGATTGGTAGGACTATTTATCTTTTGAATTAAATATACAAGAAAATACTAAACTTTAATCTTAATAATTAAAGTAGATAAGAGAAATATAATAATAATTTGATGCATGTGAGTGTGCACGCATGCATATGTGAACGCCACCCTTTCATAGTGAGTGCCTCACTTTTCCACTCCAGTCAAAACAGCCTGGAAACGCCCCTGTTAGACACTTCATTTGGCAGGTGGCTGTTGTTAATGTCCTGTCCTGACCAGAGCGTACATGTACAGACTCTGAGTGGGACATGAGGCAAAGTAAAGTGGATAACTGTCACCTGCTGTTGCTGCAAGTTTTGGCATTTTCTCTGCTGTTGTGGTTTTTCATAGATTCTTTTTATTCCTTTTTTGCACAGACGCAACCAGGAATGTTCAAAAGAACAAAAGAAAATGAACCCACAACATTTTTTCAAATATATGAGGAGTAAACAGTGACTTTGAAAGAAACAGAAGAACAGAGAGCATTGTCTCAAAGGAATTAATGTACCCCACCCAGCCTGACCACTGTGACCCCGTCTCAGGCCGTCTGGTAGACCTGTGACAAAAGTGGCATGGCGAAAACAGACAAACAATGCAGGGTTGTGAAGCAAATATATATATAGAGAGAGAGTCCTGTGTCATAAAACTGATTTTCATACAAATTTACCAGTGATTCATTCATTTTCCACACCAGCTTAGTCCCACTCAGAGTTACAGGGGAGCTGGAATCTGTCCCAGGATGCACTGGAAGACATGTTTGGAAAAACTAGGCACAGGTCACTAGTCCACTGATTAAACACACACACACACACACACACACACACACACACACACACACACACACACACACATGCCAGTTCATACAAGCTGCATGTCCGGGAGCACCCAGAGGACACCCCTGCATCAGAATAAATCATTCTGTCACTGTTATACAATAAAATAAAATAGCTCTTGTTCATGTTGCGTTGGTTCATTGAAGGGGTCGTCGCTCTACTGTACTTGTCTTTAAGATTTCCTGAATCACTTCTGTACAGCAGGATTAACTTGAAAACATCACATGAACATTTTGCAGCTTTAAACACTGAGAACACTCAACAAAAGACTGAGATTTCTCTGGCATTCTTTAACAAACACATGCTGTATTTAACGTAAACATATGTTTAAAGTCTTTGCACATCTATAATCTATAATCTATCTATAATGTTTTACGATAGATGCATTGGTGTGTAATTATGTATAAGGTATTGGTAAGACTGGTCATGAGACATAATGATAGATGGTGGGGTAAAATTAAGTATTGCCAAGTGAAGTTACTGAAGTGAAAAAGAGGTGAAAATTTGCAGTTTAAAAATAGCAACATGGTGATACAATGCTTCTTTTAGAGCTGTGGTTCACACACTTTTCGGCTTGTAAAACCAAGCTATGTCTGCTTGTGAACACTTATGTCTGCATATGTCTGCAAGTTATGATCAGTTTGTTTAAAGAGTAATTATACTGTTTGAAAATGTTAAATTCTCAATTTATATGAAAAGAAAGTTTTGAGTAAAATCTGACATATCAAACTCAATTCGTATCACAGGAATATACTTTTTTTTTCTGCTTTTTGTCTTGTTAACAACCTCCTGATCCCCCAGGCCCAGTTCAGACCTGATATTAACATGCATCGTGGGTGATCTGATCAGTTCAGAATTAGGCGAGTTACAGTCGATCGTGTAGTGGAGTCTGCAGCTTAATAGACATTGTATATGTCTAATTACAGATCAGGACCTCTCCAATATGGCGACTGTGCAGATGCATAGTGGTGACATACAGCAGCAGTCAATGAGGTACAGTCAAGTTGGTGGCAAAGGTAACAAAAATGGGGATTTATTGATCTGGTATGCTGCCTAACTTTAGTGGATGATAACATATCAGGTATGGAATTAACCTGAAGATCCTCCGGTTTAATGTGAGACCAAACATTTTTATAGATGTCACTTTTTGAGTGACGATAAAGACCAAAATGTGGCCTGCAATAGACTAGGTAAGAACAGTTTGTAGCCTAGCAGTTGCTGATGACTTGCAGTTACAAGGAGTGAGAAGTCAGCTGTCAGTAGTAGAGGTTATAGTATAGAGATTTTTTTCTGTTTTTCTAGGTTTTTCAAAAACTGAATCACTGCAACCACAAGAGGTTCTTGAGCATACAGTCATAAATGTCCAAAAAAATGTTAGACTGATGGATTCAGCAGTATGAGAGATTATCTGCAGACAGATAGACACAGCCAAACGCATGATCCCCTCCTTACTTAAAACATGGTAACGTTTGAAGTCATTAAAGCAATGGGAGTAATTTCACTGCTTTAAAATGACTGCAATAGTTAGTCAAATCTAATTAACATAAGCTTTGGTCATTTACCTGTATTATATTTAATTATATGATATTGGTATGTTGGTGCAAATCCAGTAGACAAAATGGAAAAAAGATGCCCTCTAGGATGCAAATCTAGTAGACGAAATGTGAAAAAGTGGCCCCTAGGATGCATATCCAATGGACAAAACATGGAAAAGTGTCCTCTGCACTGCAAGTCAGTGGGAAAAACATGTAAAAGTGCCCTCTTGGATGTAAGTATAATGTAAGCTATCAAATCTAATTAACATAACCTTTGGTCAGTGACCGGTATTATAGTGACCAATATTGACTATGATATTGGTATCTTAGTAAAATGGTGTGTTTTGCATACTACTATGTTAAGTTATTTCTTGATAATAGCAGTTTGACTACAAAATTAAAGGTGAAGACTGTGATGTGGTTGAATGTTCTGGAAACAAAAGTTGATCAGTTGACCAAGAGGTAGAAATTGTTTCTGTCGAATGAAGAAAGTCCGTCATATTTCGCCTTTACTCTGCAAAGGCTCATTTATGCTCCCTTTACATATGAAAATAGACACGTAACAGAAGGACACGTCCGTATCTGTCTATGTATTTAACATAGAGCATGAATGAGCCTTAACCTTTACCTTTAATGTGTACGATCAATACAGCCAACTACTTAAATCAGTCCATCCATCACCAACAATAACCTGATAGTTTGTCAGAGTTGGATATTTCAGAACCATTCAGGTAAGACCGATATGGTGATTTGCCGATACACCCATCCACTGACAGGAAGTGTTGTTTTCCAGGGGGGCCTCCCAGTCTGTCCCCTCATTGTCCTTCCTAATGCCCGAGTCAACAGGGCCAGGCGGCTTTTTGTGCCGCACAGCCGTCAAACAGCAGGGAAATCTCTGTCCAGGGAGACATCCTCTTTGTAATGGGTCAAAGGTCGGGAGCGAGGAGGATGTCAGGGGCTGGAGTCAGCACTTTGGCCCCATGTGGCTACATCATGCTGTCGACAGGCATGAATAGTGAGGGGCCAGCCGGAGAGGGCCCACAGGCAGCAGACAGGAGCAGAATGAATCATTTATTCATACAGATGTACTGAGGTCATCTGGGATGGATAGATAGACAGTCCTTTGACTTCAAAACATATGACAGGCTACTCTGTCTACTACTGAAACTGAATATACTATTACATTATCTACTCTAATGAGACATCTTATTCCATCACCTTTTGTATTATAATGCATGATTCTATTATTATTACTATTATTTCCTACAGTATACTGTTCCATTAAATGTTATAGTTTAACATGTTAACATGTAATATAACACAAGATTAATTTACCCTTTTTTAATGCTAACATAAAGTCATATTCCACTGTAATATTCAAGTAAGATAGTACTCCATTATCTAATATAATAACCTACTTGATAACTGAATGTGTTATTACATACTGGTCTGTACCCAACAATAATCCTTATCCATAACCTATCTGTTGTAATTTAGCCTTCCTGATTATTAAGTCATAACTGAGCCTTTACAATGAGCAATATATGAAAAAGTGCCCTCCATGTTCCAAATCCAGTGGACAAAATATGAAAAAGTGCCCTCTTGGATGCTTGGGATGCCCTTCACAGGTGACTGAAAAACATGGCTCAAATGCATCAGGTGTAGGTCCTCTCTGTCACATTGTTGTGGAAGGACACTTTCTACTTCACGATCTACTTTCAGACTGCTGCATTTATTTGTTGTACAAAGGACAACGTTGGACAAGGAACTGGCATTGTTTCATGCCATGGGATCCCCCCCAAAACACTGAATACTGAACGATGTACACAGAGGCATTCTGGGTGGTTATTGATGTGCTTGTGGCATTGTCAAACAGCGACGTGCTGCGTCCAACCATTTCTCTCTTCTGTAACCAACAATCTGACAATCAGTCTGAGTTCATGCTGCAGTTAGCCAGGTGTGAACGGAGGCAGGGTTTGATCTGAAGTTCTTTTCTTGGTTCTTTATTGGGGTTACGTATTGGTATCTAATAAAAAGTACTGAAACTTCTCCAGTCAAAGAGTACCTGCATTCCATTTGTGTGGTTTTGCTCGCAGCCAATCACTGCAAGCGTTCTCTGTTAAGAAGAGTCTTTAGTATCACTTTAAGGGTACTAGTATCAGTACTAGGGGTGGCACGGTGGTGCAGTGGTTAGCACTGCCGCCTCACAGCAAGAAGGTCCTGAGTTTGATCCCCGGCTTGCTCAGACAGGGCCCCCGTGTCTGCGTGGGTTCTCTCCGGGTTCTCCGGCTTCCTCCCACAGTCCAAAGACATGCATGCTAGGTTAATTGGTGACTCTAAATTGTCTGTAGGTGTGAATGTGAGTGTGAGTGGTTGTCTGTCTATGTGTCAGCCCTGCGATGAACTGGCGACTTGTCCAGGGTGTACCCCACCTCTCGCCCAATGTCAGCTGGGATAGACTCCAGCAGTCCGCGACCCTTACGGAATAAGCGGTTACAGTATCAGTACTGGTACTGTAATTTTTTAAATGATACCCAGCCCTATTCTTTATTTGCATCACTTTTTGTGTGAATAACTGTGCAATATTATCAGTACTTTCAGGTAGACTTAAAATGAACTCTTTTATCCCTGTTTGTATAATTATTGCATCTTGCCCTCTCAATGACTCTATGCAACCAAGCAATTCTTATCCCAGGGCGTCAAATACTGGCATATTTTTCAAGCCCCTTTGCATCTCATACTGATGGACAAGGTACACTTTAACATCTGTATGAACTGCTGCCATAAAACCTTTTAAACACGACTAATATTGTGAAACTGTTGCAGTCTGGTAAGGCTTATAGGAACCAAAATGACTTTATGAACCTCGGCATCCTGGGCGAAAGCCCTGTGTTTGTTTTACCCATCCACCCACCAAGCCTCCTCGATATACACTGTCTTGCTCGTGATGCGAATGATTTACATTGAAGTTACTTGACAGTACGGTGCGTCTCAAACAGATGCTGAAGGATGCATTGTGGATCAGTACGAGCTGCAGAGGGTCGTTACGAAATGTCAGTATTTGACGATCTGGGAATGAGAACCGGCTGGACCTTCTCCCGATGCCCAGCCAGATGAATTCCTTTCAGATGGAAAGTTTCCACCATTGTCTTAAGGTTGGGTGGAGGAGGACATGGCTCATCTCATTGTTCTACCGCAACATTTTTAAGGTTTGGCTACAGTTTTGGAATTATTTTGAACCGGAATTTCCCTCTGTTCATGCTGTACCACCAGTACCACTACCACCACTCCAGCCTCACCAGCTCTGGTTATGTGCTTTGTACGTTTAAAGCTGGCGTAGGCACATTATTTATGGCGTTCTTGGGCAAAAATTCCATAATACCCTTTAAGCATATTGTAATTTGAGTGGTCTGAGAGAAAACTAGGCTTTTGCACATCCATTTGGCGCCGTTTTACACTTAAGAAAATCTTAACAATAATTGGGGAAGAACTGATTAAAAAAAAAAAATCAAAGTTAGATTTAACTGAAATAAAGATCAGCACGATAGCATCTGCAAAACTTTGTTTCACTTTATACTTCTCCCGTGATCATCCACACACCCCCCTGCAGTGCTCTGCGTCCCCCCCAGGGGGGCCCGTTCCCCAGTTTGGGAACCATAACAAGATGTAAGAAGACAACAACAATGTAACAAGACAAAAGCAACAGAACAAGATGTAACAAGACCAAAAACAATGTAACAAGATGAAAAAACATAAAACAAGTAAAAACACATAACAAGACAAAAACAACGTAACAAGACATAACAAGACAAAAACAACATAACAAGACATAACAAGACGAAAACAACAAAACAGGACATAACAAGATGAAAACAACATAACAAGACATAACAAGATGAAAACAACATAACAAGATGAAAACAACATATCAACAAACAAGCTGTAACAAGATGACATTGGCGTGAAAGATGTAACAAGATTAAAAAAACGTAAAACATGTTAAAAGACTTAAAAAGATGAATACTACATTAAAAGATGTAACAAGACAAAAACAACATAAGAGGACGAAAACAATGTAAGACATAACAAGATAAAAATGGTGTGAAAGATGTAACAGGACAAATGCAACAAGATGAAAACATAATGTAATGTAATGTAAAAACACATAAAAGACATAAAACAAAAGACAACATAACAAGACAACAAGATGAAAACAACATGGCAAGACAACAAAACAAAAACAATGTAACAAGACCAAAAAATGTAACAAGATGTAACAAGACATAACGAGATGAAAATCACATAAAAGCTGTAAGACAAAAGCATAAAAGCTATAAGACAAAAACTTAAGACATAACAAGACATTAGACATAATAAGATGAAAGCAACATAATAAGACATCACTTGATGAAAATGACGTAACAAGTCATCACAAAACAAAAACTCGTAACAACACAAAACAGACAGAGTGAGACTCCACTGTGGAGAAAAGGTGAGGTTCAGTTAGCTTTGTACAGAAATAACTGTACTTTGAGTTCTTTGACACTCGCTCACTGCACTTTCAACTTCAGTTCCTCTGCAGTGGTGTCTTCAGTTGCCGATATGTAAGGTGAGGCAACGTTTTATATCTGTCAACATTTTGTGTTTCTCACCAATTTAACAGTATGCAAAGACACGCACACAACTTCCCACAGCGGCGGCGGCCTCGCTGAGGATCAGTCTGGAAGAATAAAGTGTCTGTTGAAGAGAGAGTCTCTTGTTTGCAGTCAGACCTACAGTACAGACCCTCGGGCCAGAGGCTCCATCCGTCACCGACTGGCCAACTGGCTCCCAGCTTCAGCATAAAGCTCCATTGTCATGGCAGATGTAGTTCAACACCATGCTAAATTCAGTGTTGTTGTTTTCCATTAGGTCTGTCTCTCAGTCCGCTAACCAGATGTTTAATTTCAGTTATTACACAGCTTTACAGATGTCCCAGTGTGTCAGATTGAATTAAACCCATATATGCACCTGATATCAGCCTTTTATTAAGCTGGATCTGGTGATATCCGCCTTTGAAATAAAGAATATGTGAAGTTTTAGACTCAACATGCTCACTCACACTAACACTATTCATAAATCATTCACAGGAAGGATGTGATGTACAGTAGGCTGATTGTTCCTCTATGATATGGAGAAAATGAATTAATTTAGTGTGTAATAGACCCTGACAAATACATCAGCATGACCAATGATATCAGCCTTCTACAGATAAACTATTATCCTATATATCAGCTGTTCTTGAGAAATGGGACAAATCATGTCCTACCAGAAAGACCTTAAAAATGATCAGTACTAACACACTAGTTTCAATTTTTTGGTGAAAATTTGTTATTTGAGGATTTATATATGAAATATATGTAATTTAAAACTAACAATACCTCCTGATAACCAGTGGTGGACAAAGTACTCAACCCCAGTACTTGAGTCAAAGTATAGATACTCCTGGTCAAATATTACTCAACTACAAGTGAAAGTTGCTCAGTCAAATTTTTACTTGAGTTAAAGTACTAGAGTTCTTGCTTTTAAAAATACTTAAGTATTCAGAAGTACATGTTTTTTAATAATACTTAAGTATTCAAAAGTACATATTACAAAGTACATTTTCTAATATCAATACATGCTGTATTGTTTTCATGATGCATTTACAGAAGCTTGTAACTCTCTGAAACCATCTAATGATGCACTGATGCTTGTAGAACCACTCTGCTACACAAAGTCTATAGAAACACCTATAAAAACTTCAACATAGAAATACAATCAAAAACAGAAAGGACAGTTATTGTTATTTTCTGATGTAACTGTATTAAAATCACATCATAACATTAGATTGAAGACGACTGTAATGAGTTCTCCAAGTCTGTTAAATAACTGAGATTTCTTTCTGTCTTCAGAGGCAGTATATATACATGAATTCAGTGGTATTTTTCACCCCGATAAAAGCAATCCAACTTTAAAAGCTACCTGGAATAATTAATAATTATAATAATATCTTGAGATTTAATTTTGTCTTTCTCTTGCCATCACCATTAACGCTTTTTGTTTGAATGAAAGAGGGAGAACTTGCTTGTTCTTGTTACAGAGTGCCTGGATGATGTATTTCCACTTTTACATCAGTCCCATTTGAGAGGAGCTACTGTGATTGGTTTCCTTTTGTGAGGAACACAGCATGTGACCAATTGCATTTTAGAAAAGAAAAAAACACCAACAGCTGACTTCAAAGCTCAGTCGAAAAGTAACAACAACCTTCCTAGAAATGTAGTGGAGTCAAAAGTACAATATTTGTCTTTGAAATTGTAGTGGAGTGAAAGTAATAAATTTCCAAAAAAAAACAAATACTCAAGTAAAGTACAGATACTCAAAAAATGAGTAAATGTACTTAAGTACAGTACTCAAGTAAATGTACTTCACTACTGTCCACCACTGCTGATAACAGAGGCAAATGTGCTATTATAATCATCTTTGTTTTAAAATGTGTTGGCCCTTTAAAGTTGTGTCTGAGATTTCCATCAATCCTGTCAAATTTTTACAAAAACATGATTTAATCAGGCATAAAAACTGGTAGTTATAACCTAAGGACCCCTGTCTCACTTCCTGGATTTAAAAAAGGCAGGAACACTGCTCAAACACTGGTAAACTTTATATTTTTTGATGAATTTATGAAATAATATTGCCATCAGTTGTGTCTCAACCATAACATGTCAACTCTGTAGACCTTCTAAATCAAAGCTAAATAATGGTTTAATAATGTGTATTTTGATTAACATTAAGAGACACTTCAAAACTGAAACATAACTAAAAAAATCATTAAAATATAAAATGGCTGCTCACTACAACTATGCTGTATAATATTATATTCCATTTATGCCCCATTCAACTCATAGGTCCATGTAAATATTACACACTGGCCCTTTAAAATCAATATAGCATATAACAGTTGCTGAAATATCATCATTCATTGGAGTTGTGCTTGTGTTTGCCTGATGATGTTGATTATAATTATTTATATGACACAGTAAATCTACCAGGACTGTGCTCTTGTATGTGATTGGCCAGCAAAGATCCTTGCTGCATGATGTCACCTTGTGTTGCAGCAAAAGTTGAGCTAGGTTCGACTTTTTTGCAGGATGACTCTGTGCAGCCATCAATGTTAGCATACCTGCTGAGCCTTAAAGGGACAGTTCACTCCAAAATTTCTCCAAAACATTTGAATAAATGTGAAATTCAAGACTTTGTTATGAGCAGTTTCGTATAGGAACTACTTTCTTTCTAATAGAAAGAGAGTAGTGTGGTGAAATGAACATATTCACTGATTGAACCCCAAACAATAAATTCCACTCAGTTTCTATTCAGGATCTCATGTCTGCTCTGTTCATAGCTGAGTTACACACACACACACACAGAAAATAATACTATGTGCACAATAACTGGAGTGCATGAAGGACCAGAACATAATGTTAAAGCTGACATTTTGACAATTGTTTAAGGGAGGTCAAAGATAATTATTTAATACTGGATTTATGTTGCATTCACATGGATTCAGGCAGACGGGAGACAGCAAACTGGTGGATGGGAGAAGCATGGTGAGGGCATTGTCATCCAAACTTAAAATATTTTATCTTTTAACTGTCCCCTGCAGCAGAATTTACAACCAGATGTGATGTAGCTCCCTCATACAAGGAAAAACATGGCTGATCTGGATAACAAGAGGTTAATCATTTTGGTGCAGCAACAGATGGAATTATATGACCAGAGCAAAAAATCGTACCAGGATGTTAAAAGACAGGATGACATTTCCAAACATGAGGACAGGATACACAAAGTGCACTTCTTCTTTCACTATCCATGTTGGAAATGAATGAATAACATCACGTATTGGAGGAAATTTAACATTAAGTTTGCAATGTAATATTTAGAGAGCAAGTAGCATTTTATAGCTGCATACAATGCTATAATAATTACATAAAATAATACACACAAAATAACTGTGTTGAATGGATCTTTTTCTATTTGTTGTAATAACAAAGCAAAATAGCATCTTGTGTGTTTCGTTTTGCCGTCCAGCAGGTGTCTTCCATCTATACCATCTGCCTGAATCCATATGAATGCAACATTAGCAGCATTTAGCGGTGAGCTTGCAGATTGCAACCCTCCCCTTCCAAGTGTGTACAAGAAATTACGGTGGCTGCGAAACAAGCACTAAATATATGTTTAGAACCAGTGTTCGGTTTGTCCGTTCTGTGCATTCAAGGGTTACAAAAAACAAGGATTCTTGTTTTAAGTTGATTTTACACTAATAAAAACATACTTATGAATATTATATTCCATTTCTGATGATTTTGCTAAGACATTGCCCTAAATTTCACACATTGGACCTTTGACAAGCAAAATCAGAAATATATTCATGTGTCTTTTGTCCAAAATCAAGGATTCATGGATATTTATTATCATTATAAAACACAGGGTTATGAAACAAAATTAGTTGTTTTAGTTTTAGTTCCTTCATAATACACACAAAATACAACACCGATTATTCATTCAATTAAGAATGGAATAGGCATCACTGATTGAAACTGAGTCCTCCTCCTCTCGTCCTGCAGGAGTCTTGTATGTTGCGTCCTGTCAGCTCAGAGTGTGATCCGCCCCCATGTGCAACAGCTTGATCCAGTGTCTTATGGAGCAGGTCTCTCTGTGTGGACACAACAGCTTGACCCAGAGGAAAAGTTTTGTTTCTCACAATCATCTTTTCTTTGTCTTGTAAGAAATAACCAAGATTGTAATGTCGAGCTCACTGAAATAGGAGATCTTTTGCTGAGCTTGTTGGTGTCCCAGAGGTTTCTACTTGTCACCCGCAGAGAGCAACAAGACTTTTATTTGACCACTGAGACAGGTTTAAGATCTCACTCAAGACAACCAAGTTCTCTTTTAGATCTCGCTGGTATCTCAGGAGCTGATTATTTAAGACAAATTTAAAATCAGAGCATTGAGTGAAAAACGAATATTTTAAGCTCTTCAGTCTCAGACTGACATGAGAGAGTCAGAGTCTTGTATTGGTCTTAAATTGAGCTCATTTATGTCCAGGAGACACAGGTTAGACAAAAGCGTGATGTGATTTTGAACTTTTCCTTTCCTCTGGGGAGTTCCATCTCATCCGTTTCATTTTCCTGGCTGAACATTATCCAGGAGCAGCCTTATGTTCCAGCTGTAGCATCACTCTTATCTGCTCACCTCCTCTATTTCTGGGGCGGTCACCTGTGGCAGTGCATCCAGCCAGCCTGACTACATGTTCAATTTGATGCTAACTGCATTTGTTGATCAGCTGATCTTCATTTTTCAAAGACTACAAGTATTTCTGTAATAGGTGGCATGTATGTCGGCAATAAAGAAAAAAAGAAAAGAAGAAGACAGATCAAAGGAGAGAAATAGTTTAAAAGAGCTACTGGCTGCTGCATCTTAAATACACAGACATAAATCAAAGTAAAATACATTACAACCCAGGGGTCTCAATATCCTCCCGATTTAATGTTACTACTGTTCCTCAAATGATTAATTCTATTGCATGAATAATTCATTTGTGCAGACAAGATATTAATCTAAAGGCATTTTGTTTTTATTTTTCTCCTGTGGAGCTTCTTAAATTTCACGGGACTAAACACATTGAATAGTCTGACAGTGGCAGCGGCACAGCAGTGTGTGTATGTGTGTGTGTGTGTGTGTGTCTATTTGTCCCATTTATGCATTGGTCCAAAAACAATTCTGCTTAAAGATAAAATTACTGCTGCTTTCATGACACAGAAATATAGTGGCAATAATCAATATCACAATATTTTAACAAATAATTTACACTGTAGAAAGTGTATGTCAGAAAGTAAAAAGTCCCATTCAGCTTTCTGCTTTAGTGAACAATCTATTTTTGTGGATTTGAACAACTTGAAATTACACCCTGTTACATTAAACTGCTGTTCTTATTTCAGAAAAAGCTAATCACTTATGTTTTTCTTGGTGTCGTATGTCTGCCGTCTTGATATCCACACCTTTTACAGATTTTCCTCTGCAGTTCAGCTGCCATGTTTTCTTGGCAACTCAGACAAATGAAAGGTGAAGTCAAATAGAAGACAAAATTATATTTTGTGATCAAATGTTATTTTATGTTAAGTTTTAAATTATATTATGTAATAACATGATCCACCTGAACCGGTTTAAAAATGTTCTCCAAATCTTCATAAAGTCACAGAATGAACCCAGCTATCTTTAAGTCATGCTAACATTAGCAATCATTTCACTAATGACAATAAATAGCACCACGGGCTAGGGGAAAAATACGTATTTTTAAATTTGAGGGGAACTGACCCTTTAAGTGAGGATTCTCAGTGAACTGCAGCAACATTCTGGAATTTTACTGGCATCTATGTAGGGGTTTATTTCATAATAATGACCTGCTCACTGTACATTATCACACTTATTACATGGTTACTTACCAAAATAAATCAATAATTTGACACAAAACATTGATTTTAAAATGAAAATTTGTGGATGTAAAAATGACTTTATTGCTCCTCAAGAGATGATGATCAGAACTGCATCCATAGCAACAGATGATGAGCAATGTCTGATGCAGCACGTGAAGCTGCATGTCATTTTACACTGACTCTGTTCACAACCGACTCTGTTCATGTGCCATAGAGCACTTTATGTTTCTCCACCTGAATAATAAGTCTTTACTGCGTTTCTCAACTGAATGAACTCAACTACGGAAAAAAAAAACCCAGCAAACAGGATGTGCTGTGAGAAGGGCACACTTGGTTGCTAAGGTGTTTGACGGTGTTTGCTGCATGCTGCAAGTCTGCTGCAGCCACAGTGTGCTGCATTCACATTCGGTGTGAAAACACGCAATCAGCTACTATTCTAATTAGCAAATTTTGTCTGCTGCAGATGCTGCACAGCAGATGTGCAGCTGCAGTGTAAAATGGCAGTTACTGTTGCTGCTCTTTTTTAGTTTCCTCCCTGAATTTAGCCTCTTTTAACTGCGTTGAAACAAAATAATTGTTGCCCATTCATAAACAGCATTTAACTGTGTGTGTTTTCACAGAGCGGAGGATCTCCAGTGTGACCTCTAGAGGGTGTGTCATCAGCTGAAAGCCTCTATTAGTACCTCTTGTGACGGGTTGAAACACTTCAGTGCCATCCCGCATGTAGACTAGTGAAGGCTTGTTTGAGTTACAGTGAAGGAAGGTTGACTCTGCCTTTTCAACAGAGATCTTCCAGGTGACGTGTTGCTGTGTGTGGTTTCCATCCACACCTCTGCAGTAACCAAGGTGATTAAAACTACAGCTGTGTGCATGTGTGTGCGCAGACAGCCTTCTGCACTATGTTTTTGTGTTCATCCCCCAGGCAGCGTTACATGGCTTTTCACCACCTGTCAGTATGTGGAAACACACACACACACACACACACACACACACACACACACACACACGCTCCAGTCTGTGTTACACTGAAGGCGTGAATGGAAACCCTACATTTCCCAAAGCAAACAATCTGTCAAGTTCACACAAGCTTTTCATGTACAGTATGTGTTCATGCTAGCTCAACACACACACACACACACACACAATCAGACCTCTGGGGTGCCTGCCTTGAATTGGAAAGCGTGTGTTTGTGTCAGAGAAAGAGCAAAGAGGAGGTTCTGTCAGTGTTGTGGTGTCAGCCATGATGGATGGGAAACAGGAACATATGGTTTGCTATTGTTACCCAGTAAATCCCTCCTTACGATTGAGCTGTTTGCTTGGTTTCCAGGCGCTGAGGCTGACATGGCTCAGATAGGCCATGACTCACACTTCCATTCAATGTAGAGGGAAGGAAAAATAACATGAGCCACCTGTGGCCCTCTGCAGAACCAGGACTGTCAGCTGAGAGCTCTCTCTCTCTCTCTCTCTCTCTCTCTCTCTCTCTCTGTGTGTGTGTGTGTTGTATATCTGTGCTTATGAACAACAAATGTTCTCCTCAGGACAGGAACATGGGGAAATTCTCAAGTAAGAGGTAAATGAATGTCTTTCAGTAAGCATTTCTATGTTAACAATCAATCAAATGACAATGGTTACAGCCTGTTTACACCTGGTAAATATCTTGGGTAATATAATCACAAGTCGACAGCTTTAACACTAGAAGAGCCATAATTCCATAACTATTAGAAAGGACATTAGCATAATTTTGACTTTTGACTTCCAAACTCTATTATCTCTCATGATAAAAATGAGACTGAGAGATTAATGCATTTATTCTGTTAGTTTATCTTTTTAAAAAAGAAATAACACCAAAATGTACATTTTGTAAATGTATTTATATATTTATCAATATACATCCATTGCATATTGTAAATCATAATGATTGTATATATTAACAGCAGTATTCTTCTGTAGGATAATAACCATCAGTGATCTGATTCAAATTTTACATTCATCTAGAATTACTCAGAGCCAGAAACAGTTAAGTGTATTTTATGAGAATACAAACATTTTATTTTAACATTAATAATGACAAGTTTCCACTTAGAACCAACACAAAAATAGCCATAAGCTACTACAGGAAAAGGCTGGAAACAAGTACAAAAATAAAACCCCCCCCAAAAAAAAGTTGATTGAGTTCAAGTCAGTGAGTCAGGTGCAGAGACAAAAAGTGTTACAACTGCCCCTGGTCTCCCTACTTCATTTTTAATTGAGTCTAATTAATTAATTATTTGTATTTTAACGTTGGGAAATTGGAAAGCGAGACCACTCATGAAATTTTATTGACATAGACAATGATAGTTGCTAAGCAGCTAAGGTGCATTTTCAACTATGAAAAAAGTAACAAACACTGTCTGAAATAAGTAAAAATGATCATATTTTCTTCGTCTTTTGTGTAATTTATATATACATTAAAAAAAAAACATTTTTAAAGTTATTGCACAACTTAAAACCATCAAAATGAGTCTTATGTGTAGATGAGAAGGCACCCAAGAACCACAGAGGGTTCATTGAGATCTGATCACTCAGAGGTGTTCTAGGCCACATGTGAGAACATTCTTTCAGCAGTGTGTACATAATGTGTCCCGAGTCACACTGAAGGACCATCTGATGTCCTGTAAGAACACCATTTGGTCCACTGTAATGCAAATTATGTGTTTGGGCTCTCAGCAGATGATTTCACTGGTGACCACAATATCCGCAGTTTCCATTTAAAGCTAGAAGAGGTCACTCAGTAGAGTACAGATCCCCACCAGGCAACAGATGGTGAAGCACCTACTGCAATGCCACCACAACTGCCAGATGCAACCAGCAGAGATTTATAAAGTTCCTCCAACATTTTGACCTTTGACCACCAAAATATAATCAGTTCATCTTTGAGTCAAAGTGAATATTCGTCCCAAATTTGAAGAAATTGCCTCAAGGTGGTCTTGAGATATTGCGGCCTCCGTCCATAAAACATAAAGGTAAAAATCAGATTCAAAATTCTGCAAGAATTCTGAATCACAGAGGTTCTTCAGCATGCAGTTATGAATGAGCACAAGAAAAAATAGGCTGATTGGTGTCCCACATTAACTGTGGACAAGCTGTGATCACTCACACACACACACACACATGCACACATGGAAATGATTACATGATCTCCTCCTGGCTTACGCCTGGTGTTGACAAAAATGCACAATTTTTAGTTTAGAGTTGTTGAGGAAAAACTTCACAAAATGGCTGCTGAAAATTCTTAATCATTCCTGCCATCTTGTAAATTTTTTTCAGCTGTGTATCCTTTTTGCTGGATAACAGCCTGCAGTCGTTTGTTGTAGTTTTCAACAAGTCTCAGACACGTCTCCTGAGGAATCCCAGCCCATTCTTCTTTGGCAAATCTTTTTGTATCAAATCTCTGAAGCTTGAATCCCTGAATCTTCTGGCATGGACCTTGGTTTTCAGTTCACCCCACAGATTTTCAGTGGGATTCAACTCAGGACTTTGTGCAGGCCAGTCGATAACGTTCGCTTTGGTCTTCTGGAGGTAGTTCTTCACCAGGAGCGATGTATGTTTTTTGTTGTTGTTGTGTTGGAAGACAAACCGACGACCCAGACCCAGTTTTGCTTGAGGTTGTCTTTCAAAATCTTCACATATCCTTCTTTCTTCATGATTCCTTCCACCTTGATGAGATTCCCAGTTCCAGACGCACAGAAGCATCCCCACAGCATAATACTCCCACCACCGTGTTTCACTGTGGGGACGGTGTTCTTTGGGTTACACGCCTCTCCTGTCTTTCTCCAAACATAAGCAACGTCTCTGTGGCCAAAGAGCTCTAGTTTGGTCTCACCTCTGCCAGGCTTGTTCTGTACTGTGTGGTTCTCTTTGAATTTCTTGATGATACTTCTCACTCCAGTTCTTGACACTTGGAAATGCTGTGAGAACTTTATATATCCTCCTGCTTTGTGAGCATCACCAATACTTTTTCTCAAGTCTGCACTGATTTCTTTTGTTTTTGTCATGATGCTTTCTCAAGTGACAGCTCAAACCTTTACTGAAGTTTTTATACTGTGTGTAAATTGGAAGATAACCCTCAGTTTTAACTGGATTTTACAAGCTTTCAGCATTACAAAGTTTCTGCACATTATTACACAACAGTGGTTTGTGCTATGGCTCAATAAAAAGGTCAGTTCTTTAGGGGCCTAATGATATTGACCCTGGTAATTTTTGTTTTTTCCCGAAATAATTCTGTTATTGTGTGCAAGTAGAAATCATTTATGCTTTCTAAAGAAAACTATAATGTTTAGAAAGTCTATGTTGAACATTCCTTGCTCTGTTAAAAAAGCATTTTCACAGTGGGGCTAATAATTTTGTCCTAAACTGTATGTGTCATATTTCACTATCCAACCAATGTATGCTGAGATGTAAGCTAGCTTTAGCCTCAGTCTTCTAGCATTTAATGCAATATTATGTAAACAGCTGTTAAGTGACTTAAGATGTTTAATGCAGTTTCACAAGGTTTTTTTAAAATATGTCAGATAGGAACATTAAAAAGTCCACTGGAGATGGACCTCTGGCTGACTCGAGGGCTTCAAACATTAGCGTTAGCTTACATTAGCCAGGTGCATACTTATGTGAAATCTTCTAGTAAGAGTCATCATTTTAGCCAACAAAATCCATGTTCATCAGTTCGGCAATGTTTCAACAATTACTCCCAATTTCAATGTTAAATCTGCCACCGTGCAGTGTGAGAATGGAAAGCTTGGCAGGTGTAGCATTGGTAACAAAGGGGGGCGGGGCTTAGCGAAGTGTATTCATGTTTCCACCCACCTGAGGAATGTACATCTAGTATTTAGTTTCTTCTGTTTTTTTTTGCTGGAAATGGGATCAATTAAAGTTCACAGTTTGTGACACCTTTAATGTTACACATTTGACCTATTGTTAATACAAAAATATTGCAGCTATAATACTATAAATCAGTGGTTAGCATGAACAAAGCTGAAGAAATCATTTTTACTTTGAACTCTTTAAAGTAATCACAGGGACGTGTGTGTGTGTGTGTGTGTGTGTGTGTGTGTGTGTGTGTGTGGGTACAGTACACATGTGTGTTGGAGGGGGGGTCAGGGTGGAACACACCTTGAGACCATATGTGAACCAAATGTGCTCAGAGACGCCACGTACAGTTGTGAGACGAAAAAAAAAAAAGCACACACATATAGGTAAAGGCCGCCCACAGACCATAATACGTCCTCTGTACTGTGGTTACAGGATGCCAATAAATGAGCCAGAACTCAGTGATTGAGTCTCATTTCATCTGATACAGAACGAGCTGAGGGCTCACATGTGCTCCAGCTTCCTCCGCCTGCTCGTATTTAGGATTTACAGATGATTTTGTGTTTTTTCTTCTGTGCCTCAGGTGACATCACCGCTGAAAAACACATGAAGGATTATTTCTTCTTATTTCTTCTCTGTTCTGAGTATATCCTTCTAAGGTTAAAAACTTTAGATCAGATTAAAGATGATTTAAAAATAACTCATGATTTTCTTCCGAATGTTGCAGAGATATGACAAACATTTCCGTCTGAGGTTTCCGTTGCTATCTGCTACTATCATAATTACAGGCAGACATCAGTAAACAACATGATAATCTGTGGGGATTCCCTTCACCTCCCTGCACATTTACATGCCCTCAGTGTTTGGATCATAATTTTGAGTATATTTTGGATGATGACACTTAAAATCTGAAACATTTTCTCAGAAATATATGTGTACATATTGTGTAAATACATGGAAATCTTATAGAGATCAAGATTTCCTTTACAAGAGACACTTTAAATTTTGCACACAGTAACATGCTACACTGTCAAACAAAAACAAAAAACAAAACAAAAAATAGGTTGAGACAACTCAATTTTTCAATGCAATAGATTTTTGAGTTTTGAGCCCAACTCACACTCTCAAATCAGTGGTTCCTAAACATTTTCTGGCAGATCCCTCTTCAGACACTGAAAAGTTTGCACCCCCCTGTCGTAGGTTTTGGAAATAAACTTAAAAAAAAAAAGTCTTTTTCCAACTTCTAATCTTTATTATTATTAGATTATTTAGTTTTCTTATTCAGATAAACATGAATCTTTAATTATTTGGGAACATGTTACAATATAAACCATTATTCACTTTCTCTTCAGTGAGTTTACTCAAGAATTTTTGGGGGTTTCTAAAACTCAAAGATTCTAATTTATCTAAAGACAAAAGGCAAATTACATCAACAACAGTAGTAGTAGTAGTTGGGACAACGTTTTCAAAACTTAACAGTTTGAGGTTTGCTCAAAACTCATCTAGTTGCCTGGAAATTTTTGATGCGCTATGTGTTCATTTTTACAGTGTAATTAAAAGATTCATATATATTACTGAAAATATCAGTTCATGGAACGTCCCAAAAAAAGTAAACGTTGAGTTTTGAGTCCTAAACAAGTCTTAAGGTGCTCTTCACCCAATGTAATGCCATTTTAACAACACAGCTTTGACTTACTGTTCTTTGTGTAACTTCAAATATCAAACGAAGTCCCCATCTGTAATGTTTGACCCATATGTTTTGCACATAGCCTTTTTTTGCATCACCTCGTACTTTTTGAAAAAAACAGTCTGTCTCGATCAGTTCTTCCTGGTTCTCTCCTGCAGCTTGATTGGATGCTGTCTGATTGGTTCAAACAGAGTAGATCTGAGGAATTAAGTGCTGACTTGCTGAGAATGAATTGTGTTAACATTAGTTGATTCAGGAAATGAACTGATTTGTGGATTCATACTTTTTTAATAACAGACTTTTTAACCTTGCAGCTTCCAAAGGGCATCTATTGATTTTATCAAGTTGAGTCTAAAGTCATCAGATTTGTGCCTTGAGTCCACACCTCTGGTGTGTTGAACATATATACAAGGATGTGCACAGACGTCTGGGGGGGCAGGTGCTCAAGTAAAATAGGCACCCCTCTCATCTACAGACATACAGTTACGTTTCATGGTACATTCTTTTCTCAGATATGTATTTAAATGTAATTAAGTACTTGTACTCATGTACTGAACTTAAATACAATATTGAGGAACTTGTACTTTACTTGCATATTTTATACACAAATCATATGATGAGTTTATGATGTTTTGTCTTTCATGTAAGATATTTCCAGCTTCACAAATTTGCTGTTCGGCCTTTTAATTGTTTTAATAAATTGAATGTATTCGTAATAATGTTGAGGTTTGGACTGTTGTTTTAATTCAGAATTGATGGCATGGACCAAATTAAAAAACTAAAACAGAAAAATAGAAAAAGAAATAGGAAATAAGGGTACTTGTGTAGTCAGAGGCCAAAAGGGCAGGTGTATGAGCGCCACCTGGGGTCTGTCTGTGCATATATATATATGTAGACATGTAACACACCAGAGGTTTGGTAAATATGTCTTCTTTAACATGTGAAAAGGTGTTTAGCATGACATGATAAATTTATATATACTCTTTTTTATGAGAGTTTTTTTTAAATTATTTGTTAATGTAAAGTTTGTTTCATGGATGATGATGTAAAATGGATGATACAAATAGATGAATTCATTTTTTTAGAGAAACATATGAAATCACCTGTGTTTGAAGGAGCCCACCATGACATTCCAGCCCCCTGCTCAGCTGCTCTGCTGAAGGTGTTTATATTTCCTGATGTAAAGTTCCTGGAGTCTGGGAGGTCTTTACACAGCAAAATCGTCTGACAATGATTTTTATTCCTTTGTTCACTGGCTCAGAAGAAGGCAACATGTTTACAGCTTCTTTGAAGATATACAGTCTGTCTGCAGTGTGAGATGCCTGTAAATGCAGGTAAATATTCTCCAGCGCATACTTTCACTTCAACCTTAATAACTTTTTAATAATCAGGCTCTGGTGGCTCTGATGAACAATAAAGCTGTCAGACAGAGCGTCCATGTTTCAGGTGGTTTTCAGGTTGTAGTGGTGTTTGACACTGAGACAACAGAGCGGACACACCTCAGCGTTTCAGAGCTAAATTTATATACTTGGTGATCTTTTTTAGTCATTCAAATTTGGCTGGGTGGTTACTAACATGTTTCTGTGGTGTGACAAACTCTGACCACATATTTGTTATTGCTTTACAGAGACTTTAAACTTATATTAAGTTTCTTGCGTGGCTAAAATACGTCTTGCTGCTGCTTTGCTCCAAGGACACACACCGACACTCCTGATTTCCCAGGGACCAAACCAGATCTCCTAAGAAGAATTCACATTTCTTAAAGGGTGTTTTAAAAGAAAGGGGCATGCATTTTGTAAAATCTGCCATGTCAACTTTTTTAGGGGCAGGGACAAAAAATAAATGAATGAAAGAAAACTCATAAATATTAGTTTATGCCAGAGATTTACACAAGTTCATGTTTGTGGGAAGAATTAATCTGTATTATTTCCTGAGAATTAAAAGTAAAATTAAAAGTATTCAGCATAAAAATACTGTTGCAGTGGACTTATTATTTTATTTTCATTCTTTAATACTAGAAGTACCAGAATTTCAATGCATTGATTTTGTTAGTTTATCTTTTTAAAAAATTAAATAGAACCAAAATGTAAATTTTGTAAAGTTTATTCATATATTTATCAATATGCAGCCAACCTGTATAGTAAACCCTAATGATTGTGTGCACAGCAGTATTTTTCTGTAGGATAATAACCATCAGTGATCTGATTCAAAGTTTAGATTTATCCAGAATAACTCAGAGAGAGAAACAGCTGAATGTATTTTAGAAGATTACAAACATTTTATTTAACATTAAATGAAATTTCCATCTGTCAAGCAGGGTAACAATAGAATGGACCCAAAAGCAGACATGGAACAATCTGAAGTGAGTTCCAAAGTTTAATATCCATCCATCCATCCTTTCATTTTCAGTAACTGTTCATCCTTGACAGGTCGCTGGGGGCTGGAGTCTATCCCAGCTGACACTGGGTGAGAGGCAGGGTTCATCCTGGACAAGTCACCAGTTCATCACAGGGCTGACACATAGAGACAGACAACCATTCATGCACACATTCATATCTATGGGCAATTTAGAGTAATCAGTTAACCTATTATACTACATGTCTTTGGATCATGTGGGGAAGCTGGAGAACCTGGAGAGAACCCATGCAGACATGAGGAGAACATGCAAACTCCACACAGAAACTCCCCAGCCAGTTTAATACGAAAGTGAAAACACAGAAAAAAAAACAAAATAGGCAACTAGTCCAAAGTGTGCAAAGTCCCACAAACCGTCCAAAAATATACAAAAAGAGTCTTAACCACAAAGAAGAAGAGAAAGACATGGGAGAGGGAGGATAAGACACAGGTGAAAATAATCAGTGGTCAAAAAGAGCGAGAAAACAGACAAAGACAGAAAGTCAAAAGAACAAAGACACACAAGGAAAGACAAACCAAAATAAAAGAAAAGGCTGGGAACAAGTTAAAAAAAAACCAAAAAAAGTTGAAAACATCGCTGTATGTAATAAGTAAGGGTACTTTGTTTCAAAGTTTTAGAACTTTAATACAAAGATTCACTGAGACAAATAGTGTTACAACTGTCCCTGGCCTCCCCTACTTTATTTTTAATTAAGTCTAGTTAATTAATTATTTGTATTTTAATGGAAATGGGAAATCAAGAACACGTGTGAAGTTTTATTGCCAGAGACAGTTAGATAGTTGCTAAGCAACCAAGATGCATGTCCGGCTGTGCCGAAAATAACAATATGTGGTCAATATGACCACCTGTGGATGAAATAGGTGATCAGATAAGATCACATTTTCTTTCATGTAATTTAATAACAAAATGAAAACACAGACACTTTTAGGAAAAGTCAGGTAGAAGCAGCGTTGTGGTTTTTTATTTCAACTAAGTTATTGCACATATAAATTTGAAACACCTTGGCTGTGAAAAGTCACCAGAATGCACAAAACAAGGTCTCTGAAACTCCAATTTTTGGTGTTGAAAACCTCCTTATTTTTGAGCCCTATTTCAAATAATCCATGCTATCCCTCTAACATCTTATCATACATTATTATTACAATTTAACACAGGAACAAGCTGACCACAGACATGACTTTACAGGCAGGAATAACTTCTGAAAGAAAGCAAAGGTCACACACCTCTTTTTAAGTCCCTCAGGTCTCCAACGGACGTTTAAGTTTGATGAGGACAGATCAAAGTTAAAGCTAAAAACCCAGCATGCTTCACTTCTGGAGTCATGCCAGTGAGTGATGTCACAGCAGGTGGTTAGAATCAGCTGAACACCTGCTGTGACATCACTGCAGGTGAGCTCACGCCTTCATTTTAATGTATCAGAGAAACAAGGATGCATGCCTGTGCTGACTGTGTTACAAATGGTCACATACTAACATTGTTAGACGATCGTGGGTATTATCAGGCTTTACAAAGACATATTGACGATACTATAATATTAAGCTTGTCGTAAATGTTCTTCTTTTGTCTCTATTTGTTGTTCAGCAGGCCGGGTTGAAAACACCACAGGCTCATGAAAGCCATGAAAAAATTCAAACCACATTTTATATTAACTGAGAACAGAGACGCGGCGGGCCTGCCCTCTTTGTGTGACTTGTCAGTTGACATTTAGCTGATCCCTGAGAAAAACACAAATGCAAACAAGATCTGGCTCCGCTCGAAATGTTCCGACTTAACTTGTTTTTGTCTCTATTTTGTGTTTCTGCATAAAGCGATCTGATGATCTCACGCAGTAAATTAATCTGACAACTGTCCTCCAAAAATCTACATCTTCCAAAAGGGTTTTATTCTTCAAGCGGTCTGGGATTAAACACATCCAAACACATTTTCCCAACTTTCAATTTGCAAAAAAAAGAGTTCTGATAAATCCAGTGGTGTAAATCATTTAATACATCATATAAAGTACTTTCAAATGACAAAAAACAATTTATTTAGGCATATTGTGGCCAAAGAATGACGTTTTGAGTGTACTGAACATGGAAATGGGAGTGAAAGGTGAATTAAAGCAGCAGTTTGAGACATTTGTGTGGACTTTGTTTGATTTTGTTCCCTTTATTCCAGTCTGCCTTTGTGCCTGTTGTTGCTTTTGATTTTGAAATGCACAATGCACAAACACCACCTGAAAGTCTTGTTTTTGCTGATCTCCAGTGGTTTACCTTCTCACCTTGTTGTAGTGATGTACTCCAGGGAGTGTCAGTACGCCGTTAAATCATTGTTGGGGGTTAGAGGTGAAACAGAATACACTTCTGATGCTGGTTGTGGTCAGAGGCAGAGCTGGTCTCGACCTCCCTCGGGCCTCAAGCAAAATTCTGCTAAGGGGCCAAGTAAACCCTGTGCCACGCAGACACACCTGACCCCCAGTGCTCCCACAACAGTCCTGAGTAGATCTATACAGTATAAAGTTAAAGAACCTATTGTAGAACTTTTCAGAATTAGCTCTCACTGAAGAATAATCTTCTCTAGCTTTAGAAAGGACATGACATCCCTGAGCTACTGAGTGCTGAAAGGAGTTCTAGGGCACTATCTTACAAAGATCCAAAGTACAAGTTGAAAGAACGAGGCACACTGGATTTAATTTATTCAGGGTGTGTCCAAATCCACCTTTGCTGGCTTGAGCCAGGGGTGCAGGCATATCCTGCCCTGTCCTGCCCCTTGCACTAGCAGTGCACAGTGGGTTACACCTATCAACTTTTAAGAGTCTGACTGGGGATGCTTGTAGTGTCAGTTAGGTCAGCACCTAACAATACTTTGTCAGGGTGTGAGTCAGTATTTTTATTAGTTTTTCAGCCGCACATGAAAACCAGAGCATGCAAAACAAAAAAACTCCTTTTTTTTAAACCCATAAGAATACACATCTAAGAGCAAACAAAGCCACAAACAACACAATACCACTGCAGATACAGTTCAAATAAGTGCACTGAAGAAAATCACAAACAAGGAAAAAAAAACAGTGACAGAGAAATCAGAGCAATCAGTCCCTTCCAGAAAACCCCAAATCCAGTCCATATTTTCAAGCAAAAAAAATCCCCCGCAAAAATGTCACTTCCTGTTCAATAGTTCAGTTCAGTTTAGTGCAAAAATAAAACAAGTCAAAACAGTCATTCAAAAAGAAAACAGTTCAGTTCACTTCATTTCCAAAAAAGAAGAAGAAAGGAAAAAGGAGGAAACAAAAATAAGCTCACAGATTTACCGGAGTCGCCTCATAGCGACTCCAGTCCAAGTCTCTGGCAAGTCAGTCAGGGGTCATTCTCCAGTGGCTTCTGCAGCTTGAAGACAATATGATCCATTTAACTGCCAAGTCCAGGGATTAACAGCCAGGGGTTTCAGCAGGACAGCCACGTGTGAAATACAGACCCCTTCTGGCAAAAATGAAAGATGGATGCCACTAGTTGAACTGTGTTCGCCATCATGGAATCTTGTCATCGCCATATGAAAAGGAGGCGGACATTGGGTCAGGAGTGGAGGTGTGTGTGGAATACGGATGAACTCTGATAACTGTCCATTGAAGTGATAGCTTATCACTACAAGCTGTGTCCAAGTACCTTGATTAATTTATGGGTGACTTTTAAGCCGAACATGCAACAAACCAATCAGAAAGTCAGCTCTCATCACATCTACAAAGCAGGTGTACTAGGAGTGCAAGTGTTGGCAGCATGACAGTGGATTTACCAGGAGGAAGCAAAGAGAAAAGATTTTCAAGTGAGGAGACAGATCTTGATCTTGAAGAAGGAGCCAGTTGGCAGGAGCGGGGTAGAAAGAAGGTGCATTCGAAAGTTGACAGGAGAGGCAAGCCGAGTCAGACCACTAAGCTGCACCTCAATCTCTCTGAACACCCACCTGAGCCAGACTGAGGTGCAGCTTCATGGTGGCCCGTTCTCCATCTCCTTCTCTTCTTTCTCTTCATCCTCGTCTCCTTCCCCCATCCTTGTTCCACCATCCCACTAACAGTACCGTGGATGGAGGAAGCCCATAGACCTTTTTCTCCCCCAGGGTCAGGCCGGTTTCATGGTCAGATATAACGTCTTGTTCATTTTGTATATTATAGATCATAATTGTTTAATCCTTGTTTTTACTAATTCACTCTCCTGTGTGGGGAGAAGACTTTACATAAATGAAGGTGTTTTGTGATTGTGGAGACGTGTGCGTGCCTTGGTCAAACTTGCTGGTTGCTATCTTGTGCAGACAGACTGATTGAGCCACAGAATTTGCACTTCAAACAAGTTTTAGCCAGGCTAAGGCGCAAGTGTTTTCGACTCCAATGCATGGAGCACAAGACACCAAATGCACCTGGCCACACCTTTGTATTAACTTCATTTTAAGACCTCCTGCCCATGGCTGTAGAGAGCAGGTGCAACTTCATTTGCTACCTTGCAGATGTTGCAAAAATGACAGTTGTGCTGGTGTAAAACAGTGCCAAGTGGATTTGTCGGATGTGTGTCTAAGATTCGGCTCTTAGTGGACTTCTGGTGGAGAAGGAGATGACGTCTTGTGAGATGAGAACATCTAATTGTTTGGAGGTATATCAGTTGTAGTCTTCTGGACTTCTTTTAATGTTTGCCATGGGTGAAACAATCCTAATAAAATAATGTTAATGAAGAAAAAGGGGTGTTGACACTAGTTGATTCTTTTCCTGTCGGTTCTCAACATTGCAGTTTAACAAGTTCAACATATGATAAACCAAACCAGTTGTGCAATACTACATTAAAATACCATCTTATTCTTCAAAAACTTGACTTAACTTCAGTGCCTTGTGGGAGTTTTTACATCGAACCACTGGGTTTGGCTCACTTTGCCCCATAGCCACCATTTTGCCTTGCTTAGCAATTCAGGCTAATCTTTAACTACATGGTTGACATGTTTTTTTTTCATTTTCAAACCACTAACATGTATAATAGACGTTTTCAGACCTGGATAAATTTGCTTTGACAGAACAGTCATTATTCCTGACATGCAGAAAACTTACTTTGACAAGCAAATAATTTTTTTTGGGTAAATACATGCTTTCCACTTTTCACATGTGTTTCTCACCATCACAGCCTGATACAAATGAGGGGTACTTCTTAAATTTATGGTCACATGACAACAAATGCTTTTAAGAGTGGTTGCCCTTGTGTACTGTTTTAGCTTAGTGGCCAGGCACTTCTGGTCTTGTTTTAACTTGACTTTTTTGGTAGAACACAGCTAAATGTCAGACTAGTTTAAGGATGGATGCTGTCCAAACCAAAGACAAACAAATAAGAAGCTTGTAAAATAATAAAAAAACACCATCATAGTGTGTGTTTGACTTTTCCCAGCAGGTCCAAGGCATCATGACTCTCAGGAAACCTCCAGCATACTGAACATCATGTAGAGGGATTGAAGGGCCACATCTGCTAGTGTGTGTGTGTGTGTGTATGTGTGTGTGTGTGGTATGCACGCTTAATAAATACCTCCTTACATGTGCGTGCAGTACTGCAAAACAGCAATGTGGGCAGCACACATGTACATACACATGGCCTTCATTCATAGTGAGGCGACTGCTGGGATCAGAGGCCGTCCACTGCTTTCTTCTATTTACAGAGAGCAAACTGCTTGTAATTCTCCACTGTTACACAATACACCAGTAATGAACACAAGAGCCGGAGATGGTGGTAGCCCCAGTCATTCAATAACTTGTGTACAGAGAGTTCCTGTTGACTGTGTCCCTGACTAATGATACCCTGACTTCTGGTGAGAAAACACACTTGACATTGTATTTCTGGACGAAAGCTGCAGTTTTTCCCTTTAACTTAATACAGTCAGAGCCTCTAGCACACAGCATACTGCTAACCATTAGCTGTTAGCTATATATAGCTATTATAATGAACTAGATAGTGAATGCAAAGATGGCGGCCATTCAGTCCAATGAGAGATGCTTGTCTGGTGCATAAGCCTGAAACGTTTACTTCCTGGTTAATATACGATATGAATATATATGAATATATGCAGCAGTGTTTCCCCTCTTGACCCCGCCCACATCCATCACACTTTACATTGTGATGATGTTCCATATTTTTAAATGGCCCTTTCATCTTGAGGAAAGTTTTACAGCTATAAAAACTCTATGGATCAAAATTCATATCTATATATCTATATTGTTAGTTTTTGATTTTGAAGTCTTTTAACACATTTTTAAATTGCTGGAAGTTGTGAATTCTTGTTTGGGAATTGGGAAAGTGGTCACAGTGAGCAGCAAACTTGATTTGTCTTTTTTTAGTGCCTGTAAAATTAAATAGTTTTAATGAAAAAGATTGCAATTTTAATATTTACTGTCACTTCAATGAATTTACTCAACATTTTGTTAAATACAATGTTTTGAGTTACCAAAATTCAAAGCTTTAAATTTATCTGAAGAAAAAAAAAATATCTGAACAAAAGTAGTAGTTGGTAGTCAGTAGTTGGTAAAACTTTTTCTAAACTTTTTTTCATTTTTACAGAGTTAAATAAATCTTGCAGATTTTTGTCATATTTTAAGGAGTCCAAATATTCACAGAAAATAAGACTTTTGTTTCATTGTGAATTGTTTTAGGCCCTGTTACTTTTAATCTGTTTGTCCTCACAGGTTGGCTTTGGATGGACAAAAATGCACAACATACAGGAAGAGGAGTCTGAACCTGCTGGCTCTTCAGTAGACAAAAATTTGCTTTTACCCAGGCATTTCAAAAAGTCTATCTAACACTTTTTGTGAGTGATAGCTTGGCGTTCGTCTCTGCTGTAAATCCAACAAAGAAGAAAAACAACCCAGACATTCTGTGTGCTGTCTGCATGTGGCTGGTGTGAATGATCCATCCATCACAGAGCTGCAGTTCACACTGTGACAGACAGTGTTGGGACAGTGGAAGCAGCTGGATCCTTCATGATTGACTGTTTGATAGAAGGACCTCATGTGGAGACACAATATATACGCGGTTCACCAAAGTTTCTTTGCATTTCTTACACCAAGCGATGTGTCTATTCAAACTACAGTAACGGAGCAACAAAATGACAGAACGGCATCACTTTCTCTTTCAAGAAGCTCGTGCATCAGGTTCAGTCAGGACACTTCTGTCCTCAACATGTCAGAGCACTGTGGGACACAGTGTGCTGTAAAAGCAAAACAGGTGGTTTGATTGGTTATGGTTATGACTCATACTGCACCTACTGATAATATATTCATCTTAATGCCAAATTCTACCAGAGTTGTCCCAGTCAGAAACCGCTCTGTGCACCACTGACCACTAAGCTTGTGCCATGAGCCTCTGAGTCATAAAAACAGAGTAAATATAAAAGCATTGCAAAATAGAATATGCCTCTCAACAAAAATATAAATGTAACCCTTGATTTTGCTCCAATTTTTCACCAGTTGAAGTAAAAGATTGACTTATTCTCTGCACACAGAAGGCTTATTTCTCTCAAATTTTAAGCATACATTTGTTAAAATAAGTCTTGATTCATCAGTTCGCCTACAGGTCCAACAGATCCACAGACAACACCATCTCCATCGCCCTCCACACCGCTCTCAGCCACATTGAAAGCCCCAACAAATATATCAGGATGCTGTTTGTTGACTTCTGCTCGGCATTTAACTCCGTCAGCCCCAGCCGACTCATCAACAAACTGCAGACACTACAACTTGGAACCTCTCTTTGTCTGTGGATCAAGGACTTCCTCACTAACAGACCCCAGCATGTCAGAATGGGCACCTCCACATCCTCCACCATTGTCCTCAATACTGGTGTTCCTCAGGGCTGTGTGCTGAGTCCAGTCTTGTACACACTGTACACTCATGACTGCATCGCTACTCATGGCTCCAACACCCTCATCAAATTTGCGGATGATACAACCGTCATGGGGCTCATCAACAACAGTGACGAGGCACCATACAGGGAGGAGGTCCAAGCACTGGTGGCCTGGTGCAGTGACAACCACCTCAACTTCAACACCAAGAAGACAAAAGAAGTCATCATTGACTTCCGGAAGTCAAGGACCACACTGCACTCAGGACTGAGCATCAATGGGGAGGAAGTGGAATGGGTCACCAGCTTTAAGTTTCTTGGCCTGCACATCTCAGAGGACCTGGGCTGGACTGTGGACACCACCCACATCATCAAAAAGGCCCAGCAGCGTCTCTTTTTTCTGAGAACGCTAAGGAGGAACAAACTCCCTCCACCTCTGCTGAAAAAGTTCTACCACTGCACAATAGAGAGTGTCCTCACCTATGGATGTAAAGTGTGGTATGCCAGCTGCACTGCATCTGAAAAGAAACAACTGCAGCGGGTCATCAAGACGGCTCAGTGGATTATCGGCTGCCCACTTCCACGCCTAGAGGAGATCTACTCCAGCCGTCTCCTCCGACGGGCCACAAAGATCTGGGATGACCCCGCCCACCCAGGACACTCTCTATTTACCAGCCTTCCCTCTGGTAGACTCAAAGTCATGACAGCCCGCACCAACAGACTGAGACACAGCTTCTTCCCCATGGCTGTGAAGAGACTGACTGACTGTCTTGCACTCTTGATACAGACTATTACAGTCTGTATCTGTTGTAAATATTCTAACTGCACCTTATTTTACTTACTTATTTTTACTATTTATATTACATTATATTATATTTTATGACCAGGACATTGTAGCTGCTACAAGAGATGTTGCCAAACGGAATGTCATTGTACCCCTTGCAATGACAATAAAGCTTCTTAACTGCTTAACTTAAACAGCAGGATTACTGCACAGTTGATGAACCTGACACGCCAGATGGGACGTCGTCCTTAGACACTCTTTGGAAAAGGGCAGGCACTTTCAAAAAGCACTTGGCATGCGATTGGATGAACCATCTGTCTATCACATCTAACACAGGCTAACTTCAATGAGGTGTTCTTGCTTCAGTGAAGAAAAACGCTCCAGTTCTGATAGAACTGATGCTATCACAGTATCTACGCTAACCTCTTGAGGAGCCGCCATTGTTTGTTCAAGATGAGTCACGCCCATAGACACTTCTCGCTGTCATCACACCTAAAAACCACACCTGTAGCTGCTAGTTGTCCCTCCTAGGACACTGATTGGCTGTACCACTTTTGGTGTGAAAAGAAACAGATAACTTGAAGCCTGGCAAGAGAAGGTCAGTCTCAGACTGGTCACAATGAAAGGCCACTCTAAAATCTGCAGTTTGATTGAGAAAAAAAGTGTTTATTAGGCCCGGCACTAGTTCAGAGGGGAGCAGAAAACCAATCAGCATGTGGTGTGGCCAACATCTGCCTCATGCGGTGTGACACATCTTCACACAGAATTAATCAGGATGTTGATAGTGTGATTGGTCCACTTCTTTTCAAAGGCTGCGCAAGATGCTGGAAACTGGTTGGAACTTGAATAAGCTGCCGTGCATATTGATTCAGAACATCTAATGAATGCTCAGTTGGGTGACGTGTCTGGAGAACATGCCGGCCATGCAAGGACTGAGATGTTTTCATCAGTGGTGGACAAAATACTCAACCCCAGTACTTGAGTCAGATACTCCTGGTCAAATATTACTCAAGTGAAAGTTGCTGAGTCACAATTTTACTTGAGTTAAAGTACCAGAATACTTGGTTTTAAAAATACTTAAGTATTCAAAATTACATGTTTTTAAAAATACATAAGTATTTAAAAGTACAAATTACAAAGTACATTTTCTAATATCAATACATGTTGTATTGTTTTCATGATGCATTTACAGAAGCTTGTAACTCTCTGAAACCATCTAATGATGCACTGATGCTTGTAGAACCACTCTGCTACACAAAGTCTATAGAAACACCTATAAAAACTTCAACATAGAAATACAATCAAAAACAGAAAGGACAGCTATTGTCATTTTCTGATGTAACTGTATTAAAATCACATCATAACATTAGATTGAAGACGACTGTAAGGAGTTCTCCAAGTCTGTTAAATAACTGAGATTTCTTTCTGTCTTCAGAGGCAGTATATATACATGAATTATTTGGTATTTTTCACCCCGATGAAAAAATCCAATTTTAAAAGCTACCTGGAATAATTAATAATTATAATAACATCTTGAGATTTAATTTTGTCTTTCTCCTGCCATCACCATTAACGCTTTCTGTTTGAATGAAAGAGGGAGAACTTGCTTGTTCTTGTTAGTGTGCCTGGACGTATTTCTGCTTTTACATCAGTCCCATTTGAGAGGAGCTACTGTGATTGGTTTCCTTCTGTGAGGAACACAGCATGTGACCAATTGCATTTTAGAAAAGAAAAAACAGCAACAGCTGACTTCAAAGCTCAGTCGAAAAGTAACAACAACCTTCCTAGAAATGTAGTAGAGTCAAAAGTACAATATTTGACTTTGAAATGTAGTGGAGTGAAAGTCTGAACTTCCCCAAAAAAACAAATACTCAAGTAAAGTACAGATACTCAAAAAATGTACTTAAGTACTCAAGTAAATGTACTTCGTTACTGTCCACCACTGGTTTTCATGTACCAGGAATTGTGTACAGCAGATGAATGGAACAACAGCAGGCCTCAGGATCTCATCACGGTGTCTCTAAGCATTCAGTTTGCTTCCGTGAGATGGGTTTTGTGCAGTTTGTGTGGTTTGTGCAGAAATCTATTGGTTTTGCAAACCAAGTGTTGCATCAGCTGTCCAGATGGTTGCTCTCAGACCATCTTGCAGGTGAAGAAGCTGGATGCAGAGGTCCGCCGTTGGCATGGTTACACGTGATGTGCAGTTGTGAGGCCAGTTGGATGTACGGCATGACATTGGAGATGGCTGATTGTCGTGACGTGAACATTCAGTTCACTGGTAACAGACATTCCTGCAGTCAGCAACTGACCACTCCCTCAAGACTTTTATATCTGTGGCATTGTGTTGTTTGAGCAGATGTCATATTTTATAGTTGCCTTTTTTGTGACCAGTCCAAGGCACACCAATAATCCAGCTATTTAATCAGCATCTCTATATGCCACACCTGTCAGGTGGATCTTAGCAAAAGACAAGTACTCACTAACAGATTTTAACAAATTTGTGATCAGAATTGAGAGAAATAAATGTTTTGTGTGAACAGAAAAAGTCTTGGATTTATATTTTAGATTTAGAGTATGATAATATAATATAATTTTTAAATTGTATTCCATCGTCTACACTTTTCCAATTAGACAGTAAATTTCTAAGGGAAACAATGTTCCCTCAGCAAAGGCTAAAGACCTACAGCAATGAATGACACCGAGGTTAGAAAACAGGAGGCTGTTTCAAAACATTTCACCACCTGCCTGAGTAATAACAACTTAATCTAACATATGCAAATATCATAAAATTTTACTGATTTTTTTGTGAAAAAAATATGTTATTGTGGTGTTTTGCTGCCCCCAACTGGCAAGCAAAAGTAAATCAATCAATCAATTAACTTTTATATGACTAAAACCATTCAAAATGGACAATAAGAGTTATTTTTATATTGCATTTTAACTTCTGTATCCAGAATTCATTATTCTGTCTAAAGAATAACATAAGGGTGTTTTTAATAACAATTAACGTATTGTTGCTGTCTGGCACTAACCTCGTATCTCCATATTTTGACATTTTAAATTGGTATATAAATCAGTTCCATTGGTCACCAGCTGCCTCAGCCCACCCTGTTGGGCTGAAGCAGCTGGTGCCTCAGCCTCCCTCCCATACAAATCTGTTCAGGCTTTATCATAACACATGACATCAACAGCATGTCTGTTATATGTGTTCAGTGTAGCAAATACATGTAGCCACAGAGTCTTAACCCTCTGTTTGAAAAACAGCTATAAAAAGACACTTATAAGGCCACAATTACCAGTTCTCTGTATGTGGCTATATTTAACCCACTACTGTATAAATAGGGTGGATACAGCTGGATACTTGTCTCTGTGGAAAACTCTCTAACTTAAAGCAGTGTGTGGATCTGTGTGGATGAGACCAGTTGCATATTTCTTGCCTCTGAAATGATGCCTTCAAACCAGTGTTATGAAGGCCAGACAAAACAAAAACCCATATTAGCTGCACAGCTAAGGTCTCCTTCTCATCTACAAGCATGGACACATGTCTTGTACTGCACTGCTTGAGCTACCATACAATATATCAGTTCCACATATCATAACTGATATATCTGCAATTACCTATTTCTTCATGTTAGTTAAAGGCATACAATAAAATACAAACAATAATAGAACTTAAGAACTAAAAAGGATGCACAATATTATCAGCATGTCATCAGTGTTGGCAGATAAAGGCTTTAACATTAAATATAGGTACTGGTTTAAAAAACTGATATTTCTGCTGATATGATCGTGCTTTAATTTTGTGCACGTGTGTGTTGAGGTTTTATGAAGTGTCTGAAACAGATATCCAAGTAGCAGTTTGCAATGATTGCTCAGCATCAGTCATGCAAGGAGGAACCAAATCACTCCTTCAATACTACAAATTCAATTGCTTGTATTAATGTCTGTGAAAAGGAAAAGGGAGTTAAGAATTATGTAGAACTGGGTTGTTGAGTTAGAACATTAAACGTTAAAACTCTTGGTCATGATTTCTGTATTCAAGATTTTTCTGGGCAGACCACCTGAAACATGGATTGGTGATGTGCCGGAGGCATGGTCCCCTGACACTATATAAGCACCATGAACAAATGAAGGACACTGCCTCCTCCACCCACCTTCAGTGACTCTCTCAGTCTAAATCAGTCCACCAGTTCACTTCAGCTCACTTCAGTTCCAACAACCCGACACAGAAGAAAAAAATACCATCCTGCACCTGTTTGTGCACATCCATGTCTATCCTCAAGGATCTCTCATAGTTGCGCCGATTCACAATTTTTGAAAAACCTTTCAAAACATTATCATCAAAACAACTGCTGAATCCTCATTCCTCTTAACCAGCTGGTGAGGTCCTCACATCATCAACAACTGCTAGGCTAAAAAGAAAGCTTACTTGGTCAGTTGCAGATTGCGTTTTGGTCTTTGTCATAGCTGAAAAATGGATGTCCATAGAAAAGTTTAGTCTCTTCTTAATTCAGAACATCAGCAGATTAATTCCATTCCCAATATGTTATGATCCACTTAAACTGGGCACAATGGGAGATGAATAATTATGTGTTTTGTAAGATTCACCACCTGGTTACTTGTAATGTTCTCTGTAAAAAAAACAAAAAACAAAAATATTCTGGATTTCTTTAGATGAATTTTCCCAAAAAACAATGCCTTGACTAATAATCCCTCTCCATCATCACCTATAACTTAGTCTGACTCTCTGGATGCACACTGCAGGTACAAGTCCTGCCATTGGTCACTTGCCTCAAGCAGCATTGTGGCATCCACTATATACGTTTTCAAAGTCCCCGGGAAACAAGAGAACAACCCCCTAGTTGCAACCTACATGCTGAAAATGGAAAATTAGGACCAGGGATGCTAATAGTACGAATGTAAACAAGCTAAAAGTGGTTACCTTTTCTTTTTCAGAGATGTGGTCATGTTAATGCCAGAGCTCGCCTCCCAATGCACCACCAAAACAAGTACCCTTTATTATCCCAAAACGCTGGTATTTGATGTAGGAAGAGGACTCAGTAATCAACTATCTTTCTCTTTTGGCAGCTTTAACAAAAACTTCTGCAATTGCAGTAGGTGCTTCATCATCTGTTGCCTGGTGAAAAAAAGTGTACTGAGTGATCTCTTCTAGTTTTCTTTGTGTTTGACATCAGAAGTGTCTAGGACACATTTTTTTATGTAGACAATCAAGTAAGACTTTATTGAACTGCCAGATTTTTGAATGAGGTTTGAGGCAGGGTGTTTACAGTGACAAGAGCATTCATGTCTCCAAACAGTTACCTGTCCATAGTGTATGCAACCATTTGGGTGTACAATCCAGGCTTCACTCAGGTTTATTCTGGGTCCAGACGGGTTTGCAGGTACCTGTACCTGTTGTAGACATCTTCACTGAGCGGATGGGATGACTTGACACACGCCAATGACTTCATCTCAGAGAGCAAAATGAAAGCTAAGAGCACTCACTCTGCAGTTACTTCTGGGAACTGAAGTACACATAAGTACACTGCACACTGTCTGACAAAAACAAGCAGGGCAACGCAATACATACACATAATCATGTTACCCAATGTTAGTTCAAAAATTTGATTAGTGCAGCCCAGCCATATGCATTCTAACATTGACAGCCTCCTACTGTTGGTTTGTGGGTATCTTTTTATTTTTGTTTTCACTAAAATCAACAATAATTAAAATAAACAGTTGTGCCCATACTAACTCATACTTGCATAAGTAAGCGGTCCAGTTGCTGTGATGCTGCAGTGTTAGTTCTCAGCCAAACCCCGGTCCTCAGGGCTGCCCTCCACTGACAGCACACAGGCTGTAATTTCCAGCTAAAACTGGGATGATCCAAACCTCAGAAGAAAAAAAAAATCACATTTAGAACCAACACTCAGTTTGCGGCATGAAGCCGCTGCCAGACCGCTTTAACCCAGAAATAACCCAAAAACTCGATTTGGACAAATTGTATTTTTCACTCTGCATTCTTCTTTTGTTTATACTCAGAGGAGGTCAGTGGGAGTCTGGATGAGTACAGAGAACCCATCACAAACCTATAACTTGTAATTTTCCAGTGAAATATATTCAGAGCAATTTGCATTTCAATAGAAACTGTGGCTTAAAGTGTATTCTGTCAACATGAAGGTGGATGTATTTTTGGTCACACCAGACAGCCACAGAAACACAAGTTGTGTCATTCAGCATTCAGCCTAGTTTGCTGGATTTAATGATAGTACAACAAAATGTGTAAGTAGTCCACTCTCGTGCCCAATGTGTCAAATATGGCAGCTTGGTCAGTGCATCAATTCTAACCTCACTGTGATGCTGTAGGAATCACTGTAGCGTCATTTCTGGAAGCACCCCTGTAGTGTTATACTGTATTCTGGCATATCAGTAAAGTCAGGTGATGCAGTATAAAGAGTGACAAAGTCTGCATATGGAGGAGGTGGGGTGGATGGATCCTCAAATAAACAAAAGACTTTTCACCCAGGTTTGTATCTCATATGAAACCCCAAATCCTCTTTTTAAGACTTTACATAAGTTACATAACTTAAATTATGTATACTTTCATATATTTCCAAATAGTTTAATTGACTGAACCTACCCATGTTTTGTTTCTTAAACCTCATTAAGCAGCCTTC
Organism: Lutjanus erythropterus; assembly: GCF_056507025.1. NCBI lineage: Eukaryota > Metazoa > Chordata > Actinopteri > Lutjaniformes > Lutjanidae > Lutjanus > Lutjanus erythropterus. The sequence continues at coordinate 3,725,176 of NC_139337.1, read as the reverse complement.
ACTTTGAAAGTCAATGCCAACATTGCATATTTATTATTTGCTAACCTGACTACAACCTCAACCTAGTCAAAATGTATGAAATATATAATACTGGTCTTGGTTGGTTGTATTTTACTTAACAAATGAGTTTGTCTTGGTTTGGATAATCATGCGAGGGGGTTTCATGCATTTGTTTGATAGAACTCAGGCAATATGTACTGATGATTTCATATCACCCTTATAATAACTGAGGGGTACCACAAAGTTCTGTGTTTGTTCTTGTCATTATTTACAGTCTGTATCAACAATGATGTAACAAAAATGCAAACTTATAATATCATTTTCTTTGCAGATGATACATTTTTGTATGCACATGGTTTTTCTTCAGGTCTAGCCATGAATAGATTACAGTCTGCCTTTAATGTTCTTCAGACATCTGTGCAGAACCTGAAACTTATTGAATGCTGAGAGGATACTAATTGAACGTTAATTTTTCTCATAAAACTCTAATTTGCTCAGATAAATGTCTGTTAAACCACAGCTGGCATAAGATCTAAGAATAAAAATGGGTTCATTATATGACAACAAAACATATTTGTCTTTTGAGGACAGGGAAGTGTTTGCGCAATCGACCAACATGTCTGTGCTTTACTGTGCAGATATCCTGTATTCCCACACTGCTCATTCCACCTTAAAACTAGAAGAAGAGAAGAGAAGAGAAGAAAGTCCACCAGGAAGCAGATGATGATTCCCTCTGAGCTTACACTTGGCGGCGATAATAACTCCATGCAGTTTGCCATTGAGCACTGCATTTCATTAGACATTCAGTACTGTTCTCATCACTGTGTTTATGAAGTTGGAAGAAGAGCAACAAAAGACTGGGAACGTTGTGAGATTCTCAAAAAACCCTGTTTGAAACATTCCACAGGTAAACAGGTGAATTGGTAACAGGTGACAGGATCATGATTGGGTATTAAAGGGGTGTCCCTGAAAGGCTCATTTCTTTACAAGCATGGATGGGGTGAGGTTCAACACTTTGTGGAAAACTGCAAATAGTCCAACAGTTTAAGGTTTAACATTCTCAAGACTACAGGCCTTTAGAGATTTTATCATCTACAATCCATAATATCATGAAAAGATTCAAAGAATCCAGAGAAATCTCTGCATGTAGGGGACAAGGCTGAAAACCAACAGTGAATGTCTGTGACCTTTGACCCCTCAGGCAGCACTGCATTAAAAACTGCATTAAAAACCCACATCATTGTATAAAGGATACTACATGAGCTCAGGAACACTTTGGAAAACCGTTGTCAGTAAACACAGTTTGTCTCTGCATCTACAAATGTAAGTTAAGACTCTACCATGCAAAGAGAAAGACATATATCAACAACATCCAGAAACACTGCAGACTTCTCTGGATCAGAGATCATCTGAGATGGACTGACGCAAAGTGGAAAAGTGTGCTGCGGTCGGACCAGTCCACATTTCAGTTTGTTTTCACAAATCATGGACGTCATGGGCTAAAGAGGAAAAGGACCATCCAGACTGTTACCATCTGTGAAGGCCCCATTAATGCTGAAAGGTACATACAGGTTTTTGGAGCGACATATGCTGCCATCCAGACATCTTTAGAGATGTTCCTGCTTATTTCAGCGAGACAATGCAAAGACACATTCTGTACATGTTCCAACAGCATGTCTTTGTAGTAAAATAGTTCAGGTACTAGACTGACCTGCCTGTAGTCCAGACCTGTCTCCCATTGAAAATGTGTGGTGCATTATGGAGCACAAAATACAACAACAGAGACCCCGGACTGTTCAGCACCTGAAGTCATATATCAAGCAAGACTTTTGTGTCTTCAGTTCATAAATGCTGACTGAAGGTGATGTATCACAGTGGTGAACATGCTCCTACCCAACTTTCTCAAAACATATTGCAGGCATCAAATTCAACAATGTCCCAACTTCTTTTTGAAAAGGGTTATACATGCTATTATTTCCATTTAAAAAATCTGTTTAAATTTAAAAGTACTGTTTATCAGAGAAAATTCCAGGACTGCCTAACACTTGACAACCCACAAGTAAATACTGAACTTGGACAGATTGTCTTCAGAACTTTGCACCACATTCATGGACTCAACTTCAAAGGACATAAAACTTGAAAGTGTCATCCCATTTTAATTTTGGACCTTTATAGAGTTGCATGTGATTGTTTTTGATGGTGTTTGTCTGTGCTTGTTCATGAACTGGCTGCATCTTTTCCCACATGGTTCATACCCACAAAAAAGGCATAAACATTCTAGGTAAGTTTGTAGTTCATTATATCCCTTATGATCCATGGTTTTACCTGTCTTTATCTAATGTACCTGCCTTGTGACTAACTTGACTTATTGCAGTTGACATATAAGCTGCTTTAGTCCTTGTTCTTCTTCTTTCAAAAATGAAAATGAAATGAAATCATATTCAGTTTTCCATCTTATATGCCTACAATCACCACCAATCAGATCCAGCCTATCTACATATTCTAAATGGCAATTTAAAAAATTAAAAAACAAACAAACAAGAAAACCCAACAACACACAAAAAAAAAACAAACTAACAGGTATCACATGATTTCAAGGAGGCAATAAGTGTTCATGAATAGGTAATAAGGCTCTTATAAGATGCCCCACCCCCCGCAGGTGTCACTGTCCAATAAAGGCTAAAAGCCTGACAATAATAATAATTAAAATAAGTAAATAAATAAATAATGGTTAACAGTGAATAGGTGCATTATTAAGGATTACATAACCATAATGAGCTTTGTTCACACTTTACATCTGGTACCCCCAAAATATATTAGTTAACTACTCCCAAAATGCATAGTTCACGTTAACAAGTGCATAATAAAGGTTTAATTAAGCTTAATAAGCATTCTTCACACATTAGATGTGGTACCTCCAAAATACATCAGTTAACTGTTCATAAATGCATAATAAAGCTTTTAACAAGGATTGTTCACACTTTAGATGTGGTATTCCCAAAATGCATTAGTTAATTGTTAATAAGTGCATAATAAAGATTTAATTATGCTTAATAAGCACTGTTCACACTTTAGATGCGGTACCCCCAAAATGCAATAGTTGTTAATTGGTGCATAATAAAGGTTTAATTAACATTAAGCATTTTTAACAAGTTTTCTTGTAAGTTCTTATGCCTAATTTTGTGTTTTATTGATGCATAGTAACATTAATAAGCATCTTATAAGGGCCTTATTACCTATTAACTAACATCTATTGCAAGTACCTTCATTTAAAAGGTTATCGAGTGCTGGTAGCAGGTTTAGTTATTTCTTCTGGCCAAAATCTTCTGTAGAAAAGATTAATAGATGTGACACTGGCAGCATCAGAACATCTCACTGTAGTTCTGGTTTTCTTATTTTTGGGGGGTAGGTGAAATGATGCACAGTCCTAAAACCTGCCATTTTAATTCCTATTCCAAAACTCACCTGCTGCATGATAACTGCATATGCCTTGAAGCAGAAACAGAGGGATCTACTTGAAAGGAAATTAGAAGTCACATTATTTTCAGGCAAGATAGGATGCAAACCCCTCAGACGAATTGTCAAGGGAATTTCAAGTTGCGAAAATGTCATCAGAGACACCAGATAACATGCAAAGCAGAGAGGAAAAAAAATAAATAAAAATTGTACAAATTTGCTAATAAACTCAGCTCACCTGAAAGGCAAACCCCAGGGACAAAACTCCATCAATCACTTGTACCTGCTTGTAAAGGTCATTGCTGTAAGGGCAGCGTGACAACTGAATAGATGAGCTTTTAAAAGAATTTCATGAACTTTTAGACCTTCTATCATCCTCATTATACCAGCAGGACAGTAAGAGACAATATTAGAGAGATTTTACTGAGAACATTCGAAAAACTGAACTGTGGGTGAGAAAGAAAAAAAGGATTTTGAAGGTGAACGCTTGATTTTTTTATCCAAAGTAAATTGGCTGGTGTAATATCAGAAACCTGACTGTGTTAAAACATTAATACTAATGCAAGAATTCAACCAAAGGGGATAAATATCCCTCTGGTTTACAGCATAATTCAGTTAATCATGTAGCTTGAGTTTTGATTGTAACTAGAAACTGAAAATAATAATAATAATAATAATAATAATAATAATAATAATAATAATAATAATAATATAATATATACAATACCAATTGTATTTGGACAAATAGCTTGAATCTAGAGCATCTCATTTAGGAGAAGTTTGTAAATACCATATATTTTAATTGTTTTGGTGACCACAGTATTGAGATTGTACAATGACATGAAAATGAACACATTTTAAGTTGAGTTACAGACTTGGCCAATGAAGTAGTTAACCAAAGATGTAACTTCAGTAAAACCATGAGTTAATTTTTACGTAAAATACATCAAAAATGTGGCACCTGCTCATTAGAGGAGCACAGAGACGTCATTATCTGTATCTGTTCAACCAATAAAATGATCTGTCTCTGTATCTCTATTCAGGTAGAAGAACAGAAGTGGGCGTGGATTATACGGGAAGTCAGGTTAAATTGTGAAAATGTTTTTTCTAACCTTTTTCTAACCTAATGTTCGTTGGCGATTCAATTGTTGTGCCTTCAAAGCCTCAAAATTATTTAATATATATAATTAGTGCATATGATTAAATATTAAATATATTTCCACATCCTCATTCTGTCATTTGCATCTATATCTATTTATATTTTTAGCTAAACTAAGTTTTATGAACTGTCTCAAGCCCACCTCAACCTCCCCTTTAACTGGAGGAAATCAAAAAAATCCCAAACTGAAAAAATGTTTTATAAATGGAAGGTTTCTGTTTTGCATTGGAAATAGAAACTCTTCCATCATGCACATGGGGAGCGGAACAGACGAGCTACTGTTGCTCAGATTGCTGAAGAAGTTAATGCTGGTTCTGATAGAAAGGTGTCAGAATACACAGTGCATCACAGTTTGTTGTGTATGGAGCTGCATAGCTGCAGACAAGTCAGGGTGTCCATGTTGACCCCTGTGCACCGCTGAAAGCACCAACAATGGACATGTGAGCATCAGAACTGGACCATGGAGCAATGGAAGAAGGTGGCCTGGTCTGATGAATCACGTTTTCTTTTACATCACGTGGATGGCCGGGTGCGTGTGCATCACTTACCTGGGGAACATGTGGCACCAGGATGCACCATGGGAGGAAGGCAAGCTGGCAGAGGCACTGTGATGCTTTGGGCAATGTTCTGCTGGGAAACCTTGGGTCCTGCCATCCATGTGGATGTTACTTTGACATGTACCACCTACCTAAGCATTGTTGCAGATCATGTACACCCTTTCATGGAAACAGTATTCCCTGATGGCTGTGGCCTCTTTCAGCAGGATAAACAAACACAAAGCAAAAATGGTTCAGGAATGGTTTGAGGAGCACAACAACGAGTTTGAGGTGTTGACTCAGATCTCAGTCTAATCAAGGATCTGTGGGATGTGCTGGACAAACAAGTCCGATCCATGGAGGCCCCACCTTGAATCTTCCAGAACTTAAAGGATCTGTTGCTAACATCTTGGTGTCAGATACCACAGCACACCTTCAGGGGTCTAGTGGAGTCCATGCCTCGACGGGTCAGGGCTGTTTTGGCAGCAAAAGGGGGACCAACACAATATTAAGCAGGAGGTCATAATGTTATGCCTGATCGGTGTATATGTAATGGAAATTAAGTGCGTTATGTAAGTTATGTGCGTGATGTAGAATATGTTACATAAGTTAAGTTATGTAGATAAGTTAAGTTTTACTACATATGTGATGTCAATTAAGTAAGTTAACTTATGGACGGAAGTTAAGCCATTTATGTGATATAAGTCAAATATGTTACATATCTAAGTTATAACATGTCAAACTTGACTTTTGGTTTTCACAGGGGACATGAACAGCAGTCTCCTGGTGAAAGCCGGGGCGTGTTTGATGTATCCCTCCACAGGGGTGGACTGGGGCAAAAAATCGGCCTTGGCATTTTTGGCCCAGACCAGCCCACAGCATTATCAGTTGACTGAATCGAACACTGATTTTTGAACACAAAGACAAAATTTGACAGAAAGGTCAGATTTTCAGAATAAAAATTCAAAGACATCTTCAGAGACCTATACAAGCTTGTTGACAAGTTCGAAAAAAAATGCAATCCAGTAGACCAAATTCACTATCCATATGATAGCCCTATTGGACAATAGGTTGTATACTCACCAACTCAAAAAGGCTCTTTTGCCCAAAAGGGAAGCTGACACTGGAACTTAACCGCTCAAGAAAACCTAATGAGACAGAAAAGAGGATGGAATACAAAGAGACAGGGACATTGATAAATGATTGAGTCTCATATGATCACACACATAGTATAAATCTTCAGAAAGGCATTTGAAGAAACTATCTGTATATATATGTTCTGCTGGGTTGTCTGCTGTATAGCAGACAAGCCTTTTGGTGCTGTAGTGACACCTATTGGACAATAGGTTGTATACTCACCGACTCAAAAAGGCTCTTTTGCCCAATAGGGAAGCTGACAAAGGAACATAACAACAACCTATTATGATGATGTGTCTCACTTTATTAGTAGAGCAGCTTTTTCAGTATCTCACTCTTCTCAGCAAGTCTGTCTATCACTGCATCAGAGTCCAACGTCATCAGAACATCTTTCTCCGTGGCCATCAACATAAAAGCCTCCAGTTTGTCAGGTGAGAGGCTGCTCCGGAGTCTATTTTTAATGAATTTTAGGATGGAAAATGTGTGTTCACAAGCCACCTGGGTAAGTGATAATGTCAGGAGGAACTTGTAAGTCAACATGTCAACATGTCAACACCACTTCGATGTACAGAGCATCTTCAGGCTTTCCAAAAGAGCCAAACACTTTCTTTAGGGCTTCATGCTTGGCCCACCAGCGTGTCTCACCAATTGGGGCAAGGCTTCTGCATCTCTTGTCTCCCCCTGACTCTTCCCATATGTTCATCCTTTTAAATGACTCCTTCATGAATACTGCAATATTATTGAGGAGAGCAAACAGGGACCCACTTTTGATGACAATCTGGGTTGTGTCTGCCAGCACTAGATTCAGAACGTGTGCATAGCACCATACATGCACATGGTGGGGGGATTGTGCAGACATCAGTGTAGAGAAGCCTTTGTATTGGCCTTGCATGTTAGATGCCCCATCAGTCGCATTTCCATTGCACATTGTCTTGCTGAGGCCCAGGTTGTCTGAAGCATCCAAGAGCAAGTCAACAAAGGCCTGTCCAGTGGATGAACTGCACTTCAGCACCGCAACAAGCCTCTCATGGACAACATCAGTAACATACCTTAAAATTACAGAGCACTGATCCTGAAAGGTGATGTCCTGTGTTGTGTCCAGTTGAACTGAAAACATTCCCGCTTTTTTGATTTCACTGGAGATGTTTTCTTGTATTAGATGGTGAATTACATCGATCACAGAGTTCACTGTTGTTTTTGAGAGTAAAGTTACGAGGGAACCTCTGCCTTTTGTACCACCAACTTTTTGCTCTTCTCAATGCAGCTATCAATGTGGTCCTTTAAACAGACATCATATTTCCCCAATAGAAGTATAAGTTCTAAGAAATTACCATGGTCTACGGTGTTGTCATCCAGGGTATATGCTGCCTCGTTTTCTGACCGCCTATATGCAAGTCCCCTCTTCCCAAGAACCTTTATGACATCAATGATGCGCTCCAAAACCTGGCGTCTCTTTCGGACCTGTTCTCTGTGAGTTAACATCTGACTGCCACCCAGTAAACTGCCTATGTCCGCATTGGAAGACTTTAAAAGATAAGCTTCAGCACAATTCCTATGTGCCTTGCTTTTTTCATGTTCCTCTGTGCACTGGTGTATATGCCTCCAATCTAACATTCCAGTGATGAAAGGACTTGTTTCAGTTGTTTTACAAAATGCCATACAGATGAAGCAATAAAGCTTCTGAAATTCTTGACTGTAAGTAAGCCACTTTCTACTGGTGCCGTCTTTGCTAAAAAACACTTTCTGCAGCACTGGGTTGTCCGTGTTTTGTTGGGGGTGGTAATTTAAAAAAGACTGCAGATAATTTTGATCAGGGCGTGAAAAATAATCTACGTTTTGTCTAACACACTCCTGGCTCTCTAGAGCTTTTTCTTTTGGTGGCCATTCTGTGCTTTGGCTTGATGTCTTGGGCTGTCTCTCTCCCTCAAGTTCTTTAGTTGACTTGCCCTGAACCTGGCTGAGCTGGACATGGGTGGAGAGTGTATTATTGGATGAGGAAATAGCTCAAATAAAAAAAAATGCAAAAATACATAAGAATCATACAAAAAAAACATGATTTAGTATTATAAAATTTTTGCCAAGCTATATACATATACACTCACTGGCCACTTCATTAGATACACTTGTTGACCAGCCCCCACGAGACACCGGCCCACCGGGACAGTACCCGGTATGCCAGATGGCCAGTCCACCCCTGTCCATCCACTTAGACCTCCGAGAACTGTGATGACTTTGATGTGTGATTTCTACATTCAGACTTAAAGATGTTCCCTGTTGATGTCTTGCTGGCATTCACTCTACCTAAACTGTACATATGATGCAGGCCATTTAACTACCTATTGTGCTCCTATAGTATTACAGAGGCCCCTAAAGGGCCAGTCTGTGTAAATACAGGCTCCAGTCGAGTTTCTCCAGGAGAAACAGACATGCTTGTCCCCTCGTGTGTGTGATCAAAGTCAGAGCGAGGGGAAACAAAAACAGATAAAAAGACAGACTGCGTGAAAGAAACATCTCAAAAACAGCAAGCTGAAAATAACACATTCATCATCATTTCAGTCCCAGCTGTGGATGCACTGGAATTAATCAGGAGTACAAAGAGCCGTGCAGAAACAAAGCCTGTGATGCAGGCCAGAAGAGGCCCGTTAAAGTTAAACTCAATTCCACTGTGTTTATAGACTGTTTCAAACACTGTGACATTTCCCAAATACACCTGATCTGGTAACTTATACAACCTACAGTAAATTGTACTCTAAAAGATCAGAGGGAAAGGTGAGAGCAAAAAAGTCTAACTAACCACCTGACTGGCTCTGGTGTTCATACATATTTATATCATGCTTTCTTTTTTTATGATTATGTTTGGGTCTTTTAGCCTGTATTTGATTAGACAGTCTTACACAGAGGGGAAATAGGGGAGAGAGAGAGAGAGGGGGAAATACATGCAGCAAAGGGCCACAGGCAGGAATCAAACCTATGACTGCTGCTGCTGAGGACTCTTAGCCTCTCTATATATGGGTGTGAGCTCTGCCAGCCGAACTACCAGGGCATTTTTTCATATTTTCTAAGTTGCACTAATTAATATTTTTATATATCCAATAGATCAAATAATTATGTGTAATGTGAAAGATTTTGCCTTTAGGATTATTGTCAACTCTGCAGTTCTCCCCAGCTCTATGGAGCGTTTTAGCCCATTGTTTTGGTTTTATAACCCACACTTGTGAAAACACATAAAACCAATGTTCCAGAGGGCCACAAGAACATGCACATGCAAATGCAACGTTAAATACAGTATATCGATACTGGTAAGTATGCTTGCACTAAAGTGACACTTTTGAGTTTGAAAAAGTAAAATTGGTGTGTAGTCTATACGATCGAACTGGTCTGTGAGGTGCAGCAAAGTCATTGTTTTCAAGCCCAACAAGCCATAAGTTAACATTAGTCAAGTCCCAAGTCAAGACCAATAAGTCTTAATTCAAAACCAACAAGTCCTAAGTCAACATGGGTAATGCCTAAGTCATATCCAAAGTCAAGACCCACAAATCCTAAGTCAACACAGATAAAGCTGAGTATACACTGTGTAATTTTGTGCTGTCCCAGGTGAAAGATGACCATCATAAAAGAAATGTGGTAATACCTTTCGTCAACACAAAATGGTGGTCCTACATCACATTGTGAGAGAGATTCAAAGATGTCTTGCAACCAAATATAACCAGGACAAAAAATTCGAAATTGTAAGAAATTTAGGATATCCATTTCACAATATGATCTTTGTCTACTAACCGAACAACAGGAATGTAGTGTATGTTGATAGATGCAACAACCTGCAAACATACATTTATGTATGCTATTTATCATACCTACCACACTGCAAAATACCAAACGTTACCTAAAGATCTCTTTGCAAAATTTCTTCTCCCAAGCCAAAGTCCCAGGTCAGGAGCAACAAGTCTGTAGGCAACATGGGGAAGTCCCACGTTAAGTCTCAAGTCAAGACAAACAAATCCGAAGTCTCAACCAACAAGTCTTAAGTCAGCATGGGCAATTCCTAAGTCAAGCCCCCTATGAAGACCAACATATCCTAAATAAGTTGAGACCAACAATGTTAAAGGTATATTGATCATACAATTACACAATTAGCACAATTGAACAGTCAGATTCATTCTCTGCATTTAAACCTTCCTAGTATCAGTTGCAGTGGGCAGCTGCTGTGCAGTGCCTGGCAACCAACTCCATTTCTAAACCAGCACCTTGGACAGGTACTGACTGTATGACTTTTTTCCAAGACAAGACCAACAAGTCTTAAGTAAACAGGGGGAATTCCTAAGTCAAATCACAAGACCCACAAATCCTGAGGCAAGACCAGCATGTCCTCAGTCGACACAGGTATTTGTCAAATCACAAGTGAAGACCCACAAATTCTGAGGCAAGACCAACAAGTCCTAAGTCAGCAGAGGTGATTGATTCCTGAGTCAAATCACAAGTCAAGACCAACAAGTTTTGAGTCAACATGATAAGTCCCAAGTCAAGATCAATGGGTCTTGAGCCAGCAGGGGGAAATCCCAAGTCAAGACCAACAAATCCTAATTCAAGATGGGTAAGTCCCAAGTCAAGCCTCAACTCAAGATCAGTAAGCCTTGAATTAAGCTGCCCTAAACTTGTTTTGAGTCCCAAACAAATAATAATTTACCAGATTCATGACTTCAGTCTGACACAAGTCTACTTGAGTCCACATCTCTGCTGCAACTTTATCCATCTACTTGTAAATATGGCCTCATATTGTACTGTATCTGTCCTGTAACAGGTGCGTTCTGGTTCAGTGGGTTTACACCAGTCTAAAAGCTATTTTTGCCTCAGAGAATGCTTCAAAACAATCTGAATGAAAGCAAATGTGGCAACACATAAGCAGATGTGTGTGCAAGTGAACAATGTCTGTTTGTGTGTGTTGCGGGTAATTATACATGGCATCATAGTACTAATACGTTACACAGCTGTGAGGAAATCACAATCATGCATGGAGCCCTGAGTATACACATTCACAAATACATTTAATGGGCTACACCTCTACAACCCCTGGCGCTGACTTGGTGTGTGTGTGCTTTGTGTGTGTGCTGGAGTTCTGGAAAAAATTAGGAAAGTCGTCCTGCTCAATATGGTCAACATGAATGAAGTGACCTGTGTGAAAAGCCAGGGTTTAATCAGTGAGACTGGCGTTAAGTTTCACATACTTTTCATTAATTGCAGTCTGGAGGGTTTCAGTGATTTGCTCTGGGACTGAAATGTTAAGGAGAGCAAAAGGTCTCAGGTATCATCAAAACCTCAAAGGTTGTTTGCCAGAAGGATAAGGTATTCACATTTGTAGACTTGTTGGTTTACACCCATTTCTCTTGAAAAAGAACTCCATGCAACTTCAAAAAAGTATTAAAAAAATTGAGAGAATTAATTTCAAGGCAGCTGTTTTCACTAAATCTAGTCTGAAGTCAAACTCAGAAAGTTCTTATGAGGTCAAAATCAATGTTAATCAATGTTAATGTTAATGCTTCACTGTACGAAAGCACCAACTTAGTTGATTTGGGTGAAATGAGATCATATTTTATGGAGGAAATATTTTCTGGTTTGCCCTCTGATGTCCTCTGACTTCTTAGCTCTAAATCAGTTATTTAATTACAGAGCTTTCCTGGTAGACAGATGGCTTTAGCAGCATACTTGTTGCTAAAGTAGCTAATGGTAACTGTTAGCTGTTGTTGGTTGGCAACAGAACCAGGCAGAACTGGGTTCAGCAGCCTTCCAGTGAAGATGGTGGGTCACTGGGACCTAGGGTTGCCAACTTTTTCACTACTAAATAAGGGACAGGTGCATGGTGCCATGGTGGTGTGAGCATGATGTGTGAATACAGTGTATATTCATATTCTGATTCAACTGGAAACACAGAAAATGTGTATATTCCCTTTAATTTTTACTGTATTATTATGTAACCTCATAAACCTCAAAGAAACCAAATAATCAGCTGCTTGGTCTGGTATCCAAAAAAAGCTGTCCTGTTTCCGCTGAAGCATCTTCATTTTGAACTTTCTGACTTCCTCGTACACATCTGTGGTGCAGAGCTTTGTTTCCTCCAGTTTTTTAATGAGTTGGTCAAAAATACACCCCACGTTGTGAAAACAGCACAGGTAAATCTCAACAGCTGCAGTTTTTTCTTCATCCTCAAAAATCCTCCTCAGGGCTACAGGACAGGTCTCCCCGAGTGACCTTAAATATGACATCAGAGCTGGCCAGCTCTGGAGGAGACGATCAACAGCTGGATGAAGGGGGAGCCATCGTGTGCAGACATGACACAGAACGTCAACAAAAGAAAGAAATGCATGCAGTTCCTCTCCTCGGGAAGCGGATACTGAGAAGTGACTGTAGATCTTCATAACAACAGACTCAATATCCACTGACAGCTGATCGCAGATGTGCTTGCAGGTGTTGTGCGCTATGTGCGCTGGGCAATTAGCTTTCAGAAAGTGATATATTTTTTTGCAGGATTTGGTGCAAATGCGCTGTATACAACTGATGCATGTGAGGGGGCCAGTGACTGGCTGACAGGCAGTGTGATTGGCATATGATCTGCCACTGCCGTTTTATCTGATCTAGGATCTGTAGAGTGCAGTCCGCTGTATTTACAAGAGTTAACAGTCAACATACGGGACATTTGAGGTCCCATATGAGACAAACCAATTTAGCCCAGCCTCTAAGACTATTAGCAAATACAGCACTGTGGTCATACTGAGCTAACGGCAGTTAGCAGTTAGCTAACTTACTTTAGCTTGGTTAGCCCTAGGATGCTGTCAGCCAAACCTTGCAAAAGCACCACCTCGATACTGTAGCCTATAGTCCCTGTCATCAAACTGGCTTCTAGTGGTCTTGGAGGCTTTTTCGGCCCTGTACTGGCCATTTTCACTGGAAGCTAATGTGACCGCTCTCCCTCCTAGCGTACTATCCATGGACTGCTTTAGCTGCAGGGTGGTGGCACATAACACACAGTGCTATTGGCTACTGTAAACGCCAATCAATACCTTCGACAAGTCCCTCACTAACTGCCCAATAAGTACTCCACTAGTCGTTTCATGGGAACTTAAAGTTTTGATGTGAACAAAAAAGTTCTGCTGACTTGTAATTTATTTTTGAGATATTTTACTTTTGTAGATAAACTTGAATCTCCAACTTTTAGAAACCCCAAAATATTCTGTATTTCAAAGACTGATCACAGAGAGCTGTGAAGCTGACTTGTCATTATTTGGGTGCTTGAAAATGTAATGGTTTCAATTGAAAATATTAAATTATTAACCATTATTCTCTTCCACTTTAATGAGTTTACTCAACAACTTTTGAAATACAATGTTTGTTGTTTCTAAAACTCAAAGGTTCCAGTTTTTCTCAGAAGAAAAATAAATGTTCTCAATAAAAGATTATAAGTCGCCAAAACTTTTATTTTGAGTTTGATTCAAAACTGAAGATATCAGTATTTCAGAGTTTTTTTTTTGGTTTTTTTTTGGTTTTTTACAGTGTTTATGTAAGATCAATGAATCTTCTCACAACAAACAGCATTCTCACTTTCTCCCATAACACTTGGAGGAAGCTGTTGCTGTGACTGGAATTTGTGTTCTCATTCCAGGCACAGCAAGAACTTGGATTAATTACACATACAAACAAACTAATAGAGCCAAACCCAAAGCAATATCCACTGGCGTCCGAGCAATGTCACAATGTTAGGTCTGTTGTCAGTGTGGGTGTTTACAGCCACAAGAGTACGAACACATAATAGAGCTGTACACTGCAGACAATTGGAACAGAACATTCCTTTGGGAAAATTCTTATAAAAGTACAGAAAAAGATTCAAATGGTATTAATTAAAGATTAACGAGGTGGTAAACTGTCTTGGATAAAACTGGTGGAATATGTTGATCATTTCTCTGTTTACTGTGGTTACCTGATTAAATGCAAATTTGTTTGTGGATATGCATAACTAAAGAATATCCACTTAAATTGGAATTTTAATACCTCCTTATCCAGTAAAAACCAATGAAAAACATATTTTTATTGTTAATTTTAATAACATGACTAACTTTTATTTGCATTTCTTAGTTTGTTGGGGCATTTAACAAGAACAATAAAAACAAAAAGAAAGCAAAAGAAAAATTCAACTGATCGCAAACATTTTGAATCTCTACCAAGTTCACATCAACTGCTAGGCTAAAAACAAGGCTTACCTACTCTGTTGCAGGCCACATTTTGGCTCAAAAACTGACATCCAGAGAAAAATTTGGTCTCATCTTAAACCAGAGAATCTGCAGATTAATTTCATCCCTGACATTTGTATTTATTTAATATGATCCACTAAAGTTAGGCCCCATACCCAAGGAAGAAATCTCTGTTTTTGCGTACTTCTTTGGCCACTGTTGCTGCTATGTGGTCACCATATCAATGAGGTCAACATCTGGCAGTAAACAAATACAGTGTGCAATTAGAGGTGCAGATCTTGCTACAAAATCAACTGTAACTCGCTTAATTCTGGACAGATTTTCATGAAATTCAGTTTGTTATAAACATGAGATATTGAACATGACAGTAGTTACTTGTTGGAATTAAATTCAGTTACTGGGGGTGATCCAAACAGCTGTATGCCAAAACATGAAGCCTCTGAATAGACACAACCTCTACTGGGACATGCAGGTTCTCACCTATGAACAGATGACAGTGTCAATTATTTAGAATTTCAGATTTCTCTATCTGTTGTATTATTGTGAAGCTGCCTGGTTACTTGTAATGTTATAAATAGATAATAACATCAATTTAATTATAATTTTATACAGTTTGGTGAACCCAGGATACTCTAACACTTACTATGCATCTTAAAGAAAACTGAGACTACAGCATTATTCAAAATTTGCAGATCTCCACTGGTTGCATCAGGCAGTTGTGGTGACATTGCAGTAGGTGCTTCACCAGCTATTGCCTGGCAGAGATCTGCAATCTACTGAGTGCATGCTTGTAGTTAGTAACTGTATTTTCACTGAAAACATCAAGAAATGTCCAAAAATGGTGTAGTGATATAATAACTGAAACAAATGTGCAGTAAAAATTAAAAAAGTCTATAATCAGAGAGTGTTTCCATGTTAATATTAAGGTTTTGTAAAACAAGAACCAGTATTTTGTCATGAATGTTCA
Source organism: Lutjanus erythropterus (assembly GCF_056507025.1). NCBI lineage: Eukaryota > Metazoa > Chordata > Actinopteri > Lutjaniformes > Lutjanidae > Lutjanus > Lutjanus erythropterus. The sequence goes on along the minus strand of NC_139337.1, from coordinate 3,709,684 downwards.
TTTCTTGGAAGGAAACCACCTGAAAATATCTGATTCAAAAATTGTGTGTGAAATAAACAGGTATCACTTCTCAGAATATGCTCTGTATAGAAAACCATGGTGGAGAAGAGACACTGTGTGGAAAGTCAAACTTTAAGATTATTATTATTTTAGTTGATCATTGTGACAGAGACGACAAATCCCCGTACCAAAAATATAATGTATACACTGCACAAAAATCATTCTACTGTTGCAGTCACAGTGCAATTTAAATAAAATTAATTCAATAATGTAATTAATAAGTTATTATGTTGCTAATTGTACCACTGAATTTTAACACTGACCTTTAAAAAAAAAGCTACACTATTATAGCAATCACATGTCAAAACCCAAAAATAAGGTGGTGTTTTGGTGCCCTCTAGTGGCCAATCATCACCACTACAGGCTGAACAGTGTTTTGTAACACAAGTACCTATCAACTGTACCAACACAGCAGAGACAAATACTACCTTCTCAAAAATACTTTAAAAAACCTGGCTACTAACAAAAAACTTCCATATCTACTGGGTGACATACAGAAGTGTACAAACACTTTTTTAAAAACTTAAGAGTTTGAGCTGAGCTCAAAACACAAAAATCTATCACAGCACGTTGCCTGGAAATTTTGAGTTGTCTTAACTCGACTTACAACTATGATAAATGAAAATTCAAATGTTAAAAAAAAAATTATTATTTATTTCCATATAATTATTTACCAAAGTTAAGGCCACTGGCTACAGAGTCATATGTGGCTCTGGAGCCTTAGGTTGCAGACCCCTGCTGTAGGACAACATCCAGTTTTTAGGTTGTACAATAGACCTTTTTCACAGCAGCCATTTTTATATACAGTAGCAGTGTAAACAAGGTGTATCCAATGACAATGACAAATTAAGGTCGTGTTACATTTGTAGCAGAGTCTTTACAGTCAGCCCACATGTACAACCTTAAATATTTTCATTAATTAGTAACATTAGTGTGACACGTGTTTCCACATTTACTATTTCATCTCAAAATGGCTGCTGTAAAAAAAGGTGTATTATGACTGAATTACTACAAGTGTTTACATTATTATTCAGGGTTATTATATATTATATACGTTTCCTTTATTTTGGTCCTATATGTTAAAGATGAACAAATACAGACACACCACTGCCTCATAAACTATATTTAATAACGACAGCAACGGGCTGATTTACAACCAGGAATGATTTTTACTGGACTCATTCTGAGTGTTATATCACACAAATGTTACATATCATTAAATGTTTTTTATTTTTTTCTCTTTCTTTCCACGAAATGGTTACTTAAGCCATAGCGTGATGACGTATACGGTTACGTATGACACATGTAACCCACAGTTGCGCAACTGCTTCTGGGTAACTGCACGTTGACATTGGGACAGTAACCTGAAACAGGAACACAGCTGACTTCTCCTACAGGTTAGTGGGATATTTCTCTCGCTTTAACATGTTTCTGTCTCTGTTAATTATGACAGTGAACTGAAAGAGACTACTTAAATGTGTTATTACCGCACCATCATGTTAAAAGGAGGTTATATCTAAAAGCAGACAGTCAACATATCAGCTAACGTTAGCATAGCTGCTTCTTAGTTTGGCTAATAGTAGGTAAAAGAAAGTAGAGCGACTGACATTAGTTACTTAACCTGACAAGCAGACTGATGTACTGTCTCGTTTATTACAAGTTCTTTTCATTTAATTAGAATATGTTAATATGAAATGTTGAGGGCATTCACGCATCAAGCTGTTAGCTAACGCTGCTAACTTGTCCAGTCGTGGCTGTGCTGAAGCTTTGATGCTAACGTTAGCCGAACGTGAGGTTAATCAAGGATAACTTCAGGCAGGAGAACATGTGAACATCAAAAGTTAACCACCTCTAAATAACCTTTGGACTTATATATTCAGCACATCTTTAATCACATTAATGCTTTGTTACTGATTTTACGTCTCGTGATATTAGCTAAATGCTGTTCTGATGCTTTTCTTGTGTAAAGCTCTTTGAATCCTTTATTGACTGGTGTACAAACACACTGTGTCACCCTTCAAACCGATGTCTTTGCTAACTTGCAAGTATAATTGGACTGATTCATTAAACTAGAAGTCTTCTGTCCCAGTTACCTCTGTAAGGTCTGTCAGGTTAGTCATTATCAGCACCTCCACATCAGAATCAGCTTTATTGACCGAGTACGTGTTCACACACAAGGAATTTGACTCTTAACATTGTTCTCAATATGCTTACACATTTAGAATAAACGTAACAGATAAGGACAAGGACAGTTAAAGGCGAATCGTTGATAGGGCTGTTATTTGTACACGTATTAAAAATTTGGCATGCTTGGTAAATATTAGAGCAGATAACTTAACTATCAACTGATATTGGTTTGTCAGCTATATTCAGGTCTGGGTCTCTATTTGCATATTTTTGCCAGTAAATATCGGTTATAATAATATCTGATTTGACAGATAATGTCAAAGTATTTAATTTGAATTCTTAGACATAATGCTCTATAAATGCCAAAGTATATTTGAAGTTTTTTGATGAACTTTATGAGAAAAACTAAAGAGCTGTGGAATGTCAAATTATGCTTCTTTGCTAACTACATCTTAAACTTCTTACCCATTTATATTGTGAAATTATTGGTTATTATATTGTTATGTATGTTATCGGCATGAGAAACATGTAATGATTATTTATTGTATTGGCTGAAAAAAAAATCCATATCATGCATCCCTAGAAAAAATAAGTGTGTATATATTCACACACAAGGATATAAGGAGCACCAGCACCCAACTAATTAAATAAAAACTGACATACAAGTCAAATGTTCTGTATGTTGTGAACATTACAATGCAAAAGACATAATTTTGTGAATGGATATAGTGGGAGAAGATGGTTATGTACAGTACATTGCATGAATACATGCCAGTATACAGTACAGATATGCAGGATTCATATTGTCCATGACAGTGCACAATGTCTATATTACTATATTACTTGAACAATGACTGAATCAATTGATTTTTTTTCTTTCAATTAACTAATCTATTAATTGACGAACCCTAATATGCAATATGTGCAACATGCAGTAGTCTGAATACACTCGTCACCCACACAGTCCTCATTTATTTTTATTTGTGTAGTCTTTTGGTATTAGTATGATGTTAGTATTAGTACTGTGTTGTACTTTATTTACCTAATTGCATAAATTCTCTATTTAAAATGTTGACCAGTGCTCTTAACTGCTGAGCTGACTTGTTCTTCATGTCTTACACATTTCATTGTACTGCTGACCCTGTGTCAACCTATAAATGACTAATTAAATCAAATTTAATCTGTGTCTGTTTCCACATCAGACAGGGCAGGATGGGAGCTTCCTTGTCCACACCTGTTGCTCCTGTAGTCAGGGCGGAGGCCATGATGGCCGCCCCTCCCCAGGGCTGCCCCATGCACCAAGAAGCACAGCCTGTCAAAGGTACTGCTGCAGGAGGAATTGGACTTGTAACTACTATTATATCATTATATTATGTCAATGTCTTTTTACAGTGTTTGCTAAAATTATATTAACATATTGTAATTTGTTTCTTTGAATCTGCTTTTTCTTAGTGTCTCCACCTTCAGAATGTCCCATGCATCAAGCTCAGCCTGTAAAAGGTACTGCTACAGGAAAGATGAGGCTATTATGATATAACACAGCATTGCATAATGATATGTTTTTTTTTAAATTGTTGCTAAAATTATTGTATTAAAATAATGTGATTTGTTTATCTGTGTCTGCCCATCTTAGTGTCTCCACCTTCAGAGTGCCCCATGCATCAAGCTCAGCCTGTAAAAGGTAGGCCTATCTGTTAAGATCGAAGCATGCAGGCCTGTATAATTTATTTGTGACGTGCCTTTACTACGGGTTATTATGGGTTGTTATAATTTGTTGTCATAAAGCTGTCCTATGCTGGATTAGATTTGTGTTGTTGCATCCCTCTGCTGTTGCCTCTTAAACATTATGCAAGTTTAGGAAATTTTCTTTTCTTGACTTGCAGCTTTCATGCTGTTGTTTTGTTGAAAATAATTATTATATATATTATATTATTAATAAAGTTTTAGGCTCGTACCATCCAGGGTTTTGTTCCCACTATGCCTTAATCAGGTGTTCTTGTCTCCCACAGTGGTGTCTCCTCCCCCAGAGTGTCCGATGCATCAGGCAGAAGCAGGTCCAGCTCACCAGGATCGGGCCTACGATTTTGTGGAGTGTCCCATGAAAGCAGCGGCAGGCATGAAAAGTGACATCGACCCATCAAATATGGTACCTGCACCGCTTTAGTGTTGAGGGAAAAAGGGGAGTGGGTGCTGGGTGGGTGTGGAAGGGAGTGAGAGAATGAAAGCCAGGGCTCTAGACTAACAATTTACAATTCACAAAAACAATTTGAACCATCCTGTAGTGAATGTAAACTGTCCCAAAATCAGAATGTTATTTATTTACTTTATTATCATCTTTATTATTTAGACATATAATAAGTCACCATTAAAGTGTTCAAGAAATAATTACATTTATTCATTTAACTCTTGTTTCTTATAATTTTATATTTAGTACATACACTTTTTGTTAACTGTCTGTTGTCACATTAAACTGCAGTTGCATGCAGGTCTGTCAGCCGAGAGATACTTATGCCTAAACGTTAGATTTTCTCTTACTCTTAAACTTCATTAATTTTCTCCTGGATGAATTATCTTTCAACTCTGTTGTAGTGTGGATTGTGTTGTTGAACTGACTTTACTCAATGTGTGTGCGCGCAGATGCCTCCACCCAACCAAGTTCCAGCTCCCGACCAGCCCTTCAAGCTGTCCCTCAACAGAGAGGAGTCCACCATTCCCCGTCACAGCACAGAGAAGAACTGGGTTTACCCGTCTGAGCAGATGTTCTGGAACGCCATGCTGCGGAAAGGGTCAGCACTCCTCGTCACAGCTGTGAATTAATGTTCTACTGTGTTTTCTCAGAGATTTCTTTTCTGATTAAAATCTCATGTTTCTTTGAATTAAAAATGATGTACTCTTGAAAAAATCCGACTCTTAAAGGTGACAGCAGTGTCACAGGCAGTAAAGAAACTCTGGGTTGGTTCTCTGGGACTCTCTATAGGTGGCGCTGGCGTGAAGACGACCTCTCTGCTCACGATATGACCAACATCATTAAAATTCACAACACCAACAACGAGCAGGCCTGGCAGGAGATCCTCAAATGGGAGGCCATGCATGCAAAGTGAGTTAAACTGTAGAACTGGCCTACAGCTTTCCATTCACACACATCTGTTCTGAGAGAAATGTACAAATGTTAGTTTGTTCACTGAAAATGATTGTTTCATTTATCTCGTGTTTTCTTGCAGTGAATGTCCATGTGGGCCGACCTTAAAGAGGTTTGGTGGTAAAGCCAAAGAGTTTTCGCCGAGGGCTCGCATCCGCCACTGGATGGGGTGAGCTCCTTCATACTTTGATCTCATTTATAGTTATACTTGGTATTAAAATGGGACGTATGTCTGGATACGTTGGACCTCATGCACAAAGATTTTTGTATTCTTATCTTAAATTTAAATTTTCTTCAAATAAGGGGCTCATATGAACACGCCACGTCAGATTCAACAAACGCACGTGACTTCAGATAACTGTGTAAATTATCTACTTGTGCGTATTTGAGTGCACGTGCATGACATATGTAGCTTTGTGCTACATATGTCAGGAAGTGTTCATCCATGAAAATGGCATCAAAGAGAAAAAGGGAAAACTTGGTGAGGTTGGAGTTTGACGTCCTGCTTTCAGAGATCCGTGAAGGAAAATTTTAACATTGTCATCAGTGAAATTAAAAGTGAATGCTGTAATGCCTTGTTACTGGAGGGCCAGACTGTCACTGTAATAAAGAATCAAAGACTTAAGAGGAACTCACCACAGTAAGGGGCAATTGATGACTGCAAAAACAGAATAAGTGAGGATGTTCATCTGGACAGACTTCATTACTCTCGGGACCTTGTAAATTGTGTTTATATCTGAAAGACAATTCAAAATCTGAGAAAACTGATGAATGCCGCAAGTTCTTATAAGTAACTTGTACACACCACTTAAGAACAAATCTGTTCGTATGGGTGGTTCTTGCAGGAGGCCCATTGTCTGGATAATAAACAATCTGATCTTACCTTTACATTTACATCTGGTTATTTTTAATGTGTTCTCGTTCTTCTCATTGAGATCAGCTCTCTGTCCTTCAGAGTAAACCTGCACCAGAACTGTGGAAAGTTTACAGAAGCACACATTCAAATGTGATTCAAATGAGTGCACACTGGATAAATCTTCCATGGACATGTATAAATATACCACCATGTGACATCTCAGGCTCTGAAAAAGGGCTTGCGCTTGAAGCATTAAATACATATTAACAAATGTTCATGGATGCATTTACAGATGCAATTTTTCCTGTTTGTCACTAATATGAGGTGGCAGCAAATTTCCCCCAGACTCCCCTAAAAAGAGAAACTGGCCAAAAGAATTCACAATAACAATGTTTTTGCAATATCTATATTAATTTTGAAAATATTTTCTCAGCTTAATTCATCTTTAATCTATCTTTATTTGGGTTATTGTGCGTTTTGTCTTTTTGACAAATTAATTACAATCAAAATCCAAGTATCGGGAGGTGGAGAGCCTGAAACTTGTAATTCATTTCTCTGATGCATCTCCTCTTCTTCAGCTATGAGCTGCCTTTTGACCGCCACGACTGGATCATCGACCGCTGTGGGAAGGAGGTTCGCTACGTCATCGACTACTATGACGGTGAAATCAACAAAGACACCTACCAGTTCTCCATCCTGGACGTACGCCCCGCGTTCGACTCTTTAGGAGCCGTCTGGGACCGCATGAAGGTGGCCTGGTGGCGCTGGACCTCCTAAAGGACTCTGACACGTGCACACACACACATATTGGTCATTGGTGAATTCAGATGCACACATACGGGGACTGTGAGGACTTAACAGGAGGTGTGGTGCTGTGAAAAGAAACTTAAGACTCATGAAGAAACAGAAATACAATGTTAGTTTTAGCAAAACCACTCACTTCGATTGTATGAAGCTTCATCTGCTCATCTGATTGATTTCATTGCAATTCACAGGGTTTTAAAAGCAGCATGTACATCTACAGTAAGCTAGTAAAGTGTTTGTCAGACAGGTCACATGTGGCTCACACTGCCTCACTCTGAGCTCACTGACTTAAAGGAGCACTCTACCAATCTAACAAGTGAAGTTCATCAGAAGAAATACTGTAAAACTGGAAATAAATAGAATGTCCTCTGTGGCTCTGGATGAGCTTTGAGAAGATAACACACTGTGACATCATCAGGGTTATCTAGGACCGGAGGGTACACATTTCTAACTGAAAGAATGCGTCAGACTGGAGGTACTGAATTTAAAATGCATGGGTCAGGTTAAAAGAAAGGTGCTATTATGTTACATTATGGTAAATGTAGGATAACTAAAGGAGACTAAAAGCCAGGATACCATTATCCTCCTCTGCTTCGATTGACCTTCTTGCTTTTTAACGCCTCTTGCTTTTAAAAAATGCAATACTAAATTGTTGGAGTAGCCCTTTAAGTTGAAAGTGTCCACATATCTACACGTTTTTTTTTATTCTGCAGAAACTTCATGATTGTTGCTTCTGTTTTGATTTATCTCATATGGCAGCTTTGAATCAACAAATCATTCTTTGGAAGCAAACATTTACCACTAAAGAATGCAGGAAAGTGCAATGCCTCAGCATTTTAATATTTAGTCTATGATTCCAGTAGCCCATATTGTTCATTTGGAGGGAAAATACTGTATAATTTCAGCTTAAATCTATAGGAATTTAATTGTCGTTGATATCAATCAAACGTAAACATTTTAAAGACAATATTTAGCATGTTGCCTTTGTTTGATAGTTGAGAAAGACGGAATAGAACAGGGTAAGTTCAGGTTAAAACATACGTGTCTTAATCACTAGGACCCCCCCCCAAAGTTAGTCTTTTCCTATTTCACTCTTGTGTTTTTGCAGAAACGGTCCAAAAATGCTGCCAGGCAAAAACCTGTGGTGGTCTGCTCGTAATGACTCCAGTGGCAGTTTGAGTTCATTAAATTTCGGTTGTCCTCGCTTCTAGACAGCAGCCGTGTTTCCATCAGTGAATTTTTATTCGTGAGTCTTCAATTTGAGGAGTTATTTCTTGCAGTGGAAAATGGAAACACTTTGTGAATCAGTTTTAACGTCGCAAACATTTGACTGATCGGCTGTGTCCTCATGGTTCTATAAAACATCCTTAATTGCTCCACACAGATCTGATGGAACCTTCCTCACTCACAAAAATGTCTGATTTCCATCCTGTTTTCTACATCATCTTTCACTGTTTGAACCAATGAAGCTTTTTTTAATTATCTTGTTGTGTCCTCTTCCTCTGCAAATGCATAATGGTTTTCTGACTGGAGAACTGGTGCCACCTACTGCTTATCTCCATGAACCAGCTCCTAATATTTGCATAAATAGTGGATGGAAACAGGCTTTCATTGACGAAGTTCTGTTAAAATGTGCGATACATTTGGATGGAAACACGGCTGGTGACCTGCTGACTCACTCACTTTGACTCGTCTGTCCTCTCTCAGCCTTTGTATCTGCTTTGACTGTAAGGAAACCAGGAACATCTGTATTGATGAGCTGAGTTTGACAGATCACCATGACAACTGTACAGTGGGATGTGTATGGGACTAGTTAGCCTTGTTGGGTGGAGCTTCAGGATTTATAGTTATATTTTTTTAAAGAGATAAAGATGGATGTGAGCTTCGCTATTGAACCCTTTCCCTTCTTGTTTAGTTTGCTCTGACCTCCTCAGCTGGACATGTGGTGTAGACGACTGTAGCTTTTTTGGAGGTAAAATTTAAAAGTTAATATACTGTCATATTCTTACAGCCAAACTCAGTGACTCAGTTCATCTGAATTTGCTTGGGTCTAAATCTCCATCTGCTCTTGCCTCTTCAAAACTGTCAGGTCTCTGTGTTTCAGCTTTGGTATATAAATTTTTTGCTGATGTTCAGATTTTTATTTATTGTTTTATGAATGAGTGTAAACGTCTGTGTGCAGAATCTTGATGCTTTTGTTCCCAGGAGAAGTGTTCTTCTATCTAAAAATGATTTTACTGGCTCTGGTGGTCATCTAAACTATCAATAAAGCTGGTCCTCTTCCACCTCTGAAAAATATTTGCCTTTCTCGTGGAAACTTTTTTTTTACACACTACATGGCCAAAAACCAGGCTGTAGAGCATTGGTGAGGTCCCATTCTGATGTTGGGCTGTAAGACCTGACTCAGTCTAACGTCAAAGTGACACAGTAAACTGAAAAACCATGAGTTTACAGAGCTGCTTTTTTGCATGTTGACACTGTTATGTTGACACAGGAAAGAGACAAAGACAAACTGTTGACACTCAGAACACTGTTGTCTCTTGTCTAAACCCAGGGGTCTCCACTGTCACTTTGGCAAAACATTATTTCTTCAACATTTTAATTTTCATTTATAATTGTTGCAGGTCTGTGGAAAAAGTTGAGAAAACTCAAAACTTCAAGGCAATGTACCATAAATTGAGGTTTGAGCTCAACTCTTAAGTTTTGACAAGGTTTTACCAGCTACTAATCTTAGTCCTAGAACTCCACAAATTATTTAAAAATTCAAGTGATTCAAGTGAAAATGAGTGATGCTTAAAATGCTAATATTTTCAATTAAAACCATTTAGTTTACAGCTACCAAAATACTAACAAATAGGTTTGCAGAGCACTGTAACCAAATTTTGAAATATGGTTTTCTAAAACTCAAAGATTGAAGTTTATCTAAAGAAGAAAAGTAAATCATCTCAACTGAAGATTTTAGGTTTATGAAAGTATGTATCAAAACAAGTTTGAGTTGGGCTCAAAACTTGAAACTCAGCTATTTTTGACAGTGTAGAGTGATTCTTACATTTGCCAGCTGTAAAAATATGTAGCCCAGACAACATCAGATTAAAAAAAAAAGTTTGTATATTGAATCAAGTCTATGGTTCGGTGTCTTTATCTCTTAACATTGACAGTGGCTCATCTTCTTGACTCTCTGTAACTTCTCTGTGATGCCAAATTAAAAAAAAAAAAGTCTTCAGGGAAAACAGACAATTTAATTGTTGCGGCTCCAGACAGATTATTTTTCTATTGTTGAGGGGAAAAGTTGCAGACCTCTGGTCCAGACAAAACTGCACATACAGCCACAGGCCATTTGGATATAGTGTATTTTTAGCACCATCTGCTGGACATGATGCAACATTGCACCTGGTTATAACAGCTGAATGTATCTCAGCAGTTTGACTCAGCTGTCTAACAAACTAAACCAGGATTAAACAGCTTCATGATGAGAACAGAGGTAGGTCTAACTCATGACTGGTTTATTTCAAACACAGAGCTGAGACATCGAGCACTGATTCACATCAACTGAAAGAGAAACATGTACAAAATCTGATGTTTACAGCCACAGAGTCTTCAGTATATCAGCAAAAATGAACAAAAGCACCACCTCAAACAAAGCGAAACACAACTTAACCCTTGTGTGGTGTTCATGTTTTTGTTACTCAATGTTTGCAGGTCTGGTGGACCCACTGCATATTTAGGTTTTTAAATCAACACAGCCATAACAATTAATGTAAAAATACTTAACAGATGTTTACTTTATCTCAATTACAATCAATACAGTCAATATATATAGTTAATATTTGCCATTCACATTTTTCAGTGAGTGTGCTATTTGTTTTCTCTGATGGTGTTGATATCTGGATTTTTAGTGTTTTTCTGAGTTCTTAAAGCAACATGTTTTAGGCCACTGATGAGCTCACAGGTCATCATTATAATGTGATTTCAAGATGAAGTGCTGAAATTCAACAAACATGTAAAGATGACGATATGAATTAGAATAGAATAGCTTTTAAAAAAGAAAAAGAATAAAATTAAACTTAGAACAGATTTTCAGTACATAACAGAATATTGTACGTCTGAAAAGGAGTAGAGGTAATGTACTTATCTGATCAATGAACTTAATCATGAACAGTCCCTGAACTGAACATGAACTGTCCCTGTTCACACCATTAATAGCTACTTATTGCAATTCATCCTCTTTATACATTCATCATCTTTATGTACTTCCTATTTATATATCCACTATCAACCTTTATGTGCATCATTTTTGTGCACACATAATCTATATTTGTCTTCTATACACATGCATCTATAATTATACTCTTTAATCATCAAAGAGCATCATTCTTGAGTCAAACAAGCCTCCTCCTCCCTGTACCTCACAAACATACACAGCAACAATCCTAAAGCAAAACAATGCAAATCAGGTCAGACATATTAAGTCCAATGTATGAGAAAACCTGATTCACTCCTCTTCAGGTCTGTCAGTGCACTTTTGAAGCTGAACAGCAGAGGGAGGTGTTTCACTAGAATTGGCATTTTAGAGGAGCGCATAAATAACAACATCCCACATGAACACAAATATAAATGTTCAGTCATGAGTCCTCTTTTTATTTATTTATTTTTTGTTCACATTGATGGCTGTTATCCATGATAGTTATCATGATCATGGTCAATGTGGTTTTATACATTTCACCCCATGATGAAACTTTCTTTACAGCAGGTTTTCTTCCTGTAAAATCTTCACAGCATGTGTCAGCAGTTCAGGTTCTATTACGGGACAGTTTTGTCTGCATTGTTCCCAGGGGGGCCACATTTTACAGGTGGTGTAAACACAGGCCCATTTTGAACATGTCGAGCGTTTCACTGCTGTGATCACTGTTGATGCCTTAAAAAATCTGTCATCAGTTTGTCATTTTCTGTCTTTTCAACAAACACCTGTTTGTACTTGTGAGGCAAGACATATTTATTATGTTTAAATAAAGATATTATTTATCCGATACATTTATTGGACTTCATTTCAGCACCGTGCACTGGTCAAACAAGTAGCCTCAGTGTGCATATCTCTTCACATGGGGTCAGGATTCATGTTTTACACTTAAGTTTTTGTACAGACTAAAGCCCCACTCCATTTTTATATTTGATATTTTTTTATTTTTCAGTCATTCCCTGACAATACTGATGAGCCACACTGTTTTGACATATAATTTAATTTTGTGTGCAGTGTTAAAAATAACCAGCTGTGGCAAAAATGTCTAGTCTCAGACAGCGGCACTCCATTAAGTAAAGGCTTATGTGTTTTGCACTAAAGTTGAAGTCTGACACGACTGTTGGAACAGCTGAACCACACAGTTTCTTTCTGACTTTCTAGACATTGTTGTCAGAAGTGATGTTGCATGAAAAGTAAAGGTTAACTCACATTCATTCATGCGGGGAGACGCCATCGCAGCCATGGCGGCTTGTTCACTTCAACTAGAACAGATGCTGAGGTCATCCTTCATGTGTTTTTGTCACTGCTGACCATTTAGCCCCTCCCTCTCCAGTGACAACCAGAGAATAAAGCACCCAGAGGCAAATTGTACTTTGTGATTTTGCGGTAATGTTAGACTATATAAATAAAACTGAGTTGACTCTAGCGGGCTCCACGGTTTGGCGATAACCACGTCCCACCACTCTGGGACAGGGTCTTCCCTGCCAGGATGTAATAGTAGCTAGTTAGCTGATGTAGATTGTAAGTGGCTGAGCACTCAGCTCGGATAATCGGCTTATTAAGCGATGCAACCCCGGCTAGTGGTGGGTGGCTGCATAACATCTTAAAGGCAACAGTTAACCAGCATTGTGCATTAATAAAATATTGATAAATAGTTTAACTGACTTGTGAGGGTGGAGACATTTCGAATCATACAGATGACTAAATGTGCACATCCCTATTGAAAACCCACATGTGACAGTGATGTGAGTCTTTAAATGTTGACCTGTTCCTTTAAGGCCCATGAGCTGGTATGTGTTCAAGCATTTCTATCATGTATTAGCCGAGGCTTTTCGTTGGTAACAGTTCCTTTATGAGTGTCTGGATTTTTATGCTTCTTTCTACCCATGGATGATGGGAAATGTGTTCTGCCTCTTTACTTTACTAAACCTGCCTCCTTTAGTTCTTCTTCAGCTAATTACTTCCTCTCTGTCCTCAGATGGCTTCAGACAACCTCAGAAAATATAAAACTCACAGTCCAAAGTGCACATATGGCCTCGTTGAATTGCTGATCAGCTGTGGGTTATTCATGTAGGTGGATGGTGCGGGAGCTGAGAGCGCAGTGAGGGCGGTGAACACAACATGTCTTGTGGCTGCTGCAGTGCATTCTGGTCTATTAAGAGTTCTGTCAGTGCAAGAGCAGGTCTGTCTGTCTCCTGACTGATGGATTCCTCCTGCCTGTATGATTGTTGAAGGAAAACATCTCTGTCTGACAACTGACATTTACTGTCCATGTTGAAGACAACATGACGTCTCATCGGCTGTAATTGGCCGGTCGTCCGTGGGAACGAGAACAAAATAGATCTGGGTTGCTCTTTTGGGTGGATTTCTCCTTTAAATACATGACTGTGTGGGCTGTCCATGCGTATGTTGCCTGAAATAATGTGTGCATGTTGATTTCCCATGTGTCTCACAGAGGCCAGATAGCTGCACAGCACACAGCAGATGTCCAAACAGCCCCTGGCATTCTGTGTGAAAGTCAGATATTTTATCATATCTGCTCTCTGCAGTCCCCATTTCCATACCAAAGGCGGGCCCTTTTCAAGCAGTGTGTCTGCCACTGACCACCCACCACCCCACCATTTCCCCGCTCCGTCCACATGTCCGCTTGCTATCAGCATCAGGAATCGTCTTGTTAGAGAGGGACAGTGCTCTGTTTGCTGGGTTACATCGACAGGACGTGTTTGCTGCTTTATCTGCGGATCAGTGTGAACATGCAGTTATTTAGATGTCTTCATGTGACCCTACTCCATCTATTACACTGTAAAAAATCATGCAGGAATTTAGTGGAATCAACTTCATCTTAATGTAAAGGATATTACACAAGGAAAAATGACACAAAAGACAATAAGACTGTCACAGTCTGCATTCTGCTCCCCTGCTCTCCCAGTAATTTTCCACTCTCCTGACTCTGCCTCACTCTACCTTCCAGCCACTCTCACCTGATCACCCCACTTCACTCACCTGGCTCCACAGCTGCAGCTCATCAGCCAATCAGCCCAGTACATAAGCCTCTCCAGTTCACTCACTCTTTGCCAAATTGTTCTTTGCCTATACACCAAATCAGGCATAACATTATGACCTGCCTAATATTGTGTTGGTCCCCCTTTTGCTGCCAAAACAGCCCTGACCCGTCGAGGCATGGACTCCACTAGACCCCTGAAGGTGTGCTGTGGTATCTGACACCAAGATGTTAGCAGCAGATCCTTTAAGTCCTGGAAGTTGCGAGGTGGGGCGTCCATGGATCGGACTTGTTTGTCCAGCACATCCCACAGATCCTCGATTGGATTGAGATCTGGGGAATTTGGAGGCCAAGTCAACACCTCAAACTCGTTGTTGTGCTCCTCAAACCATTCCTGAACCATTTTTGTTTTGTGTTTGTTTATCCTGCTGAAAGAGGCCACAGCCATCAGGGAATACTGTTTCCATGAAAGGGTGTACATGGTCTGCAACAATGCTTAGGTAGGTGGTACATGTCAAAGTAACATCAACATGGATGGCAGGACCCAAGGTTTCCCAGCAGAAGATTGTCCAAAGCATCACACTTGTCTTCTTCCCATGGTGCATCCTGGTGTCATGTGTTCCCCAGGTAAGTGATGCACACCACCATCCACATGATGTAAAAGAAAACATGATTCATCAGACCAGGCCACCTTCTTCCATTGCTCCATGGTCCAGTTCTGATGCTCACGTGTCCATTGTTGGTGCTTTCTGTGGTGCACAGGGGTCAACATGGACACCCTGACTTGTCTGCAGCTATGCAGCTCCATACACAACAAACTGTGATGCGCTGTGTATTCTGACACCTTTCTATCAGAACCAGCATTAACTTCTTCAGCAATCTGAGCAACAGTAGCTCGTCTGTTGGATCAGACCACATGGACCAGCCTTCACTCCCCATGTTCATCAGTGAGCCTTGGCCATCCATGACTCTGTCACTGGTTCACCACTGTTCCTTCCTTGGACCACTTTTAAAAGATACTGACCACTGCAGACCAGGAACACCCCACAAGAGCTGCAGTTGTGGAGATGCTCTGATCCAGTCTTCTAGCCATCACAATCTGGTCCTTGTCAAACTCACTCAAATCCTTACACTTTCCCATTCTCTTCCATTCTCTCTCTCCGCTTCTAACACATCAACTTTGAGGACAAACTGTTCACTTGCTGCCTAATATATCCCACCCACTAACAGGTGTCATGATGAAGAGATAATCAGTGTTATTCACTTCACCTGTCAGTGGTCATAATGTTATGTCTGATCGGTGTATACAAGACTTTCCAGCACTCCTTACCTGCCTGATCTCCCATTGCCAACTCTGCTTCTGACCTGCCTGCATCGTCTGTCTTCTGGTAAACTCACCAGCCTTCCGTCCCCGCCTCACTGTTCTGCCTCAGTGTTTCTGTCTGTCTGTGGCTGTGCTGTGTTTCCTCACGACAATGCTTCAGTGTGAGTGCTTCCACCTGCTACCCTGTTGTCTGCTGTGGCTCAGAGACTGTTTGTGAGACACCACATACATTCCTCTGTGTGTGTGTTCTCCATTTACTTACCTATCAGCTCATCAAACCCTTGCCTGCCCTCCACTTACCTTCTACTCATCCCCCGTCGGCTTGTCTGCCTGGTCTGACTACTCAACTGCTTCCGACTCCTCTGCCTGGCCCTGACCTTCCTCTTGCTCATCCCTCATTGGCTGCTCCGCCTCTTCTACGTGCCTGGTTATGGATCCTCTGCCTTGTCAACCTCGTCTTTTGTCGGCCCCTCTCAGGTACAGTTGCCCACAGCCAGACCGAACTGTTCAGGTCCATGGGCCCGGTTCATCTTTCGAGTCAGAACCCCAGAGACTGTGTTTGGGCTCTCAGCTGAAGGACAAACATTTAAGTTCCTGTTTGTTTGTGGTAAAAATAAAGGTCATTGCAAATCATCTGGCTGTTTCCATGTGCTGCTAGTGGGTCTCACCTGTCCCCGTTACAAAGATGACAAATAATATAAAAGATATAAAATGCATAACAGGACATAAAATGCAAAAGACAAAAGATTTAACAAGACAGAAAAGAAGTAATGAGATATAACAAGACATAAAAGACATCAGAAAGACACTTGAGATGTAAAATACATAACAAGAAGAAAAAAAACCTAAGACATGACAAGACAAAAAAAAATTACAAATCATGTAACAAAACAAAAGATGTAAGATATAGTACAAAAAAGTAACAAGACAAAAAAGTTTGAACAAGAAGTAAAAGACATAACAAGAAAAAAGGACATAACGAGACAAAAATCTGCGTAAGAGAGGACGTAAAACGACATAACGAGATGTAAAAGACATATGACAAGACAAAAATCGGTGTAAGAGAGGTAAGATGTAACAAGACATAAAATACCTAACGACATAAAAGATGTAACTAGATAGAGAAGTCCTGACAGACATGAACTGCATAAAAAGATGTAAAAGATGAGATGAAAAGAAGAAACAGATGGAGACAGAGACTCGAGCACAAAAAATGTGAGCGTCTTTGCACAGAAACAGTCAGCAAAAATGTCCATCAGAAGGCAACTTTTTACTTACATACTGTGAGTACATTTAAGAGCCTGAACTTTTACACTTTTACTGCAATAATGAAGATGAATCAGTACTTCTATCTGAGTAATTTTGTTTTACACAAAAATTTATAGTTTTACTTAAGTAAAGACTGCGTGCCACCTCTGCCACTCTGTCCTCCCTGCGTCCTGTTTCAACATGACAGCCTGGTGAGTAACTTTCTCATATTACAGCTAAACAACACTCTATGCTAAACAGTGCACTCTGTTTATGTTTCTAAAAATATCTTAGGCAAGAAATAGGCCATATTTCATCGGCACTGCCTGGTTTCACACTTTGATCAGAGTTTCAGGAGTCTCTGTTGGCAATCAGAGCCAGAATGGTGTCTACCTGGTCATAGTCTTTATTGTATTACAGCTTAATGGTATTGTAAAATATGTTTCTGCAAAATATTTGAGCAAGAAATATGCAATTTACTAACACAGCACTGTCTCTAATTTTATCAGAGGTCTGCATTGGAAATCAGAGCCAAAATGGCGGCTGTCTGATTACAATCTTTCTTGTATTACAACTAAACAGTACATTAAATTATGTTGTTGAAAACATTTTATGTGACAAACAGGCAGTGCAGAAACATATTGTTGATCGTTATTTAATCTGCACTGCCTAGTTTGACAGTTTGATCTGAATTTTGTGAGCAGTGTGTGTTTAGACACATTTTTTTCCCCCAACTTTATTGAGTAAACAATATATTTTTACAGTGTGTTGGTCTGAGATACTGTAGTGTATGTTGTGTACAGCACATTTACGTCTCTAGAGAAACATGATTAGCATATTAATGGGCTTCCCACCATGCACTGTGTGAGATTTAAAACTCTCCAGAGACCCTTCTTTTTATACTTTGAATAAAACATAGATAAAAACTTTCTGTATCTCTGATACATTTTTAGAAAAATTACAGATGTTTTCACAGTAATGAAAACATTGAGTTTGATCACTTCAAATAATAAATCAACAAGAGCAGCTGCAGCCGGAAGTTCAGACTTTTCAAACTAAGATAAATCATTCTAGTCTTCGTCAGTGTGACTGAAGAGTTCTTGCCTCAGCTTAATATCTTAAGCTTACTGAGCATGTTTTCTCAAGTACAACTGAATTAAGATTGAGTTATTATACTAGGAAAGTTTATTTGTTTGGAGTCATTACAAAATTACCCCAACTTGTCTTTCAAATTCAGTAAACTCAGAATTTGAAAGGAGCCAGACATGAACATTTTTCAATTAAAGCAACTACTTTATTTTTACAGTGTATTTCAGCTCTGTATTGATTAGAAACAGCTTGAAGAGGAGAGGCCTACAGTTGCTTTCAGGATCATTTCAATTATTATGATTTGGACATGCTCATTTAAATAAAACCATTAAAGTGAATCATGAAGCTGCTCAGATATTGAAGAAATGGGGTGGGGGACCCCGGAGCAAAGCTCACCACAGCAACCGTCATTAATGGAATATATAAATGTAGTAAATCACTTTCATTCAATACTGTTACCAACAGATAGGAGATGATGTACTGTAAGAACCCAGAAATATTTTGAACTGAACTTAATTTCTTTCATTTCAAAGATGTAACAGTTGTTCCAAACAAGCCAGAGAGTAATGTAATAATATTGTTTTGTGTTCAAATAATCATAGTACAGCCTGTTTTCACCAGAAAAACAGGCACATAGTATATATCATCTGTACAAGCAGCTTATTACAACCCATATTTAGGTGTATTGTTAGGCAGCGACTTCTAGTAGCTGTGATAATGTTATGTAATTATGACTGGAGAAGTATTAAGAGTGAGAAAGTCTGCATATGGACAGGAGACTGGGTGAAAATTCTGTGTCAAATCCAAGGTTGACATTGACTTATTTAAAGTTTTAAGTTACTTATGTTTTGTTACGTACATGACTTATGCATCTTCCATCACGACGTATGTAACATACTTATTTTAACCAAAAGCATGATCTTTTCCTAAACCTAACCAAGTAGTTTTGGTGCCTAAACCTGACCAAACTGTTTCTGTTTCACAGCTTTAATGACATGTTTAAAATCACATGACTCATGTCATGTACTTTAAAGGTCTACCATGCAAATTTCTTTTTCCCAGGATGGTGAGTTCATTATCTGCCCTACTCTGCCTCTGGTTGGCTAATACTGCTAGTACAAGCTTCCTTCATTGGTTTCATTAGACTCGACAGAAATGAAATAAAACTTACAAAAAAACGCCCTGGTTTGTGTTTCCAATGTCCCAACTCTGGTTTGGTTGAAATAAATCATTTTCTGCCGCCTCAGAAGTAAAAATATTCTGGCTCCCTTCTGCATCTCCTATCCCCTCTCCACCAACTGGAAGCTTGTGGTTGAGCTGCTTGTTCAACTAGTGATCCATCTAAGATGTTAGAGTTATTACAGAGTTAAAGTTATTACATCACTGTCCACACAACCCATTTCCTTGCATTGCTAAAGCACATCACACTCCAACACAGTAGGTGGCGATAATGTGCTATAATGCTGGCAATAAAAAAGAAGCAAAATAAGCACAACGACTTCTAATTACTTTTTAACTACTACTAACTACTACAACTGCGTACTAAATGAAAAATTAAGTCTGCCATTACCAGCAGACCGATCACACTGAGGTGGACTCAAGCAAGATATGACTGTGTCATGACTGACTGCAATCTCACGCAGTGTTACACGATACTTGGTAACTCATTCAATTATGTGACCTGCAGTGTTGCAAGATGTACTCAGGTCAAGGTGCGACTGCCTGATTAAAATGCATGAAATGCATGCATGAAAAAGTAGACAAAATGTAACAAAATTCATCACAACTTCCGGCACAGTGGTGCCCCGCTGTATAGCTGGTGCCCTTATTTTTTTTGCCCCTGTCCCTCCGACAGCCTGAGTCTGCCACTGGAAGGTAATGTTAAACAGAGTGCATCAGTGTCATGATGCCACCTGCAGCACTGGGGTGTCAGAGGGTTTATTTCTCTGTTGAATAATATGGACAGATGAACAAAATATAGACGAGCACATATCAAGATAACAGAGGGACTAGGATTATTCTTGAACCTGTGAAATGTGAAATAATTGAGTTTACTGAGAAGTAATCTCCATCGTCATTGTGAAGAGCAGTTAAAGCAGAGGGTTTATCACAATATTTCAATTTTCTTTGAGATTCACAGCTTCACTTTGCAGCAGAATCTCTTCACATGAGCTTTTATTTCATTTTATTTGAAGAATGAAATGAAAATTAGGGAAGCTTAGTTACATCTCTGAGCGACTACATGAATAAATGTTAGAGTATCCATAAATTTGACAGATATTTTGACTGAATAAATGCAAAGCATAAATAACCATTCTACAGTAATACATGCAGATTAATATTCCTGCACTTCTGTAAGTGGGCTTCTACACTGAACTGTGTCAAGTGTGTTTGAATTCATGAATACAGTTCATCTATTTTTCATTCACTTCATTTATTTTTAATTTACTCACAAAACTATTTGGATGGACTGTGAACATGAAGAGTGAAGCTCCACAATCTGCTCTCTGTTCAATGCTATATGACTCCCCTGGGTTGTGTGTTTTTTTTCACTTTCTCTTGGTCATACTTTTGTGTATACGACATGCATGTAGTAGTGCAAAGGGGAAATCAGCAACAGTCTGACTCATGTTACCATTGCTCCCCACGGTCTGAAAAAGTAAATTTATTCGCCACTAGTTGCTGTTTTAAATCCCTGAGGAGGCTGAGAAGTCTGGTGACAAAGTTGTCAATTTGGCATCATTTTTAAGAAGTCTCTGTATATCAAAGATTCTTTCTCCCTGGTTAAACTAGCTGTCTGTCTCTGCAGCCTGTTCCATCACAGATCTGAACATGAGTTTTATTAGCTAACGTAGCCTGTTGTCACTCAGTTCATTTATCACTAAGAGATGTTAACAACAGGTACAGACCTGCTCTATATGAAGAGTGTCCTGAGATAACTTCAGGTATCTGGTTTATGACTGCTGTCATTAAGTGTTATTGGGCCAGTGACATTTTAATGCAAAGTTGACATTGTTTGAGATGTCTTTGTTATGACAATTTGACATTAACTAAGACAATATAACCTGTCAATGTCTTTGTCATGACAACCTGACATCAAACTTGCCTGTCAAAGTCTAAAGTAAAAAGGGAGTTTTTCTTCTAAACACATTGTACATGTAGTTGCAGAAAACATTAAAACAGAGAACTATGTAGTACTTTGTGGAGTTAGATTGTTAAATTGTTGCTCACCATTTTTGCGTTCAGGATTTTTTTGGTGGACCTGAAACATGGCTTGGTGACATGCTGGCGCCATGGTCCCCCAACTCTATATATACCCCTAGAAATGTACTCTCAGCGACTCTCTCAGTCCAAATCAGCCCAGCAGTTCACTTCTGCTCATTTCAGTTCCAACAAACCGACACAGAAGAAAAACAAATACGATCCTGTCACCGTCCTCTGGCTCTGGTGGCTCAAACATGTCTGGACAAAACGTACCATTTCACTCAAGGTCAAGGAAAACATTCATGACACTTTTATAACTGTCTCTTGACCAACCATATTTGACACTCTACTGTAATGTTAAAACATGAAGCTAAACAGTTTCTTTAAGTTTGATAATGTCAGGTTGTTATAATAAAGACACTGAAAGGTTGTCTTGCCTTGGTTGCACAAACACAAAGACATTTTTGTCTTGGTCAATGCCATGTGGTCATAACAAAGACACTTTGTCTTTTTCAGACCGTGGGGAGCAATGGTAACATGTCATGTGGTCATAACAAAGACATTTTGTCTTGGTCAGTGTCAAGTTGTCATGACAAAGACATCTCAAACAATGTCAACTTTGCGTTAAAACAGTGACATAATTGACTGAATGACACTTAATCTATATAACCTTCATAAACCTTCATGGTCACAGCAGGTGTTATGGCATGGTTTTGACAGGTCTTATGCACACCCCTTCAAATAAAGTCTTACCACAAATTTTTCATAATAGTTCATGTGAAAGAAAATAACAAATGCATAGCCAGTCAGGGAGAGAGATAGCCAGCGCTTTTGAAAGTTAGTACCAGTATTACTCTATGGACATCAGATAATTAACATAAAAAACTGTAAATAAGAAACCAAATTATACAATTAATCAACTCTCATACTGACATGTCCTCATGTCCTGGTTTACAACAGCGTTACAGAAATCTTGAAATTCAGTTATGGCTGTTGGTTTTGGTGTTCTACCCCAGGATATTTAGTGGCCAACCCTATGAAAAAATTCCAGGGTGCCACCGTCTTGGGCACCATGAATGTCTACAGCATTTTTTTTCATCCTTCCATTCAGTTCATTTTGTAGATGTTTTGATATTTCACTGGATACATAACAATTTGACTTGCTTGTGGTTTTAGGGGAAAGGTCAAAGGGTCACCAAAGACTTGGATTTATTGCCTGAGGCCTGCCAAGTTATTCATATACATAAAAGACAAGTAGCTTCTCTTATGTGTGTTAAATTTGTGAGATACTGTTGAATCTCTAATGTAACAAGCACATGTACATTCATCAAGCACATGTATTCCCTGTATATCCCCTGTGCATTTCAACCCCTTGATTCTTCTTCACTTGACCTACACAGTATCTCAATCTGTCCTTACAGTCTGCTCATAAGGGAGAAAGAGAACATGGCTTACACAAATATTATCCGTGGAGAATGAGTCTATCTGATTATTGTCTGGCACTTTGCTCATTAGCTGAAATAAAGCACTTAGGGAGGGAAAAAACAGCAGCATAAAGCTCAGTGGGAGGCCAATTCTCCCAAGAATACAGTGAACGGAGTGGCTGACAGCTGAATTTAGTGGGCTAATTGGCCCTCCACAAAGGAACGAGCTTGTCTTTCTTTTTTGTTAATTGGGGGGGAGGAAAGTTAAGTTGGACTAAGTTTTCTTTAACAAACAAACAAATACAACCAAAGTTGTAATCATAGCATTTTATGAACATACTGGGATAACAAATTACACGTGTTCCTATTAATTTCTTCATATTCTGTCATGTTGTACATTCAGTGGAATTTGTTCAGATGGCTGCTGCTCTGGCGTGGTGTCCTCCGGTACAGACCTCCTCCACCTCGCCACCTTCTCAGCCTTCATGACTGCATGGAGCTTCATGCCCCGTGGCCATATTTTGCTATGAAGGTAAACACTTCTTTATTAAAGCGCTGCTACAAAAGCCATGAGAATTCATCCTTGTTTAATTGATGCTTTCTCCTGAAGTGCCCCGAGGCATTATGTGTGGGTTTTTTTAGGCCAGCTACAGAGTGTGACCCCTCTCAGCACTGTTACTGCTGGAGGTGGTGCAGGTACATTATTAAGGGAGCAACTGAGTCTGACAGCAGGCCTGCTGGGGAAGAGGCTCCGTCAGCTCTGATGCTGGTTAAGCCTTCGTGCTCTCTGTTTGTTAGCGCACAGGCTCTACTGGTTCCGCCTTCATTCTCCAAACTCAGGGTGACCCAAGTCACACAAACTTGTCGGGGTTCATTTTTGGGGGGATGAAATAAAAATAAAGTTGTAAGATGTGCTGCTGTTGCAACCATAGCCTTATAATAAATAGTGGACGAAGTCAAGATGGAAATTCCTTAAACCTGCATTCTTTCTAATTCCCAGCAGGTGGCGACTCCACTGGCTGCAAAAAAAGGCATATTGTATGTAATCTCATGGTAAAATGAGGTTATTTTTCACTTGATTTATGACCTCAGTAAACCGTTTTCTAATGAGTTCATGGTATCAAACGCTAGCATCAAGTCTTCTTCTAACCAGCACTGGTTCCCAACCTGGGGTCCAGGCCCCTTGGGGGGCAACAGAAATCACAGGGGGTCCCCAACCTTTTGTCTGCTCTGAGGTTCTCAGAATTAGATTTGTACACATTAACTTAAATCACTTTATACAAAGGTCTGTACATACACACACACACACACACAAAAAAACATTTTTTGGCCTGACCCAAAAAAAAGGAGGCTCCTTAGTAAGCCACACCTCTGTGACCGCTCCTCCTCTGCAGTCTTAAAGGGTAGCTTTGGTATTTTTCAACCTGGATCCCATTATCCCATGTTTTTGTATGTAAGGGTCTAATGGTTGAACAGAGAAAGAAACATTTGCACGCCAGAAAAGCTCCCGTTCTAGATATTTGTTAGCATGATGTTTCGGGCTCCAGGATCCTCCTCAACCTGCTTCTTGTGCACACAGTGTTGCCACCTTAAATACCCATAATTCATCACTTATCTGCCACACGGTACACGCATCATAAAAAACATATCAGAAATGAATGAACTTTTAAGGAGATCCTTTTAAAAATGTTTTCAGTAAGTAGATCAATAACAATCATTAGAACACTTATTGTACACACACCCATGTTCTGAAAAAATGTAGATCTATAATACCTAGTAAGTCTCAACCAGTTAAATCTTTTTGAGAATAACATTTTCAAGAAATACATACTGGATCTATAATAAATATGATCTCATACAGAATTGATGGTGCATATCCACCAGTAGTTGTAAAAATATACATCTACAATAAATATAGACTTAAATAAAAAGGTCTTATAGATCTATAAAGAGTATGATCTCATACAGAATTCATGGTGCATATCCACCAGTCTTGTTTTAATGGTCTAATGGGAACAACCGTTTTTGAAATTGGTCCAGTATTAAGGAAAAGCAGTAGAACTAAGCTGCAATGGAATCCATCCATCGTAGTACATCCACTAAAGTGTTTGTTTTTGCCACTGACAGGCTCAGATTGTTATTTTAAGTGTCTGACAGCATCACAGAAAGGATCCCTACAGAGACAGAGCTTTTTGTTAAAGAGTAAGATTCCTTTTGTTTGACCAGGAACAGCTCAGTATTGTTTTCGCCAAACTCAACAGACTCCATTTGCCGAAACAGTAATTTTGTCTTTGTCATTGTCATTTTCATTCAAAGTAGACAGAAACAAAATCAAACTCACCAAAAACATTTTTCTTTCATCTTTCCACTGTTCCAACTATCACAAACTCTGGTTTTGTCTTAATTCATCAGGTTTGATGTTAAAATATTGACAAAGGGGTGAGAGGGAGGTCAGACATCCGAGAAACAGAGGTGAGAAATGCTGCATACAGCCAGAATATTTTCACATCTACCTCGGTGAATCAAGGGTTTATTTCAACCAAACCAGAGCTGGTGACTGTTTTAACAGTGGAAAGACAGTTTGATTTTTGTTTCTGTTACATTTAAATAAAGTTTGTTATAAAATGATAAAATTAGTGCTTTTGTCAACGGATGCTTGTCAATTTGAACAGAGCAATAAATCGTCTGTTTGTATTTAAACAAAAACGATCTTATTCTTTAAAAAATTAATGTGTTTTTCTCTGCAGGGGTCCTGTCCAGAATGTTGTCGGACACTGAGAATAACAATCTGAACCTGTCAGTGGCAGAAACAACCACTTTTAGTGGACTCATTTTGGCAATGCGTAGTTGTCGGGGAGGATTACTTTGCAGCTTTGTTTCGCAGCTGACAGCTGCAGCACTCTCACCCAATACTGGACCAATTTCAAAAATTGTTGCACCCATTAGTTGTGTAAATTTAAACAAACATACAGATCAGCACACTAAGAAAATCCAGTTAGATGGATTTACAGATAAATGACGTTTCAAGCACACAGGCTCTTCTTTAGACTGAGGTGTGCAGATCTGTTCGTTTCCATTTTTGACAGGTTTTTTTTTTTATGCAACACCCACCCAGATGGACTTTAGAGTGTGTGTCTTTTTCAGCTGACACATTGGTGCACAACTGTCTTATCTGGCTAAAAAACAAACAAAAAGGTAAAATAAAAGATGTTTCCCATTAGTTATTTCACAAAAAGTTAGAAAATAGAGTCCAGGTTAAAAAGTTAAGTTAAAGTTTTTGCATTTCATTCATACATGTATATTTTCAGTTTTACTTGGTCACCTGTGTCAGTTTGTCTGCCCCGCCCTGATTGGCCTTACCTGTGTCTTGTCATCGTCCTCCTCACATGAGTATTTAGCGTGCATCTTGTTTTCACTCTGTGCCAGTTTGTCTTAGTTCCGCTGTGCGTCTGGTTTTCCAGCCGTTGTTATCCTAGTGTTCTTTTTTTCCTGGTTCTTGGATTTTTGCCTGTTTTCTGTCTCTGTCTTTTCCCCACTGGATTTGTTAACCTGCACGGATTGATTTCCTGTGTACTGAACCTGAACCAGACTTCTTTTTACCAAACTTTTTGGCAAGAAAAGACCGTTTTCTGAACTAAGAGAGTCTCCTGCATTTGGGTTCTTTCTCACCTGGTTGACCACTTGTAACACCTAGATGCTGCTAACAACTCTAGAAAAAGTTAGTGAATGGACTTTGAGTGAGGAATTTTTTTTGTCAAATTAAAGTAGAAAAAGTTTCATACTCTTCTGCACCAGAAGACAAAAAAAGAGAGGCAGAACACTATAATGAGCGGTCAGTGATGCATCACAGTTGATGAATGTAGATGTTCGTTTGTGGAACAACTGGTATCTTTAACAGCCAGTCAATTGAAAGAAAATTGCTTGAGTACAATTTTAATAATTCTACCAGTTAACCCATTAGCCAAACATTTGTTGGTTAGAGCTTCGCAAAGCACAAATTTGCTTGTTTTCTGTCTGAGTTTTGGGCTTTTGATCAGGCAATATAAGATATTTAAAGATGTCTACTACATCACTAGAAAACAGCATGCCCCTAAAACCATAGTTTCAACAGTTACCCATTTAGCTTCAGTGAATGGGGCTGGTACAATCAAAGCAATCAAAAGGTGGCATTCACCCTCCTGGTTGAAAGCCAGCAGATTAATTAAAGGAGTGAGAATCAGACGGAGAGAAGACACAGCGGACAGAGTGAAGGCAGAGCTAACTGAGCAGTGATGGAGGGAGGCTAAAAGAGATGGAGTGCTAGATGAAATAGAAGTAGACAGCTCGGATGGAGCCGAGAGCTTCATCACACATCTCCTCGGGGATGTAATCAGTCCTCCTCCAATTTGGCGCACGCCGCTTATCGCACTACCGGGAGCCATGACCCACCGACTTTTACGGTGTGGTCGACTGGCAAATGGAGAGATAGGCCCCGTCTGCCTGCCAATGTCTTTTAATGAGCGCGCCGATAAACAGCGAGGAGGAGGAGCGGAGCTGAGGCCCTTTATAATTACTTCTCCAATGATCACCCTATTTCACCCTGTATACCAGATCAATATTACAAGACATGGCCTTGATGACTTACAAAGTCACTTAATCTCACTTGATACTGCCTTCTCTGAGGGAGGAGGGGAGGTCTTTATACAGGCTGAGCAGGAGGGAAAAAAGGAAGAAAAGAGGAATAATTGAGGTCCTGAGTTTGTTTTGGTTCATCTCAGAAAAAAAAAAGCTGTTGCTCAAGTGCAGTAAAAGAAGGACACAGTAATACATATAGTGAGGACTTTGAGATAAAAAGTGAAGACCAAACCAGACATAAAATTTGTTGGATTATTTGGAACATTATATTGCTAGGCATGATCAGATATGTCTGTCTGCATGTTATTTATAGTCAATCTTGAGTGTGATATCGCTTTTTCACCAGCCAAGTAGCCAAGAACTCAACAAACCGTTCCATGAAAAAAATCACAAAACAATACCTACAGAGAATTTAAAAAACTAATAATACAGTGCAAAAACTCAAAAACTCTGTAATATACAAGCCTACATAAAACATAAAAGAACAGAATGCAATGATTTGCAAAAACCTTCTGACCTATATTCAGTTAAATACAGTACAAAGACAAGATGTGTTATGTTAAATCTGATAAACTTTGTTGTTTGAAACCTGAGGACACTAATTATTAAAGTTGTGAAAGTGAAATTCCTTCTCATTCTTTGATATATGACTTCAGGTGTTCAACAGTCCGGGGTCTCTGTTGTTGTATTTTGTGCTTCATAATGCACCACACATTTTCAGTGGGAGACAGGTCTGGACAGCAGGCAGGTCAGTCTAGTACCTGAACTATTTTTCTACAAAGACACGCTGTAAGAACACGTACAGAATGTGTCTTGGTACTGTCTTGTTAAAATTAGCAAGGATGTCTCTGAAAAAGACTTCATCTGGATGGCAGCATTTGTTGCTCCAAACCCTGTACCTTTCAGCATTAATAGGACCTTCACAGATGTGACAGTTACCCATGATGCCATGGGCACTAACACACCCTGTGTCAGTCCATCTCAGATGAGCTCTGGTCCAGAGAAGTCTGCAGTGTTTCTGGATGTTGTTGATATATGTCTTTCTCTTTGCATGGTAGAGTCTTAACTTACATTTGTAGATGCAGAGACAAACTGTGTTTACTGACAACGGTTTTCCAAAGTGTTCCTGAGCTCATGTAGTATCCTTTATACAATGCCTGAGGGGTCAAAGGTCACAGACAGTCAGTGTTGGTTTTCAGTTAAATTCCTGCAGTTTTTGTGTTGAGAAACGTTGCTCTTAAACTATTTTCCCACACAGTCTTTCACAAAGTGTTGAACCTCACCCCATCCCTGCTTGGGAACAACTGAGCCTTTAAAGGATGGCCCTTTAATACCCGATCATGATCCTGTCACCTGTTACCAATCAACCTCTTTAAACACATGTTTTTGGGCATTTCACAACTTTCACAGTCTTTTGTTGCTCCTGTCCAAACTTTTTTAATTTTAATTTTAAATTTAATTTTAATCCTCTGTGGTATGTGTTGCCTCTTTGTAGCAAATCAGTTTTTGGCCCTTTACACTCACATAATACATCCTCAGTTATCCTCAAACAGATTTCTTAACAAATTAGATTATTACAGTGATGTACTTTTATGATGAAGAAAATCGATTTCAAATCCATTTAAAATATAAATGCATGGTTTGTTGTGTTCTTTATCAGTTTATAAGTGTAGATCTTAGGGTAATACATTATCTATTTATTAATAGTAAATATTATAGGTATTATAGAATTTGTATTTTGCAAGTGGGTCCCGGGAAAACACTAAATTTTTCTTTCGGTTATCAAGCTGCAAAAAGTTTGTGAACCCCAGCTCTAGAGAGACGCTGGCCATCTATGTTCTCATTAGATATCTGGAAAAATATTCAGCCATCTCATTTGCAAATATCAAGGCTTAGCTTTCACTCATTCCTTAAATCAAAGAGCATAGACTGAACAAAGTGCAGATGCTACCAGTAAAATTATTTTTCACATTTATAGTGAATAAAAATTGCTAATGTAATGTTTTAAAGTGAAAGGTGTGACAGTTTCGGATTTTTGTGACACCTAGTTTCAGTATCAGTATCAAAATAGATACTGTTGCTCTGAGAATGAATGTGACATCGACTGCAACAATTTCCATCTCAACTGTTTCATTTATCTACAAACTGAATCAGACACATTTTATTTCATGGGTCTGTAATTTTCTAATAATTTCCTAAGAAGATTCCTGGAAGGAAAACTAATTACAGTGACTGTTTGCACCAATTATACGGGAAAACAGAGATTATGTTCATGATCATGATTATTCCAATTAATTGTCAGTGTATAATAGAGAGTGTTTAGTGTTCAGTTCAGCACTTTACTTT
This sequence comes from Lutjanus erythropterus, assembly GCF_056507025.1. Taxonomy (NCBI): domain Eukaryota; kingdom Metazoa; phylum Chordata; class Actinopteri; order Lutjaniformes; family Lutjanidae; genus Lutjanus; species Lutjanus erythropterus. Next base: position 3,680,211 of record NC_139337.1, on the reverse strand, counting down.
ACTAGTCTATATTTTCCAAAAAACTCTCCTATTAATTTCAGCAAAGTATACTGGAATATGATTTAATTTGGTACAAATAATAGGGAAAATAGAAATTTCCTTTAAAGAATTAGTACCAAATGAGATGGTGTTTCCATGAAACCTGTTAAAAAATTCTTAGAAAATTGCATTACCTTTGTAGTAGCAATGTAAAGCCATCATCATCATCATCATCATCATCGTCATCATCGGCTTTCACCTGGGGTCCACTGTTCTCCTCTGGTGTCCTATTTGTGGATTGAGGCTGATCTTAAAGCCACAATCTGGACACAAATGCATGATGGTCCTGATGGAGAGTCTTTGCCTTCTTTGTTGCTGCTTGTCCTTTACAGCAAACTGAAGGGTCATGTTTGTGCATGTTGGTCTGATGTGAGTGTCATCATCATCATCATCATCATCATACTGCAGGACAGATGTAATGGAGCAAAAATTATGTTTGTATATGACTAAATTGTGTTCATAATTAGATTTTGGTGGTAATTCCTGCCTGGATAATGTTCAGAGACAATGTGTCTTTGACTGAATGAAACAGCACATTTATATAACATGATGGAGTTGTGAGGAGGTGGTTAGAGTGGATGGTGGTCATACAAAGTGCAGAGTTCATGTCCACGCTCCTGCAACAAAAACACTTAAGGTAAGAGTAACATCATAATGATGCGTTCAGGGTCAACATTGTTGTGACTCAATGTACCTGACGTTAATTAACAACACCTCTTCATTATGCTAATAGAAAACACAATTCAGCAGGTCGGTATTATGTTTCCCTCAAAATGTATTAGCAGATTATTATTATTATTATTATTATTATTATTATCATCACCCTGGTGTCTGCAGTCAACAGTGCTATTTGCAACCAGAAGGTAAATGTGGCTATTTACACCTACAGAGAAGAGACAAACCATGATCATGTTTTTTTTTTTTTTTTTTAGACCTAACCAAACTGTGACTAAAGACTGGAAAGAAAGAAAATAATAAATCAGTGAAGTCTAAAAATGGAAAGTGACACTGATTTCTAGTTTCACACGAGTCTGAAACCTGAAAAATTTTTGAGAGGTGACTATGGACTTGGCTATAAAAGCGTTAAAATTTCCCACCGTATAACATTAGAATCGCATTAAAATTCTAGATACTAAGATACTGTCATGGCCATAGCAGTGCTTCCTGTTATCTCCCAGTGTTTTCTTCTGTTTTCCCTCTCCTCCTGTGTCTCCTATCTGTTTTTGTCTTGTGGGCGTGGTCTTCTCTCTCCTGGCTCCTCCCAGCTCTGCTCCATCCTCACCTGGCAGCAGTTTTCTCACCACCACTCCCACTCAGCTCTCCTGCACCTCGTCAGTCTGCTCTGTGTAAGAGCTCAGGCCTCAAGCTTTCTTCAGCTGTCTATGTATTTTCCTCATGTTGCCTCTGAGTTAATGGTGTTTTTTTCGCCCCTTGCTTGAAGAAAATAGAGTAAATGAATAGAATAATAAGTAAAGTAGAATACTACAACATAAAAACAAATAAATACAATGCACATAGGTGTATTACTGCGCAACAATGTTGTAGCAGTATGGATGTGATTATTGCACAAGGTTAAATAAGCAATACTTCATGAGAGGCTGTTCATCATCATCAACAGTGATGAGGTCTACAAGTTTCATTGAAGTGTATTAATTCACATCTATTCATTTGTGTTCATATTGTGGGACAGCTTTTTCCCTTTGTTGTCCCTGGAAACACCCGGGTTCTAACTAATAACTGGAAAACAATCAGTCAGGTCAGTCGAACTCCAGGAAGTAGTCTGACCCTACCGACTAGCAACAGAGTCAGAGTGAGTCAGCCAGCCATCTGCTGGAAAAGGGCTGACTCAGCTACTACAGACACAAACCTCACATGTATTTTTAAGCAAGTAGCCCGTAACATTTGTGTTTGAGTGTAATAAAGTCCAAAAGTCAAGATGCATGGAAAAAGAACAACACTTTTACTGTGGTCACAAAACTATCTGCATGTTCTAAATGTCTAGCTGACCAATCAGATTGCTTAGTCAGAACTACCTGTTGTATAACCGTACATATATTAATGTAGTTATTGCTCTGGTTCCAGGTGATTTGCCTGAGAAAGACTTAAAGTCTAATGCACAGGAGGGATGATTCAGTGGTTGTTGGAGTTTGCTGTGTTTATGGCCCAGGGAAAGAAACCGCTCTGGAGTCTGCTGGTTGGTGCTTTGATGGTCCTGTAGCTCCTGCCAGAGGACAGTAAGTCAAACAGGTGGTGGCCTGGATGTGAGGGGTCCACATGAATGTTTTTAGCCGTGCAGAGGCAGCGGGAGATGGAGATGTCCTCCAGAGAGGGCAGAGATCAGCGGATGATTTTCTGTGTGGTGCTGATGACCCTCTCGCTGTCACTCAGCATGTTGTCCAGTCCTCTAGAATTACAGCCTGTAATTCCAGAGATGAGAACTGAGTGCAAATACTTTCTTACTGTACATTTTTCAGGTATCTGTACTTTACTTTTTTGGACAACTTTTCTACTTTTACCCCCTACATTTGAACATGAATATATGTACTTTATTTACTCCTGACATTTCAGCATGTGAGGGGGATTACTGATTATTTTTATTTTGCATCACTGTGCACTGCCAACATCTCATTCCTTGTGTATCCATCAGTGCATATCATGCACACAACAATGAGACAAAAACTATGCAAAAGATGTAACAAGATAACAACATAAAACAAAAAAGATGTAACAAGATCAAAATGACATAAGAAGACAATGAAAACAACACAACAAGATGAAAACAGTGTAAAAGACTTAACAAGAATACGACAATGTAACAAGATGAAAACAACGAAACAAAACGTAACAAGAATAAAACAACACAAGATTACAAAGACGTAACAAAACAAACAACATAAGATGAAAGAGATGCAACAAGATGGAAATGATGTGAAAGACAGAATGAGAAAAACATTGTATCAAGATGGAAACAACGCAAAAGACTTAACAAGAATAAATCAACGTAACAAGATGAAAAAGATGTCACAAGACAAACCACATGACAAGATGAAAACAGTGTAACAAGACGTAAATGACGTAACAGGACAACAACATGGTAACAAGATCCAAACGAAGAAAATGAAACCAAGACAAAAACAATGTAAAAGACTTAACAAGACAAAAAAATATGTAACAAGACGAAAACAGTGTTACAAGGTGTTACAAGATGAAAACAACATAAACAACCGCAAGAAGACAAAAATAACAAGACATAACATGATATAATAAGATGTAAAAGAAATAAAGCAAAACAGACAAAAGACAGAGACCGGACCGTGGAGTAAATGTGAGGTTCAGTTAGCTTTGCACAGAAACAGTCAGTAGAAATGTCCTTCAGAGAGTGTTTTTACGTTCAGCCTGTACTTCAATAAGTTGAATCGGTACCTCTAACTTTTAAGTATCTGTACTTGAGTGAGGAAAATGTGTACTTTTATCACCTCTGCAAAATTCAGATTCATGCATGCAGCCTAACTGGGTAATTTCACACTGAATGAATAATTTTCTTTTTCTATATTGTGCTGAAACAAGTCAAATCCCCATCAAAACCACCAGGACATAGACAAGTTAAAGGTGGCTTGCAGACTGAGCACTAAAAGTAGATGTTTCTCTTTATACTCCACATATCATCAAGACAGGGTTTTATAAAGCCGTGAAAAAGCAGCACACACCTCCAAACAGTCCACTTCAGCTCCTGAGAGAGCACTTCCTCTCCAGCAGTGGTCCTAGGTTCAGTAATTAGACAGTGAACAATTCCAGGACTCTTCAACACATCTAACATACTGTACAGCTCATACACACATGACTATTCATGAATGTACTGTATCTTTCTTCATATTCCAATTTGTTGTCACTATGACCCCTATTCTGTGCCTATGCATGCATGATGAGCGCTGCATTCACCCAGCGTCCATTCACATCACTGTTAGCCATTGTTTCTGCTCCAGCAGGAAGCGCTTGTCCGCCGAGCGCTAATTACATCCTTGATTAGGAGGAGAAGCAATGAAAGAAGTGGAGCGCTCAGTAAGAGATAGGAGAGGTAACCCAACCCCCCCCCGCCTCTGTGTTTGGAAGGACCAAGACACTCACTGCTGCTTTAAGTGTACACGTGTGTGTGTGTGTGTGTGTGTGTGTGTGTGTGTGTGTGTGTGTGTGTGAGAGAGAGAGAGAGAGATCTATGAACATATACTATGCGTATCCATCAGTACATATCAGGCACAACATAATGAGACAAACACAAAGTAAAAGATTGAACAAGAAGAAAACAACATACCATGAAAAATATGAAACAAGACAGAAAACAACATAAAAAGATGAAAAAGACATAACAATACATAAACTATGTAACAAGATGAAAACAAAGTAATAAAATAAAAAAGATGAAAAAGGAAATGTAAAGACGTAAAGATGTAAAAGACAAGATGAAAAAACAAGATGAAAATGACATAAGAAGACATAATGATGAGAACAATGTAACAAGATGAAAAAGATGTAACAATACATAAAGTATGTAACAAAAAACAATGTAACAAGATGAGAATGACCAAATAAGATGAAAAGGACGACAAAAGACGAGAAATATAACAAGAATGAACAAGATGAAAGTGATGTACAAAGACATGACAACGAAAACGATGTTAAAAAAAACAAACAAGACAAAAACAATATAACAAGATGAAAATGAGGTAAGAAGACATAATGACAAGAACAACGTAACAAGTTGAAAACAACATAATAAGATGAAAACGGTGTAGAACAAACAATGTGACAAGACCTAACAGGACCTTAAAAGACCTAATGAGATGAAACCAGAGTACCAGTATTTTTTCTGTCTTGTGTGTGTGTGTGTGTGTGTGTATGCGTGAAACATGCTTCTCAATGCAAGACAGCACCATATAGACTGAGTATCACTGTTGATGCCCCCCACAATGTAGAAAACACAATGCAGTGCCGTGTAGGCTGCCCTACATACTAAAATAAAACATAACATAAAACTATTTGGCCTCTACGTGCCTTTAAATAGTCATGTTGTTTAACTATTAACTATTATTATTGTTTATTACAGAGCTGTAGTTGTCGTACAATAAAAGACTTTTAATCTAAAACAGGATATGAAACCTTAAATGCATGATGTTTCTCCCTGTGCCGGTGCCCGACTGTGTACAGGTGGTGCTCTGATGGACAGATGGCTTTAGCTTACCTGTTACCAAGGTAGCTAACTGTGACTGTCAGCCAGGATGAACACAGCCTCTCTATGTGTGTGTGTGTGTGTGTGTGTGTGTGTGTTCAGATGTGGTAAGAACTACAGAAACTCTTTAATTGCTAAAGAAAACACCAGGTCCCACTTTATTTTACAGTACAGTAATAAGATGTAATAAGCCATAATTTGTATTGAATTATAAAAATATTAAAATAAATAAATAAAATATTCTTTATTAGACAGTAAAAATCACAGCATTACCCTAATCAGAGCTAACAAGCTATAATTTGTATGAAACTAGACAAAAAACATAAATAATATATTTTATTAGACAGTAATCAAACACAACTCTATACTAATCAGACATAACAAGCTGTACTTTGAATCAAAGTAGACAAAAAATAGAAATAATATTTTAATTAATTACTGTTAAGACCTTATTATTCGGGGGTAATTAGTGACTAATAAAATATATTAATGCTAGTTTTTGTCTAATTTGATACAAAGTGTGGCTTGTTATTAATGTACTGTAAAATAAAGTGCGACCAAAAGACCTTGAATGCCTCCTCTCAGGGACAATCAACCATCATGTGTGAAAAGTTTTATGCTGTTTATTTTAGACATCACATAGTAGAAAGTCTGTAATCTTAAACAGCCAAATTTATCTGTCATAAAGCTCACAGATGCCCTGGAAAATTCTCATCAAAATACAAGACTTGAGGTGTTAAATTACCTACCTGAGGCTGGAAAGACAACCCTCATAAATGCTTTATCTGGTACAAAAGCGCAGTGTGTCCAGCCTTTTAACTCTCTTTCATGTTTGTGTTTCTTCAGACCTCCTGAGTGATTAAACAGAGCTGCTTAGAACTTCTGTACTGGCTTTTGAAATGCATTGCGGTGCATAAACGGCATGTACAAATGTAGATTACATAAAAACACATGTACCATGCACACATGTATGCATGTATAATGTGTACTGAACTTACTATAACATACTTTCATGTGATTTTACACAGATGACCCTTTGCAGAAGGCTAACAAGGCATACAGGGTAAACTAGCTGTGTGCATTATGCACTTTGTTTGCTATTTGTATGCAGACCACTTGGCTTTTATCTTGTCACAGCAGACTACTGCACAATCAGGGAGCAATACCTGTGGAAAAGGCTCTTGAAAGGACCGGCAACAATAGCAGCTATTCAGTTCGACTTTACCCAGTGCAAATGTTCGATGTTCCCCACACAATCAAAGACAGACATCCTGCTTGGGTCCAAAGTGCTCGAGACATGAGAGGAAATGGCAAAGGCACTTGCCCAGTATGCTAATCAAATTCAGGCGATTTAGTATTCCCCGCTGCTGCTTGAGGGATTTTTTTTCCTAGATTAAAAAATAAAAAGAAAACATGATTGTGCCCCCCACACCTGATTTGCTGAAAACTTTAAACTCCTAATCAAATCCTGCATCACCTGATGCAGCATCTCCAGCACGCTCCGAGTATTAATTCCACTAATACAGAGGGATGGCGGAATATCATGGGAGGATATTGGAAAATAATTTCTTGCTTGGTTATTCATTGCGGAATTCATTAAAAACCAATTTTGTGAAATTGAAATAAAAACAGCCATTTGCCGTGATAGACTGGCATGCTACAGCAGCAAATACGAGAATGCGGGGAGGGGGGATAAGGGGGGAAAAGGGTGCAGGATGATGGGGTAAATGGGTGGGGGTGGTGTTAATAAAAGAAAATGGAGAAGAGAAAGGGAGGAGAGGACAACACAACACAAAAGAGTTAAACAAAGACAGACAAACATGTTCTTGCATTTCCTAAAGCAGAGGACATTTTCTGCCCTTTGTGCAATGCATTGTGGGATAGGCTTCAGTCTTTTTGTTAAGACACAGTGCATCCTTGACATGTTACCATCCCTCCACGGAGAGCAACATCGCCACACGCTTGTTTCTATTTGCCCTTAATGCTAGCTGCCACTTCTCCACATTAGCGGCTGTACACACTCCTAATTGCAGTAACAGTGGGACTGCATTAGCTCATTAGCATGCTGCACCACGCGCTCAAGAATAAAGGCAGAGAAACACACAACGCTGCTGTGATTAAGGCAGAATGGTTGTTTCGTGACGAAAATGCACCGCCTTGCAATTAAAGCAAAGAGGCAGGCAGTACTTGACAGAGTGTTGCACCAATAGTGAAAGCAGAAAGCAGAACCGATATATTTGAATGTGTCTTATGCTAATGAAAAATGCTAATGTTAGTGCTCTTTATCTATAAATGTGCCTATATTCATCCTAAAATAAAGCAAATAGTGTGTGTTTACCATAAATTATATACTTGACAGTCAGTAATGTATTCTTTACAGCATCAAACATGCACCAACATAATGCAGAGGGGCCTCAAACAGCACCCATTCAAGCAGTGTTATGAAGAATTAATCTGTTTTATTGAGGATTTATTCCATATCAGGTTGTCCATGTTGTTTATGTCACTGTTGTCAGGAAGGAATTGCAATTACAGCGTGCATCAGTATGACAGGCCAACCTTTAATATGTAACACAAGGCTAATATCAGCTGCATACATTCAACAAATCAATCAGAAATTTACATTTTGAAGACAGTGATGAGTGAACTCAGAACCAGCAAAGGATAAACGCGTGCAACATAATTCAGAGATCTCGAACATTACATGGAACCAAACTCTGTACTTTTAAGAGTAATGGCTGCTCTGCATTATTACTACAGAGTGCCAATTCACGTTAAATTAATAGCTGCTAATTTCCTCTAAGTGAGAGAGAAACCTAGAGTATAGAGAGAAAAGAGAGAGAGGGTCCATGTCACCCCTACAGCTTGTTTAAGTCAACGTGAGTCAGGCAGGTGTGGTTAACTTTTAAAAACTCGACACAAACAACACTCACTGCTAACCTAATCACTTTATAAGTTACTTGTTGTGTATTTCACATTGTATTTTGTACTGCACAGTGTGTACCTACTGCCTTTATTATGTTAGGCACCTGCATTTACTGTAGTCTGTATTGGACTTTAATTTTATTTATTGCATCTGCTTGTAATGTGCAGGACTGGAAATTAGCATCTCGCTAAATCTGGTGCAACCATGTTTTCATTTCTTGTACATGATCAGTGTTGTTGCACTCTGTCTTTTAATAAATCAAATAACCTAAACTAAGCAAATGTGAAATACAAAGTCGTCAAAGGAAACACGTCTAACCTGAGGAAACAGCTGGTTAAACACATAAAAACATATATTAGTCTGTGTAGTGTTTGATAGCCTGAAAGCCAAGACCCTTGCAGCAGTTGAATGTAATGTTAGCTAGCCTGCAGCCAGCGATTAAGTTTAATCCTCCATGAGCGACAAACCTTGAAGTGAGGCATTGACCACTTTACTGACTTCTTCAGGTGACTGATTAGTGAATTGGATTGGTTATTGTGGCTGTTTTTCACAGTTTTTTGTTTTTTTTTCACCTTAGCTTTGTGTTTTTACTACCATTAGCCAAAACTCATCCACTGGCAGTGTCCAAAATTCCTCTTTCCTTTCTCTGCCAATGACAAGATTTTCCATCAATTGCTGTTTTCACTGCCAGGCGGTAGGGGACGCTGTGATGAGTCATCTGACAAAAATTTGTCACTCGGAGAAGAAGAGATCTGCGGGAAATACATCAGTGTTTAGCATCTTTTGGGCTTGTGGCCTTCATCAGTGTCACCCAGACTCTGCCAGAATTTGTAGCCATTTTCCGAGATCTCTCCAATTACTTTGTACATTGTTTTATAACACTACAAACATTAGATCCAGGTTATAAAACATAAGTGCCACGCAGATGTGGAGTTGAGGGAATATGGAGAAGAGCGTACCAGTTGATTTGAATGGCAGGCTGCACAGCCAACACCTCCTCCTCAGTCCTGTGTTGTTTAGGATGCTGCGAGCTGATTGGACGAAGCTCTTCTGGTCCTCAGCCAACTTCCAGTGGGGTCAATCAGAGTGGACTGACACAGGGTCAGCATCGCGGTCTCTCAGGCCTTCATTAATATTATTTTCCTGCTGCGGCGTGTCACTGGCTCATCGCTCTCTGCCACGCTTCACATTTCAATGAGGCCCACCTTGTTGTATTTTTAGGTGTATCTTTTTGAGAGGGAATCATTCATTTTTGATGAAGAGCTTTGATATGCACATGAAAGCTTGGATGGAAAATGAAGCTGGGCTGTTACAGAGCCATCACAGGCCTGGTGTTGGGTCTACATACCTGCAGGACTGGAGGGGTGTGGGTGCAGGAACATAAAGAAACACCATAATCATCACTGGAGTCATAAAGTTCACATAGAAAATGCTATTATAGAACAATTCCTGTAATTCTAAAATAGTTTTTTCTTCTGAACACAGTATTTTAGAAACAGGTGCTGAAAAGACTGAGAACGTGTATGTAGTACTGAACTGTGGACTTGGACTATTTTTCATAATTTTTGTATTCAGGATTTTTTGGGCAGACCTGAAACGTGGCTTGGTGACATGCCAGAGCCATGGTCCCCCACCACCAAGCCCCACGAACCAACACATGAAAGACACCACTCCTCCACCCCTCACCCTCCCTAACAGACAGATATGAATGCACCCTCAGGGACCCCAGCCTACAGGGCAACATTTGGACCAAACAAAACCCAATTTTCAACTTCTAATTTTTGCTACATTTGCACCAAATTGGACGGATGGTCCAAATTTCAAAGTTTAATTTTGGCTAAAATATAAACCAAATCAGACAAACTGAGCATGGTCCAAATTTCAATGTCATTTTTTGGAGTGGAGTTCAACCAAATCAGACAGACTACACATTGTCCAAATTTCAACGTCTATTTTTGAGATACATTTGGACCAAATCAGATGGACTAAACACGGCCCAATTTTAAACTTTTTGGGCTAAATTAAGGCTACAATGGACTGACCAGATAAGCCCAAAAGACAATGTTTGAATGACACTGGGTGCTCTGTGGGACTCCAGGTCAGCCCGGGAGTTAATTTCAGCTCACTTCAGTTCCAAGAACCCAACACAGAAGAAAAAAAACAAACAAACAAAAAAAAAAACATTCTGTCATCGTCCTCTGGCTCTGGTGGCTCAAACATGTCTGGACATGTCCAATAAGGTTGTTAGACGGAGTGTTCATGTTTCAAGTGGTTTTCAGGTCAAAGTGGTGTTTGACACTGAGACAGATGAGTGGACACGCCTCCAGTGTTTCAGAGTAGAGAAAACTACTCATTTTTTCAGGATTTTGAGACCTAATTTTAAAACTTAGCAATTTTTTAATGATTCACATTTGGCTGGGTGAAGAACACATATTTCTGTGATGTGACAAACTCAGAACACACATTTATTGTTGCTTTACACGACCTTTAAGCAAACATTTGCTCTTGGTGAATCTGTTCAGTTGAATTAGTATTAAGTCTATGATGGAAACAGCTGTCTTCCACTGAGAAAGACTTTTCTATTGCTTGTCTTAATTTTTCATTTCACACGACTGCCCATATTCCAAACCATACAGTAGTGTTGTATTTTGCTGAAGCTGTGTTTTTCCACACAGCTTTCCACTGTTTGACCTTAAAATAAAAATCACCTTGCACAGACACACAGTGAATATATGCCAAACTCAGCTGTGTGCAGTAAGCTGAAAAGTCTACTGCTGACTTATTCATGTCTGACTTACGCTGTCCGTTCATGTGCTGCTGCTGAGAGCCTCAGCAGTCTGACATGCTACCTGCATGTAGACTGCATTGAGCTGCATCGACATGCTATGTTTGGAAAATCAAATCCAGAGGAGACGTGATACAAAAACTCTGGATCTGTGGCTCAATTGTGCAAGATCAAAAATCTGATACTCGCAAGCTACTCATTTGATATTGATGCTTTGTATAAATACAAAATGTCGGTGGCTGCATCACTTCCAAATGTTTTCAGTACTTTAGTATGATAATTGTGCCAATAAACAGCCCTGAAATATTTAGCTGGCCTGTGTCACATGACTGTGGAAACGTATGAGACATGAGAGGAGGAGCCACAACAGTCATGTCGTATGTCTGCATGAAACTTGTGAGAATAACAGAAAGGAAACATAGCATGCTGTGGTGTTACTTTTCCCCTGTAGAAAAAAAAACATATTTTATCATTATTTTTTTTTATCATAGTGAATCTGTAACATTAGCACAAACATTTTTATTTAATTGTACTGGCATTTGGTTGTGTAATAAATTTGTTATTACTATTATTAATGGTATATGTCATGAATTTTCCTGTTGTTTGTTTTTTCTTTTCTGAAAATAACCATTAATTTGAAAAATCACATAACAATTTAAAAAATGATCAGTATTTGTCTCGGTCAAATTGTGACAAAAAGCGTTGGTATCATAAATGAACACAAGCTCAGACATGATGCATATGTGCTTTTGCAAACCCAAAGTGTTCAATATTGAAGAAATGGATCACATACCTAAATAAAAATATTATATATACAGTATATATATGATATATTATATATACAGTATAGCCATGTAATTGTTAAATAATCCAATACTTAGGATAATTATTTACATTATTTCATCCTGTTTTTCACAATAATAGTTTATTAACAGTCATTTTTTAATAGTTTTGGATTTCAAAATATCTTTTTTCCAGAATCTTTTATTCATTTACTGTTTTATTTTATAATGTCAGTCTTTGTCTGTCAGGACAAACAGGACAGAACCTGTCATATGATTGGTTATCTGCTCATTCAGACCAAATCAACAACCAAATACAGTTTTAAAAAAAGACCTACAACAAACGTTGTCATTGTCAACAGAGATACAAAGATAAGAGTGTAATGGAGAATAGACAAATATAAAATTGACTCTGCACACAAGAAACTACTCCTTGAAGTGTTTTTAATAGTATATCACCACATGTGATGTTTTGATGACATCAGACAGTGTCTGATGAAGGGCTGGGGCCCAAACCATCGCATGTGATGATATACTATTAAAAACACTATAAAGAGTGTTGGTGTGCAGACTCAATTTTATACTTTTATATTTGCATTTCTGTCCAGCACCCAGTACTTATCATTTTTGGATGTGTGTGCTGTATTTGATTTTTTTGTGATGAGAACAGGACAAGCACAAGCAGGAAATCCATGACAAAAAAGATAAAAATTCAAATAACTGCTCTTCAAACCAGGTATCTCTCACTGAAATGACCAAGAGGTGCCACCTGGAAAAAAAAGCTTTCTCCTTGCAGATGCAACAGGTAGCAGTCACATAAAATAATACCCAACTGTCCACCTGTCTCGAAACTGTTTGTGCTCCAGGTCGAATTTTCTTTTCAGATAAAAAGAGACAGTTTGCCTGTGCTGATGGTCGTCACAGTCAAATGTCCTGCTGGACATTAATTGGTAAACACAAATGCTTCTGCCTTCTCACAGGAGTGTTTAACCTAACCAGTTGTTGCCTACAGCTGGTTAATGTTAAATATGAAATTAAAAGTTAATATTTATGCTCTGCTTTGCAGCCTTGCTAGAAAATGAAAGACTTGGGGTGCGTACCAAAACATGTCAAATGTACTAAAGCCAAAATATCTGCGCGTCCTCATGCATCCAACTGCATTTTGCAGTATACTGGTCAATCTGCTTTTCTGATTGTTCTGACCCACAATCCTCTGCGACTGAGCCATGAGGAGAACCCAGACAGATGACAGTGACACCAGGTACATCTATAAACCCACACAAACACTAGCCAACATGTTCTGAACAGACGCATCACAAACACGAAGAAATGGTAACATTTGCATTTTGGAACATAATAAATAACAAACCACTCAGTTTAAATACTCAGGACTAGGCCTGATGGGAAATGTGGACCGTCTGCAGTGTTTTAGCCTACATTACAAACCAGAGCAGAAAGACAGAGCAGCACACTCTGCTTCACCTGAACTGCAAAAATGTTGATACCTTTTTATTGTGCATCAACCCCGAGTTTAGGTGCTATTTTCACCCAGGAGTCCTGTGTGAAAACAAAATGTTTTTAAAAGTTAAAAGTGCGGTACATTACATCATGTGCATTACATGACTTTTGTCTTGCAAGTCGCTTCGGTGACATCATGTGACACTGGCAATGCAACGTGACACAGCGCGACATTATGTTCTTACTGTAATCCCAAACATGGTCCTAACCTAAACCTACCCAAGTAGTTTAGTTGCCTCAACCTAACTGTTTCACGTGGTCAGTCATGTATTAGAAAGTTTTTTCTGTCAGTGTCTCATACAGCCACTAAACAGTACCATGTGCATCAGTATCAGATGCAGATCAGAGGTGGTGTCAACACATGGTTATGTAATGAGTTGGGATGAGAACAGGTTGACTCTGCACAGACAGTCATGTTGTACAGTAACTTCATACTTGATAATGAGAAGCTACCACAAACTTCTAAATGATTTATAATTGATTTATAATAAGGTTATTAATAGGTTGTAAACACTTTATAAATCATTAATAAAAAAGTTATAATTTTAAAAGTTATAACAACAACATAACTGTTAAAATAACAGTGGAAAAATAGCAACAAATTATTTGCAGGCCAGATGGAACAATGATAATGCATTTTAAACAATATATACATTATATATATCATATATATACATAGTAACGATAACAATGGGTCAATACCCCCCAACAGGTTGCAAGATAAATCTGTGAGGCTTTAAGATGGGTAACAAGTTAGGAAAGAAGAAGAGGAAACATATTTCTCCTACTCTAAATTAGATTTGTTTTTCAAACTTTTCATAATTTTGTGCCTTGTTTTTTTTTTTTTTTTTTTTTTTGCCTCCAGCTCTCTAAAAGCTGTTTGAATCAAACATTTATAGAAGGGAACACCTCTCTGTGGTTACACAGACAGTGTACAGTAGGAGGGCTTGTCAACAGGGAACAGGGTTGGGAGGGTTACCTTAAAAATGTATTCTGATACTGTAGTCAGTAACTCAATCCAAGTGTCACAATATTACAATAACATATCTTGATTACTTTCTGTCACTTTTGGATTACCTCAGTATAAAATATGGTGAAACTGTTTAGCCTGATACAGTGTTTTAGAGCTGCAACTATCAATTATTTTCATCATCAATGAGAATTATTTTCTCAATTAATCTGTTAGTTGTTTGGTCAGGAAACGTTGATCAAAGTCCAAGATGACGTCCTTAAACGTCTTGTTTTGTCCACAACTCAAAAACATTCAGTTTACTGTCAGAGAGGAGTAAAGAAACCAGAAAATATTCACATTTAAGAAGCTGAAATCAGAGAATTTGTCCAGCTGTTCCTTCCTTTGTTGTGTACAATTTATTGATTGATTAATTGATTTAAAGACAAAAACTGTTGCAGTGAAGCATTTTTCACCAGAGGTCATGATAATGAATTGGCAGCTGTTTGTGGACTGTGCATGGTAGGATATCCTTCTTTCTTTTAAGCTTGAAATCCTACTAAGAATCCCTTTTTTTTTTTTTTTTTTACTAAACGCAACTGTAATCTCATTACATCTTTTGTTTTTTGTTTTTTACCTGTAACTGCACAGTGACCTTTTCTTCAGAACATGACACTTTGAGTGACTGTAATTCAGCAGCCACTTAGATGCTTTATAAATCCTTGATTGCTCTGAGGAACAGTTGAGGAACCCTCACCCAGCCGTGTAAATCCTGCTGTTTGGCAGTGAAACCCTGAACCCTGGCGGCGTCAGCGCTCATCTCTGCTCTAAATCAGACTCTGAGTTATTTGTGGAGCAGATTGTTCTTTCCTGACACCTGAAAAGCCTAAAAGAATCCAGCTCGACCGCGGTGAAATTAGCCTTTGACACGGCGCTTCATGTCTGACCTCCTGATTCAAGATGAATCCGGCCCAATTAAAGGCTCTGCGGCCTGGCAGCTCCCTGCCATGCCGCCACCAGAGGCTGCTGTTGCACTGTGAAAGAGCTGTGATTGGCTGGAGCCATCTGAGGCGTGGGAGGTCCCTGTCAGCGCTCATCTCGCCTCTCGCCTGCCTTTCTATAGAAACGCAAAGTTAATGAAAGTGGAGAGAGAGATTATGTTGAGCATTACGTTTAATTGGACTTCTTTAAATAACACTGGAACATGTGTGTGCGTGTGTGTGAATGGACAGTGCACGTTCTCTTGCATCAGTGTGTGATAACCTGTGTGTCGCCATATGCTTGTCATCTCACACACACATATGTTTATGTATGTAAGATGCTTGCTGTGTGTGTGTGTTTGTGTGCAACTTAATTTCCCTGTGGGGACGTTGTGTTGTTGCAGCAGCTAAAGTAAAGAAAGGTGAGAGCATAAAGGTGAATAACTGTGTTGTTGTAAGAACATGTAGCAGTCTCTTTAAACACACTGTGAGCTGCACGTCTGATTGATCTGTCGATTTAATCTGCTCTCCATCTTTTTTAAATATTTAACCCCTTGAGATGTTGCTTGTCTCGTTTTACGTGTGCACTTGATGAATGATTGAAGGTGTAATTGTCTCTCTTGATTGTAATTTGTTAGTTGCTTGTTGTCATTTTGCAGGAAAAAAAAAAAACCTGACGACAGATTCATCAAAAGTCAATTAATAACATGTTCATCCTTAAATTTTATTGCCACTTACTGTATTACATGTTGTCAGATGCAGCTTTCAGCTTCATTTCTCAAACACAGCTGCACCTCAGGGGGTGAAACAGAGTTTTGCAAAGCAGTTACAGAATATGGCCCAAGACAAACCAGTCCTTAGAGTCATGTCATACCAAAACACACTAAGAATCATTATTCAATCTAATTCCAATATTTTGGTGAAAATTCATTATTTCAGGATTTATATGTATGAAATATATGTAATTTATTACAACGTTTTTAATTTCTAAACTTGGTTTGTGTCAGAAAACAGCCTCGTCCCAGACAAGAATTCACAACTACAAACAATTAAAATGTGTTAAAAGTCTTCAAAATCTAAAACTAATGATACCTACTGTGGCATAGGTATAAAGATGTGCTATTATAATCATCTTTGTTTTAAAATCATTATTTTTTTAAATCAGATTTTTACACAAACATGATTTAATCAGGCATTAAAAGGGTTAGCTATACCCTAAAAACCCCTGTCTGACTTTCTGGTTTAAAAACTTTATATTTTTGATAAATTCATAAATAAATAATAAATAATATCACTATCAGATGTGTCTCAACCATAAAATGTCAACTCTGTAGTCCTTCTAAATCAAAGCTAAATAAGAATTATGGTTTAAGAAAGTGTATTTTGGTTAGCATTACAAGACTCTGAGACACTTTGACTATGCTGTGAAATGAAAAAATGTAACATTTTGTCAACTCTGTAAGACATCTATATTTAATAAAAAATGTAATCAGTAGGAGGTTGGCCCAGGACAAGACTTAATAGCCAAGAGTTTAATCTTTTAAAATATATTTTCCAGCATAGCTGAAGAGTAAAAGTCAAAACTGCCTTAAAATACAGTTTTATCCCAGTTCTCAAGAATGAATTTTCCAGTTTTACAAAGTCTCAGTTTAAGGGCCATCTTTTGCTGTTCTGGAGCTTTTAATCATATGACATGACATATGCACTTTCAACCTCTGCTTTTAATTAAGTCAACATGACTTAGAAGTTCTTAAAGTGCTCAGATAAAAATGGAAATGTGAACATCTACAAGTCCAGGAAAAGAACAGACCTTGATGTGAGATATAGATGAAAGATAGGAGAATCAGTAATTCATTTCAGCCACTGTGATTAAGAAAATAAGAAATGTTCCCAAATTAATGATGTACTATTTCAATATAATCACTTAGTATTATGAAAAATTGAATTTTAAGCGTATGCTGACAACAATTAAGTATTGTATCGTATCATCGAATTGTATTGTATCGTATCACATTGTACCATATCGAATCTTATTGTATTGTACCATATCAAATGTTATCGTATTGTACCATATTTAATGTTATCTTATTGTACTGCATTGTATCATATTGTATGGTATTGTATTGTATCATATTGCACAGTAGTATATCATATAGTATTGTATCCTATCACACATACTATCTCAAAATACTGAGAAAGTTTCTCATTAGTTCATCATAGTGGTTGAAATAGGCTTCCATAGGAATATGATAGCTGATAGATATGATCAGTGAATCTATACATGTATTACATGTGTGATATGTTTTTTCCTCATCTTTGCTTCTCATACTGGATAGTTCCCTCCACTCGGGCTTCTAGAAATGGAGACTCTTTTCTTGTTGTCTCGGAAGCCCCAACCTGCCAACTTGAAACACATAATTTCCACCATGTTTTTAGCCTGAATCTTCACTGTTGATCCTCAGCTTGGAGCCACGTTCACATCCACATGCACACTGTCTGAACTGTGTGTGTGTGGTGTGACTTGGTGTGTGGCATGTTGGGTCTTTAAGAGACTTAGATTATGCCAGATGAGCAGTATGGAGGCATTTTATGTTTTTTTTTTTTTTTTTTTTTTTAATGTGTTGTTTTTTCCAGTTGAAAACTGGTCACCATTCACTTACATTGTTTGGGAGATTCTGCAACACTGTTTTCCTGTGAAACTCTAGCAGTGTTTTGTGGACTAAAAAAAGTAAATCCAAACCCACAAGAGTGAGTAGATAATGACTGAATTTTCATTTTTGGGTGAACTCTTTCTTTGAACTTGTTAATCCAGAAACTGGTTCTATAATACAGCCATTGGCAAACATAAGCAATGCCACATAAGAATCCCACGGTCCAATCTGAAATCTGAAAGTCCTCTGATCAAAAAACAAGACTAGTCATACCGATGACAAGATATAGGATGCATTCAGGGTCACCAAGTACTTGTGTAAAACCTGTTAAACTAGGCCAAATAAGAATCTCATTTGTTTTATTAGTTCTGATTATTTTTTTAATTAATCATAAATATTTTACGGTAATTTCAAACTTATTAAATGAAACTACATTTTTCCCCCATGCCCTTTCAAGACCCACATGCAGGGCCTTCATGGCACAACAGTGGGCCGCCACCCAGACTTTGGGAATCACAGATTTAACAGAATATATCCTTTTGAAATGAAGAAAAGATTATTAGCTCATTTTATGCTTTCTGAAATTTGTTTCTTAGAACATTTCTACAGTCCAGCTGATACCATTTTTTTCCTTCCCAATATTGATTCCGATTTGCGTATTGGTGGATACTGATTACCAATCTGATTCCAGTGCATTAAAATGGGAAGCAGCAGGGTCCTGTTTCGGACCTGATAAATGACGTGATATTGGATCATGAATAGACTGAATAGACCAGCATTTTAGGCTGTATCAGAGGCATTTCCGATATTGGTATCGGTATCAAAACAATTCTGCTGAATTGAGGCTATTGTTCGGAAATTCAACCAAACTGAGCAACGTAGAAACCATATTGTGTCTCTCTTATTAAACCGTCCACAGTCCACACATCCCTGTGTGACACCAAAGGGAGGTCACTGTGTGCTGCTCTGTTTGAAAGGAGGACTCTTCATGGCTCTGTGTGTGTGTGTGTGTGTGTGTGTGTGTGAGAGAGAGAGAATATTGTGTTTGTTTTTGGCATTTGGAAGCTCTGCCTCGTGGCTCGAGGGCTCGCCGATCAATTCTGTCTCTTCCTTTTGCTCTAAACAGACAAAAGTCTGAGCTTTAATTGCTACAGCAATGAGGCACACACTGACTGCACCTTTAATGTCGCTGCCTGTCAGGATCCCTCTGTTTTTTCTTTTACTGTTAATCTCATTCCATCTCCCTCTCTCTGTGCTTCACCTCCTCACCCTCTCCAGGGTAACTGCGGGTCTGAAAATGCCCTAAAGGATAATTCCAGTTAGTCACATTTTTTTCTACTCTTTTGCCATTATGAAGACTGCATTTGAAATTTCATAATTTCCCCTCACTACAGAGCTTTATGCATTTGCAGCTCTGTGAGAGCACTAATCTCCAATATACACCCACAGGGCAAACACAGTCTTCTACATCTGAAGCCAAAAAGCAATTAAAACACAGCCTTTAACACACTAACACTTAGACTATTCTGCAGCCAACCTGTCTGCTATTCTGCTCAAATAAAGTACACCGTGGCTGCATTCAGGTGATATCAGATAGTCCGTAAATACAAGTCACCGACTGTGGAAGCCTGTTAAGGTGAACTCTCTGCCGGTGATTACAACAGGGGGTGTGGGACTGCTCTCCCTCCAGCTGACATAATTAGTGAAAGTGCATGTGAGGAATCCATTTTTTAGGCATACCAAACCAGTCAGAGCTATTAAAATTCACAATACTCACAATATGTTTTTGTTTTTTCCTAAAAGTGACTCTTACTGCAGTCTGTTATTTGTTCCTGATCCTGAGGAAGTACAATGAGTGAAACACCTCGCAAATGCCAGTGTTAAAAATGATGCAATGTCACGATTCTTTTCAAAACCTGAAAGTTTCAATTTACACTCTCTTTGTCCTCAGATACATTGCCCATTCAGCATATAAATTAACCATTTTATCATTGTTTAAATAGTACAAGTGCCAAATTTTAAAATATTTTATAAGCAGTGAATTAACTACTTTCTTTAATGTTTTGCATAGAGAGTTTTAAAGAAGATAAAAAGGAACATCATGGAAACACGTGTAATTTTTCAATAAACAACAAGCTATTAACATTAATAAACAAAACATATCATTCCTGTTTTTGCACTGCCATCTTCCCTGTGGTTCCCAGCAACAAACAGGGAAAAGCTGGACCTTTTTGACCAGTGACCCTGAAAAAAATATTACCTTGTGAGGCAGCTGGATTCGTGAGATCAGGAGATCATGCAAGAACCCATCTTGTCAGGCTCTAAGCTATCGGTTTGTGTGCACACCAGAGGTGGTGTGAGACAATCAGCGTCCTCGGAGGGACTACTGGCAGCTACAGGTGTAGTTTTAAGCACACTGACAACAAGAAGTGTCCATGGAAGCTAGATGTCTCAAAGAAAAAAAGGCAGCCCCTGAAGAGGTTAGTGGAGATACTGTGTTAGCATCAGTTATATCAGAACTGGAGAGACTTTTATTGATGGAGAAGTTTGTGTTCAGCTTTGGTTTTGTGAGATGATCTGATTGGTTGAAGTTAGCCTGTGTTTGCCGGAACAGATGGTTCTTCCAATCACCTGCCAAGTGTTTTTTATAAAAGTGCCTGCCCTTTTTCCCAAACGGTTTCTATGGATGGCTTCCCAGATGGTTCTGTATGACAAACCATCTAGTGTGTCAGGTTAGCAAAAACATGCACATTTAGGAGTAAAATAATGAGTAATCAATATTTCACACCTTTATGTTATGTAAAATATGAGCCTCAAGTACTTAAATACTGTAAGTGATTATCCCTCTTTTTATAGCCTTATTTGGACAATGTGTCCTCCAGGATGCACACATTCAGTGCCTGATTATCAAAGTTGTGAAAATGTAATTCATTAAATTTCAAGAAGTGTGAGTTTTGGAACTGTTTTTTTTTATAATATTCCGGTTGAGTTTGGATGAAGTGTGTCTTATAATGATAAAATTACTGTTTCTGTAGATCAAGTCTGGTTCTCTTCCATGAAGACTGCCTTGTTGCACCACTATGTTTCTACAGTAGAACTTCAGGTCTGTACCCAAACCCATCGGGACCTGATGGGACCTGATGGGTTTGGGTCAGGTCAGGCCGTATTTCTCATATATTTCATGGGTTTACATCAGGTTTGGGCTGTATTATTATTATTATAAATTATTATTATTATTATGAGTAGTAGTACTACTAGTCTTTTTTCTCCATTTTTCCCCCCAGTTTTGTCATTGCCAATTTAAATTCCCCCCATGAATTGTCCCTGTCACTGCCACCTCCAACTGTTTGGTACATAGAAGGAAGCTGCAATTGGACTTGGACTGAAGTATGCTATGAGGGATGGGTCCGGGTTGGGCTCAGAGAGAATTTTGACAGGCTTGGGCCTTTTCGGGCTCAACTTTTCAAGCCATGATTAAAGTTCTATTCTACAGTAGCCTAGCATGGACAAACCGAACACTGGCTCCAGATATGGCCTTTCATGTTTTGCACAACTTTCAAGTTCTACATGCTTGGAAGGGGAGGATGAGATGAGGTGTTTGCAATCTACAAGCTCACTAAAACCTGCACAGTGGTCCCTTAACGAAAAAGTACCAATACCACAATATAGAAATTCTTGAGAACTGGGACAAATCACTGTTACTGTACTCTAAACACTTAACATCCTCTTAGGCTGTAAGGACAAATATAAGCAATAGCAGGCTATATAGCTACAAAATGAAGAAAATATAACATTTACAATAAGAGAAATCATTGCACTTGAAATTCTTCTTCATCCTTCATCCTTGGCCTATTTGTCACATAAATACAGACAACAATCAGCAGAAAGTCACTGTAGACATTCACAGACAAGCCCTGAAGTCACAAATCATGCTGTTGTACCTGTTTGTTGCAGTGCAGTGTAATCTGAAAACTACATGACAGAACGGTCTATTCTGAAGAAAACAACATGGCACATAATGACAAACGGATTGACACAGGATTGAGATGGGACCAGTAAATCCAGGCATTTTGATGAATAGTTTTGACTATAACAGAAGTGGCACAGTACGCATACTCATTACTCAAGTCAAGTCAAGACTGGTAAAAGTAGAAGTACTGATTCATCTTCTTTACTGCAGTAAAAGTGAAAAAGTACAGGCTCTGAAGTGCACTCAAAGTATAAAACTAAAAAGTCGTCCTCTGAAACTCTGCAAAGCTAAGTCAACCTCACCTTTCTGTTTCATCTTTTAAGCCATTTTCATCTTCTTACATCTTGTTATGTCAATTTGGCTTTTTTCTTATTATGTCATTATCATATTGTTACATTGTTTATGTCTTTTGACATTCTATGTTCTTTGTTATTTATGTCCTCTTATGTCTTGTCTTGTTAAGTATTTGACCTTGTTTTTGTCTTGTTATGTTGTGATCATCTTTTTCATCTTGTTACATCTAAGTAGTTTTTTGCAGGGGAGAAAGTAACTTATTTCAAACAGTCAAATTAATGTAATTGAGTAGTTTTTTGGGGGGTACTTGTACTTTTATGAGTAGATTTTCAAGTCTGTACTTTTACTCGTACTTAAGTATGTATTACAAGATGTAATCAACATAGTTACTCTTAAAACCATAGTTCAGTATTGAATTCAATTCAACTTGATATCTAAATTTGTAATCTGCATTTTAGTAGCCAGTCAGGTGATCTGATCACAAACGGACCAATGAAAACAAAGATACAAACGAAAAAACAAAAAAAAACAAAACACCGCAGCAGTATATGTTTGGAGTGAGGACATGAATGATTACTCATTAACCAATTACAGTAAAAAATGTATTCATGGATATTTAATGAACTGGCATGGCAGTAATTGCACCTCATTTGATGGATAAGGAAAATTAAACGTAGAATTAAAATGTGAAAAAATGCACCTGTTCACTATAAGCTGCCTGAACAAAGTAATAAGTGACACATGATCTAGTCCAGATTAGTCCAGTCTTGATCCAGGCCCTTGTCTAGACTTTAAGATGTCAATTTTTTATTATAATTTTATTTTTGTCATGTGGTAGCAACACACCACAGGTTGTTACAGTTGTAAATCTCTACCTTGACACCTTACATTTTTTTTAATTCTGTCAATATGTTTTATACCATGTCCTTCAAAGACCAAGGACTCGGTGTTCCTGAAATAAGACAGGCATCACCATAAGCAAAAAATTCCAGGTGCAACTCCAGGTCCCACAAAAATAGGTGTGACCAACAAATTCATACAATTTTGGTGACCTCATACCTTGGAGTAAGACAGGCACAGCTGGGTACAACACAGAAGAGAGGCTGAAGACACTGTGAGGTAAACAGGTAACTTATGTTTACTGATGTAGCATCTGCTGGAGTATCAGTGTGGTTGATTATACTGTAGTTGTGCAAACAATTAATAAAGAGGCAACAGCAGCTCTGGGGATATATTTAATGATGAGTCAGGTCAGTTCTTAATGCTCTCATTAATGAGTTGGACCATGTCCGGAATTGATTTATGGATAATTGCAGGTAATACACGAGTTCATGCAGAGCAAACTGGACCCATGCAGGGCAGGACTGTGCTGCAGAGATAAGACTTTTTTTTTTTTTAAAAAAAGACTTGCGTGTTTAAAGTATTTTCATTAACATGTTTTATTTGTTTGTGACAGTTCAGGTTGGAACATTTGAAGTTATTACTGATACATGGATATGCCTCTGTGCACAAGTCTCAGCTGCAACTATGTACAAAGATGATTAGAAGTGACATAATAGAAAACTTGCAGGAATAATCTTACCTTGCGAGGCAGCTGGATTTGCGAGATCACATGAGGATCCATCTTGCAAGTTATCCGTTTGTGTCCGCACCAGAAGTGGCACAGCCAATCATCATCCTGGGAGGGACTACTGGCAGCTATTCATCTCATCTGGAACAAACAGTGGCGGCTCCTGTAGAAGTTAGCAAAGATAATGTGATAGATGTTATATCAGAACTGGAGAGTATTTATTCATTGAAAAAAAAAAACAAAGAATGACACAGAAGGCTTTTCTTCTTCTGACTGCCTTTTGCAAGTTTGATCTGATTGGTTGAAGTTAGCCCAAGTTACATTTTTGAAAGTGCCTGCCCTTTTCCAAACAGTCTCTAAGGGCGACATCCCAAATGGTTCTGTGTGACAAACCATCTGGTGTGTCAGGTTAGGAATAATCCTGCTGACATGACTGAAAACATTTTGATTCTCCAGAAGAAACAGAGTTTAGACTTTTGTATTTAATAAAAATGTTGTGAGTGGATTCATGATTTTAGTCTTAATCTGAGGTTTTCAGCCTGATGTTCACAGACGCAGAACATTAGAACATTATTTACCTTTAGATCCTGACCAATCCTGTCACTGTGTTACTTAAATAATTAATGAAACTGCTGCTGCTGTACCATCCCTGTGTAAAATTACTCATGGCCCCTCTTTAAAGTAAAGAGATGAAACAAATGCCCTCACTGGATTACACTAATGTGGATGATATTATTCAAAGTCCCATTATAAATTGTTCTAAATTCACTGAATTTGAAAGAACAAGTTGATGTAACTAGTCAAGAACACTTGATATTAAGTCAGGTGCACTTGAGAAAACATGTTCAACTAGAAGAGGTCCCTCAGTAGAGTACAGATCCCCTCCAGGCAACAGGTGATGAAGCACCTACTGCAATGCCACACTGATTGCCAGATGCAACCAGTGGAGATTTGCAAAGTTCCTCCAACATTAACATGACCCACCTATGTTGTCCCGAGCTGAAACAAGATGTCAAACTGAAGCAGTTGTTGAGCACTTGCAGCCGCTAGTGGTCGTTTAAGAACAGATCAGTCAGAAAATACAATTACTGCCTCACAGTTGTTTGTCTCCACCAACCAGTCAAGTTACATTTTACATCCATGTCTGTCCACAGTCATATGTCTGTAGTGAAGACTTTGAAGGCATTTAATATGGAACTCACCACTATATTGACCTGTAACTTTGAAGTGTATGTTTCTGTGAAATGGAAGTTCTCATACATCATACATGTGAGATTCCAGTGAATAATTTGCAGGTAGAAACATGCCTTCTTCATTTAGAGACTATTTTTACAGAGGAGGACAGAGGACTGATAGAAAGCTGAACAATATGATGTCACAGTGGATATAAAATGTCATCACCTAATAAGTTTATCCTGTTAGATATTTGTGTGAATTTTGTCATAATTTGCACATGAATTCTTGGGTTACGGCCAAACCTTGACCTTTGACTACTAAGTCTAATCAGTTCATTCTTGAGTCCAAGAGGACGCTCCTACCAAGTAGGAAGAAATCCCTTTTAATCAGACTCCACAGGCCTGTGGTTACTAGTCACAGTTGCTAATCTATGATTGGAGAGTTGCTGTTCAAGTAGGGGCTCAGCAAAGGGTCAGCTGGAAATCTGTGCTGCATATGGCACCATACTAACAATTCAGCAACTATAGTATACCTGTGCAGTATACAGGTGAAAACTTTGCAGCTGCAAATGTCCTGATAGCAGAAACAGCATATGCAACAGACCTCTGTAACAGAAGACAATTTGACTATCAGGAAAAACACAATCTCTGCTATGAAAAACATCAATTAAATCCTCTGGCATCGCTCACAATCAGTCACAAGTGAGTGAAATATCAAGCAGCTGCGCACAGTGTGAGGCTAGATTTACTGTGGTGTCTTTAAACTCTATGATATTGATTCATCTTACTTTTATGTATTTGAATTTGTTCATTAAGCGAGACAGATGAAATACTAGACCTAAGAAACAGCCAGACAATCATCTGTAATGTCACTGTCAAATTTGTAGCGATGCTAAAATCCTTTCCAGGAGAAATGGCTCCATTCTCGAGTGTAAGACTATTAGTACTGCTATTAAATGAAGCTATTTTAAGAGCGGTGCCTCCGAAGTCTCTTCACAGTCATTAGAGCCACTGTAGGTTCAGTCTTTTTTCTTTGGGGGAGAGTTTGCATGCTCACATGTATCGATCAGGCTCTCGGAGATTGCAGGAACATTAACAGAGTGATCAGTGACATCTCAAACATGCACAAACCATTACCCATCACACTACACGTGAACTGAGCTAATAAAGCACTTCTTTCAGTATAGTGGAATGAAGTGTGACATATTTCTCCTCCCTCCACCGTCCCAATGCATAAGCACCTATTTTCCATTCCTCACCTTGCAGCATTGCGGGGAGAGGACTGATAGACTTCTCTTAATCCTCCTTGCAGGAGAAAAGGATTGAATCTTGTCCACAGCTATTTCCTTGACGGCTGGAGAAGAGCTCTGTCCAGTCTGAGGGGTGTTTTGTTGGTGTCAGGTGCCTAACACCCTGTTAATGGAAGGCAAGAACAACCCAGAGCTTTTCCCTAAACCCATGGGTTTTTTACTTTATGTCCCTCAGAGTTCAGCCTGGATGTGTAAATCTGACTGAACAGCAGCTCACTAGAGTGGAACTTTACCTGGAACATTTTGTAGAGACATCCTTGGATTAGTGGGTAAACTATTTATGTCATATGATGCAATTACTTTTCACTTTTCAAAAAGGTTACAATGTTAGAAATTGCTCCGAATGTTCAGATCAGCTATAAATACTTTCGACTTCCAGCGTGCTTCATCAACATGTTGTTATCACTAATTCTGAGCGAGCATAACCTGACCTGAACCTGATTTTCAACTGACACGTAAGCTGCTTTAAAGGAAACTATTGTTTATTGCAACTTGTCTTCTTTTTTGTATCTAAGACCATCATTTCTATTGAGATCTTTGAATTTGGCAACATCACTAAAAGATCCAACATGGCAGAACAACAACATGGGAGAAGTGACTCTTCCTAAGTTCCACCCGTCTGTGCTCCAATAACAGTTAAGCAAGCTTGGTACCTGATCGGAGCCTCCCGATCCTCTGTTATTCATGAAAACCAATGGCAGTCTAATTGCACATTTTGCTGCATGCTTTGACTGTGGGCCACTGGCCACTCTGGGCCTCCTTAAGGTCTCCAGTGTCATCTCAGTATTTCATCTCAGAGTAACAGGCTTGCCAGAGGCACTTATATTCATAGAACAGTTAATCATGTGGTTTCAGTCTATGGATGCTTTCAGTGTTGCCAACTTGGCGACTTTGCCACCAGATTTAGCGATTTTTCAGACACTCTTGGCAACTTGGCCATTCTCCCTCTCTTGTGCTGTGCTAGCAGGCAGGAGGACAGTCATGACTAGAGGGGAACCCCAGACCCGTGAAGGCATCATTTGGTGACTTTTAGTGCCTTTTGGAGACTATTTTTCGTGGAAAATAGTTGGCAACTCTGATCTTAACTCCCTAGGTTAAGCTCGTCTTGAAAAGAAAACCAAATTCTGAAGATGATTAAAAGATGTCGCTGGAGGACCTGTAAAAGTAACACATATTGTCAAATCTTAGCATAGTTAAACGTTAACAAAATGCTAGTAAACTAACTAGCTAATAATTGATGTAGAATGGCAAGCTAGTTATCTAGCCTTGTGCTAATATTAGCTATCCGATGTAACTAGCTTGCTAGCAATTGATGTAGATGAGCTTGTTAGTTAGCTAGCTAACATTATCTATATTTTGCTTCGATGTTTTTATCAGATGTTGTTGTATGTCACTTTACAGGTATATTTACAACAACATTTTTAGCCATCTTCAGATTTTGCTCTTCTTTTCAACATAGGTGAACTAGCACGTAACCTAGCATATCTAAGTAGAAAGGGTTTGGAAAGGTGAAAGATCTTGATTGATCGAGCTTCCACCGCATAATAGGACGGGACTTAGGAAGGGTCATCAATTTCTGTGCTGCCATTTATCATCTGGATAGAAACAGAATATGATGATATGATGATATGATCAGTCATGCAGTTGGCTGTCACGGTTAGGCCAAAGACAGCACAGTCAGGCCTGTGTCTCAAATTGGCCATGTATTACAATCAAGAATGATATAACATACACAGTAACATGGAAAAACATCTTAACATCCTCATCCTTAACAGTTGTGCAAGAGTTGTGCAAAGCAGTGTCAGCTTTTGACTTTCTATACATGAAAGGGAAACTAATGATTTCTGAAACTTGTGGTGGGTTAGTGGGTGTTTTAGGTAGAAGGACAGACACCTATACTCTGCAGAATTCATGGAAACATCAGCAACTGTTCTGTGCTTGTCATTGAGATTCACAGAACTAGACAAGGACAACAGTTCGATCCGAGGAGCAGAATTGAGCAGAAGAAGAAAGTTGACTCTTGTTATCAAGTTACAATGCACAACCCTCTCCTGGTCAGTAGAAGTATGCTACATCTTCAAAGTGCGAAGGTCATCATTTTCCTCAATGACATCATACATAACATAATACCAGGAGTCAGTGAGCCTTGTTACTTGGTACTCTCTCCAACAGGAGGAGGAATGGTGCATAGCCTGCTGCAGCCTGCAACAGTCATGGACTTTGCAGTTGTAAGAGAACACAAGAGATTTTAGTTCCTGAGGCTTCTCTGTGCTTTGCTCTTGGAGGCAAAGCATGGACCATTTTTCCCAATGCCCTGTTCATCCTCTCACAGGAACCATTTTCCATAGGGCATTGTATTGGGACTTTTAGATCACTGCCACACTCAGCAACTCAACAATCACAGTGCACTTGAAGTTGTCAGAATGCAGTTGCTTGGGAAAACCATAGATCCAAATATAGTCATGCCACAGCTGATGGGCCACAAATTTTACCAACTGGAGATATAAAAAAGTATTTACCATACATCCAAAGACCTGCTGGAAGTGTATTCAGCTGTCTGGAAGTAGAAGCATACAAACTGAAGAGGCTCTTATGTTTTCAGGCTCTGGTTACTTGTTCAGAACATACCATCAGATACACCAATGTATACAACCACACTACCTAGCCAATGGAACGTCTGTCTTGTAAGATGTATTGTTCGCTGTTGGCCCTGCTGGCCAGCTCTGTCGTGGGCACCTTTCAGCACTTTGGAACATAGGGAGGATTGGACGATGTACAGGTAAGTTTTCTTCTGTGTTCTTTGTCACATGTCACAGCAAACCTTCGCATTGTCAGCTTGTCCAGTAACTTGATGATCCAACTGGTTCTTTAGCCCATTGTCTTGTCCTTGATGGTCTTTATCATCTCTTTACAAAGATCACTCTACTTGCATGTGGATCCACCCCTTAGTCCTGTTGTTTGTGTGCATGGACAACAGTTTCCATCTCTTGTGAAGTCAAAGTCCCTGGCTGAGCACCTGTCACACACTGGGCAGAGGAAGAGGCTGGCCTCCTTCACTGGTCTTGTTGTGTATCATTGTCAAATGATTTCTAAATGGAATACTTCTCAGGAGCCAATGTCTAACTCAGACACTACCATGTCATATACTGACTAGAGGGAATGAGTCTGACTCAGTGGATAGTACTGGATGGTCAAGGCAGACTAGAGATGTCAGTAGTTGGGCTCTGTTCTTAATGACAACCAATGGGCCTTGCAGTCTTGTTGCACATTTAATTGCATGCTGCACTGCAGGTCACTGGCCACTTTTGGACTGCTGAAGGTTCCCAGTGCCACACAAGGATAATCATCAGCCAGCCAGAGGCGTTATTCATTCTTCATCATGTGGTTTCAGTCTATGGATACTTGACAGGATGGGTCCACATCTTGAATCTCTTTTGTCTAGCAACCAGCCGCAATTTTTTTTCCCCAAGACTGTTCTGCCACAGTCCGCACTGTGCTGTGATTGGCTACTACTACTGTGCTCTGACTGGCTGTCAGCGTGAGTGTAGACAGGCACTTTGGAGAAGTTTAGCAAAAAACAAGACTTGTACCCAGGAGACTGGTCTTTGTGTCCGGTGTGGAGCTAAACTTCACGTTTAACTTTATTAAAGACTTAGTAGACTTATTATTTTCTGTCATGCTGGCACATGGGAAAAGGAATTATGGTAGATGAGAAGACAGAACTTTTATCAATGAGACTGGTCTTTTCATCTCATGTGAAACTTGATGTCACTTAACTTTTCTTTAGACTGAGTAGATTTAGGCAAGAAAAATACGTGGTTAGGTTTAAGCAAGAAAACTGCTTGGGGAGGTTTAGGAACAAAAAGTATGTGATCATGCTTTATGGTTAGAATAGACCCTTTCACAACAGTAGTAGAAGCCAATCATAACACAGTAGTGCAGGACTACTTGGAATGGTCTTGATACTGGTGACCACACCCTCAGGTGCATAACAGACACAGCACAGGCTCTGCAGTGGTAATGAACAGTGTTTTTAACATCTCCACAAAGACCACAGGGCACAGTAGGTCCGACTTTGGTCTCATGGCTCTGTCCAGTATGGACATCACCCCAGCTAAGTAATCCAGTCTGCTGTGGCTGCTGTTCTTGCACACGCTCCAGCATAGTTACTATGTAATACAGGCAATCAACTTATCCCTCAGCCTGCTGACTTGGAAATGGAGCAGTCTCTGCAAGGACCAATTATTTCTTTAAAGTTGCTTTGTCTGTAAGTCAGCTTACATTAAGCTGTGCAGCTGCATCCATCCATTTTTGTGGCTAAGTTTTTTAATCAATGCAGCTAGGTACCTTTAGATATATAAAAAGATGTGCTCATTTTTAGTCTCCTCACACCACCCACACAGGTGATTTTAATTATTGTGCCTAATTAGAACATTTTCCATGACTGTGTGGGCATGTGCCGACAGTGTGTGACTGACCTTTTCCTCAGTCTCATGCTATCTTTGTTGCACCTGTAGAGAAATGATTTCTGGCACAATTTCACCTTTTTTGCAAGTTCAAAGAGGTCAAAAGTCTAGGAACCCTAAAGAACAACTTTATTGTGAGACTAACGTTTCTGCTTGTGTCCTTCATCTGGGTCATTAAACAACATGTTAAAAAGAATAGTGGAATAAAACAACCCATGTGGTTTCTTCTTAAATTGGTAGAGGTAAGGGGTGTGCCCATGATGAATATGGGTTATCTCGTATTTCGTATTTGGCATTTATGGGGAGGAATCCTAACACTTGACCTCCAGATAAATCAGGCTGATACAGGTGACGTAATGTAAAAACTGTAAAAACACAGCTCTCAAATGTGTCATAGTCAGTTTGTGTCTTTCCAGAACATGGTGGTTTATGTTGGTAAGTGTCATTTCTGTGCTGGTTTACTTTTAACCTTCAGTGAAGTGGCTGTTACCTCTCTTGAGGTCAGGTGTATTTTGCATATCTTTGAGTGCCTGAATTTTACATTTAATGTCTTTAACTCTTTCCCTGACAGTGTTTTTGTAAAAACAAAATTCACTGTTTTTTCAACATCCACAGAATATTCAGATCTTCTAGTTTCAGACACAAAAAATGTTTTGTTTTAGCTTCATTCATTCTTTTTTAAAAGTACTTGAGTGTTGTTTGGTTGTATAAAAAAAATCACAACTTTTTGTCAACTCCATGGTTTTATTTTGCTTTATTTTTTATCACTTCATATTACATGTGTGACATCACTGTCACCAGTGTGCCTAACGTTAGCTGTGTGTCCCCCACCACCCAACCGAAACACTCTGTCCTGGCAGCTTTGGACTACATCTGTCCTGCCGACCTGCAGCTGGGCACTGATGTTTTCATGCAGCCAGGATGCTGTCCTGCCTCTCATTCCATGCTTGCAACAATATGTTATTTTATTTTATTCATCACAACCACTTGGTAGCCCACAAAAATTATCTCACAACCACCTTTGTGGTCCCCGATCCACAGGTTAAGAACCACTGTTCTAGCTTACACATGGGAAGTCTTCTCCCAAAATGTGCTCAGTTTCAGAGGTGTGTTTCTAAATGAAAACAGCCATCAATGAGCACAACAGCAGATCTGTTTTTAACAATGAACAAATCAAAAATGTGAGCGATGATTTTGAGGAAGTCTACTTCATGTTGCATTGCTCTATCTATTGATTTAAGGGCCTCAGTTGTGAGTAAAGTGTTCTCATCTCTGCTGGCTGCTTCTGATTGAATTGTTGTGAAAGATTTAAGTTGTGTTTCGGGAAGGAACCTTTTTGAGGCAAGTTTTTTTTTTTTAGAACCTGAGAGTCAATAAGTATTTTGTTTATAATGCTATCTGTAAATGTTATGGGTTTTTTTTTGTCAACTCAAAAAAGTTTTAGAAGCAGCAGTAGTATCTGTGTAGGAAGCTGAGCAACATGCTGCTGTGGACAGGATCAGCAGCTAAATGTATTTTAACCATCTAAAAGAATGAGTTCAAGTGTGAGCTGTATTTGGAATATTTTCACAGCTGTACCTTGCCATCAGACAGCCTCTTCTGATGGGAATCCACTGTTATAAGACAAATATCACTCTCTCCAAACTAACTAGACTCCTTTGGCAAAATCTGTCATTTTTACCTCGCAGAACACAAGAGCTGCTGGTCTACCGCTGCATCGATCAATAAGTTTGCTTGTGTTATTGTTCTCTTTTATGCTGTAATTTTGGTAATTTAAAAGGTTAGTTCAGATTCATTGAACCTACGCAACAACACAAACGAATGCCCGATTGATTTGGCTTACATAAGCGGTAAAGTGGTGGAAAACCGTCCCTGGCAATACAATGCTTGTCTTCCTACACCGGTACTCCTGCTACTTCTCCAAACTGGGGGCGTCCACTGTGGGTAATACACTGACTATGGATAAGTAACTCATACAACACACTTAAAAAAGAGAGAGAACTATTCCTTTAAGAGATCAACTTTGCTTAGATTGAAGCTGCAAAATACTAAATATTTTGTGCCCAATTCAAATATCAATAAATAAAACAACAAAAACAACCCAACAAATAAGCATAATGATAATAATAATAATAATAATAATAATAATAATATGTTTTGACAGAAATGGGTTGTGAAAGTCTTCACAGACTTTTGGCTGCCTGAGCCTCTCAGTAGTTGTCCTGAGTCATCTGCTGAGAAGAGCGTCTGCCTGCAACATAAACTCCGCTAAACTCAAAATGAGGTAAGTTTATTAATGATGAATGAAATTGTACTGATTAGATTTCTTTTTTCAAAATATTAATGACAGTAAAAGCAATTACTATCAAAACCACATCAATGAGCCACACTGGTGCACTGCATAAATGTAGTAAAAGGTTTCCTGATTTCCTCAAACACATTTAGTCTATTTCACAATATGAAAGTTGTCTTCTCTAATGCTACACATGACACAATGTCATCAAATCCATTGTTTGATAGTTAGTCTATTGATTTTCTTCCAATAAATAGCAATAATCCATTTGACTTACACAATACACATCTTAGTGTATTCTTTCTTGAGAAATGATGCAAATCATGTCCTACTAAATCAGGACTTAAAAAATTATTAACACCAACATTTTAATTTAATGTGATTGGTGAAAATGTATTCTTTCAGGATTTATGTATATATGAAATACATGTAATTGGAAGTTTTGGTTTGTTTTAATTTTTAAAATTTCTAAACTTACTCTGTGCTAGAGAACACCCTCACCCTCATTTAAATGTGGTAAAAGCCTTCAAAATGTAAAACTAACAATATCTACTGATAACATAGGAGTAAAAATATGCTATTATAATCATCTTTGTTTTAAAGTTGATTTTTCTGTGAAAATGTTGGCCCTTTAAAGTTGTGCCCCGGATTTCCACCAATTCTGTCAGATTTTCACAAAAACATGATTTAATCAGGCATGAAAAGGGTTAGCTATACCCTAAGGACCCCGTCTCACTTCCTGGTTTAAAACAAGGGGGAATACTGCTCAAGCACTGGTAAACTTTATATTTTTAGACAGATTAATTGAATAATATTTCTATCAGATGTGTCTCAACCGTAACAGGTCCACTCTGTAGTCCTTCTAAATCAAAGCTAAATAAGAATTATGGTTTAAAAATGTGTATTTTGATTGTCATTAAGAGACTCTGAGACACTTTAAAAATAAAATGGCTGCTCACTATGACTATGCTGTGAAATGAAAAAAAATTATGTCAACTCTGTAAAACATTAACTCAGTCAGATTTTTCATCTGACATTTAATAAAAAATGTAATCACTCAGTACAAGATTTAACGGCCAAAAGTTGATGTTTAAGAATGAGTGGTTAGCTACACAGACCAACCACTAACATTAGACAGAACATTAGACAGTTAGCTGGCTAATCTGTCAACACCACTACTACTAGTACTGAGAAATTCACATTCACACACAATATAGGAAGGAACAGCTGGACAAACAATTAATAAACCTACAATGAACATAAAACATTATATTAGGCTAACAATTTCACCATATTTGGATATTGAGATAATCCAAAAGTAATGAAAAGTAATGAAGTTACATTACTTTAATACTGTGATTCTTGGGTTAGGTTACTGAGTCTTTTAGCAGGTAATTATATCAGAAAACCTGATTGAAATAATATTAGACAAGTATTTTATAGATAATTCCTGTTCATCTACACAAACCATGTTCTGATCCTCCAACGTTCTACTGGGTGACATGTTGACACGCTGGCTGAGTTCTTCATGCTCAACACGTTGAATCTCTCACAGCTGTACATTCTGAAGCAGCGCGTGTTCTACTTGAAATTCTAAGATGTTGCAAGGTTTCAAAGCTGCTTTGCTGAACTCCAACCATTAAACATATATTTAGCTGTCCACAGAAGCCAGGGCTTACGTTCACAGAGTCAAAAGTCAATAGGCGGCGTGTGAGAAGCAAAAACAGCCTGTCTCTCCCAGGTCAAACCCTCTGAGCTACAACCAGCCACCTTTAGTGACCATTTAGTCACATTTAAACATAATTTTCTCTCCGATCCCCGTCTCCGCGGCTGCACCCACACTCCCCTTGTCTCGCTGAGGTTTTTCTCTCCGCAAAGATTACTGGGCCGGCCTTTAAAAGCACACCTCTGCTCTTTCTACTTCGAGTCCCATTCCCTCCCATTAAGCCCTGAGAGTCCAGGGCTCTGCTTGTCTTCTCTGCAGGCTATTGATCAGCGTCAGTGTCGGCCGGCTAGAACTCCTCTCCTAGAGATAGATCCGGAACAGGCCCAGCCGCCGGCTTTTCATTAAGAAAACACCACAGACGAATGGCAGGGAAGAGGTAAAGGGCATCAGGGCTAAGAGTCTGATAATCAAACTTGATGGTTTTCTGCCAGCCGCTCCTCTGTCCTTCCTGTCGGTTTATTAGTCAGCCTGTTTGTCTGCTTTCTTGACCCATCCAGCTTGTTTTGATTGAGGAAACTTGTGAGAAAAAAGGTGCTGAAAATAAAGTCACTCATCAACCTTAGGCAAGGTGTTGAGAACATGTTATCAACAGAGGGAAAGAAAGAAAGACTTTATTTTCTTTCGACTTAAAGGTCTATCTTTTCCCATGTGACTTTAGCAAACATTTCCGTCCAGATGGGATTTTGATACACGCAGATCAGCTTGGTGGCACTTCTATTTGAAGTCCTAAAAAACATTGTGCTAAAAAGGAAAAAGCTCATTTCACCATGGGGCTAATCCTTAATGACTTTGCCCGTATCAGATTCTCCATTTTATCACAGCCGTCACGCCACTCACCGCTAATGTGTTCAATAAGAATCCGCAAAAGTCACACGTCAATCTGATTGATTTGAGCTGAAATGTGAACCGGGAGGAGATGAATGTTGAAAGGTAATATCAGACGGGAGATGTTGACGGCAGGTAAATGGACAAGACGTCCCCCCTCTTTTTCTCAATCTGTTTGAGCACTCCAATAAATTCCTTCCAGTCAGAGTTAAGCTGCTTGGGATTACTCTGAATCACACATTTTATTCATGTGAGAGCAGAATGTGGCGCAACACCTCTGTAGTTACTTATTTCCCTTCACACTCTGTTTTTTCTTCTTTTCATCTGGCCAGGGTCATCTCTATCACTGCTGATGTCTTTTCAAGGTAGTTTTATGTATCATTTTACAACACATGGTTGCATATGGGATTAAATAGTTCCCTTTTTGCTCCTCACAAGAAAGACACTGAAAAGTATACACAGTAGATGTTGTCTTTTACCATCCTTTGGGCTCTACAGGCACCTTTACCTTTTGAGGCAGCTGGATTTGTGAGATCCATCTTGCTAGGCTTCAAGTTATCCGTTGAAAAAGTGTTGCAGTCAATCAGTGTCCTAGAAGGCACTACTGGCAGCTACAGGTGTGGTTTTAGGCATGATGAGAAGTAACAAGTCTTCATGGAAGCGACTTGGAAAAGATTTTTAGGTCTTCTCCTGACTGGCTTTGGAAAAAGTTTGACCTGACTGGCTGAAGTTAGCTGTGTTAGATGTCATAGCCAAGTGTTTTTTTGGAAAGTGCCTGCCCTTTTACAAACAGGACAACTTCTCAGATGGTTCTGTGTCAGATTACAATAACCTCACCTCTGTTATATCACTGACGCTCAATAGATATGTAGATATAAATAATGTTCGGGGTGGTTTAAACCCTCTAGGCCCCAGCAGAGCTCTAGAATGTTGCTGCAGTTCACTAAGAATCCTCACTTAAGTAAGAATTTTCCTGCTCAACACAAACAGCTCTATCTCATTAACAGAAAGAAATTAATAGTCACAAGTTGTTTTCATTTGAAAAAACACAATTTCCTCTTTAATTTGATACTAAATATTTGGCATTTGTAGCTTTTTAGACCACGTTTGGTTGAACATATTTCTAAAAAAAACACCAGACAAAACAACAAGTAGCACTAAAACTGCTGTTAACAGCTGTGATGGAATGAATCTCAGTCAGCCTGCAATTTATTCTTAAAGTTTTATTGTTGCTTTTATTCTGTATACTTAACTTCTTATTACCACTTTTATGTGAGACTCTCGTTGGTGTTTCTTTGTGTCTGTAGAAGCTTTTGTTTTATTTTTTCACTCAGCTACATTGTAAATGAGGTCTCTGTCTCAATGTATTTATAAGTTAAATGAAGGTTGAATGAATGAATGAATGAGAAAAAAACCAAGTATGATCTACAACATTTCTTTTTGCTTGCTTCATGAGTCACCTTCAGAGTCTGACAACAACAGATCATTACTGGATAATGTTGGGCTTTCAAAATAAAAGAGAAACATCGCACTATTTACGTCACGCAACTTATGAGAACAAACACCAGTAATGTGACAGTAGGTCATGTTTTTAGGGTCTTATTTGAGAAAATCACTGAATTTCTATGTTGAAAAGTCGGGATCTGGTCCGTCCTCCCTACCGACTCTTTGTCGCCCTTCACCCAAGAAAACAGCCTCCATCTTGGGCAGGGAGAGCCAAGTAGGTTCCACAGTTTACTGATGGTGATTGCGTGATTTTGAACAAAAAACTCACAGTGTCTTGTTGTTTTTCACAGTGGTGTTGTAGGTCATGTTTTGGGCAACTTATATGAGAAAAATCACTGAATTTATATGTGGAAAAGTCCCGGTCAGTTGTCCTTACTGACTCTACATTGTACTTGATGTTTCTAGTCAGGATGCTTTCTGTTGTTCCTCTGTAGAACTTAACAAGAACTTGGCACAGGAGTTTTACCTTCTTAAAGGTCTTTAGGAAATACAGCCATTTCTGAGCTTTTCTCTTTTTTCATCCTATCTGACATTCACTTGTCTGTTAGTCCATCTTCTCCATTTCTTTAATCCCAATCAAATAAAGTCCAACCACCTTAACCCAAAGTGCATATTTAAAAATTAACTGCTATGCGCCCAATGATAGTGATGGGGCCTATTTCCCGGAGCCTCCTTAGCGTTATATGTGTCGTAAGCTGTATGTTAAGGTCTCCAGACTACAGACTGTGGATATGACTTCTCTGACAGTCTTGTTAGGCTAAAGTAGTTTGTACCCTAGACCAGTGTTTCCCAAACTTTTTTCCTGGGGATCCACTTTTGAAGAACGAAAACCATCATGACCCAGTCCACAATAGACCTCATTCATAAATCTTGGTACAACTTAATTTGTGCATACATCATCATTTTTGCTTCAATTTGCACATCACCTTATATTATCTTGACTAGAGCTGCAATGATTCATTGATTATTAAATTAAACACCAACTTACAGTTTGAGTCATTTTTTTAAATTAAAAACTGTCCAAATTCAGCTTCTTAAATGTGAATATTTTCTGGGTTCATTACACCTCTCTGACAGTAAACGGAATATCTTTGAGTTGTGGACAAAACAAGACAAAAATTACCACAACAAACATTTCAGTGATAGTTTCATCAGTCTCTCTGTTTTCTTTGCTTGATGCAGGTCAATAATTTGACTCTTCTGAAACAGAGTAACATCTTTTCCACGACCACAGGATATGTCTTCTGACGTGGTTGTTTAAGAAATGAGAAGCTCCTCACTGCATCAGTTAGAGTTCAATAACTTGTTACCAGCTGAAACATATTAATCACTGCAGTAATTATACAATGGAAGACTGAACTATTTTTTCTTAGTTAAATCCAGGTGGTGACTTTTTTTGGCCAGGCAGTGTAGATATATGACACCTAATTACACTTTATTGTTAATTTGCGACTACTGCATACATGGCCACAGTTGATGCTGTTTATCAAAAGTTGCATGCCCTTACTTTAGCTTGGAGCTGAAAACTAACACCTTGCCAATCACAATCAAAACCTGTAATATTGATCATGCAATTATTCCAAATTCCAAATCTAAACCCTGTCATTAACTTTGACTTTTAAAAGAAATTGTTTGTGATTTTTTAATCACATTTGAAAGGCAGAATACACATTAACATCCAGATGATTACTCCAGAGAGTTTCGGGGACCATCACCTGGACATATTTCTCTCTTGAAATCATTTTGAAGATCTATAAATGTTGATATTTGTATCTTTGCAGGAAAATATTGCTGTTAAAGAGAAGAGAAAGCAGAAAAGTGGAGACCGGAGTCAAGTACTTCAGCCCTGCATCTCACCCTCTCCTCTCTTCCCCCTCCTTCATCCTTCTTTCAGGCCAAATTGCTTTCTGCTTTTTCCCTGTTGTTGTTCGCAGTAATCCTCCCTGTTGTCTTAATATCAAGTGGAGAAAGGGTGAGATAATGGAGCAACAGGGGAGGAGGAGGAGGAGGAGGAGGAGTGGGCTGCGTGGCCCTGAAGACTGTCCTCCGGGGAAATAGCCCTCCCTCGTGTCAAACACACAAGAATATTATTAAAACCTACCCCCTCCTCGTGCCCCCTCCTTTCTCTCCATCCAATACATTTACTTGCCGTACATAATAGCTCTCATATACATAACAAAAGCCAACAAGGGGAGGAGAGCTCCTAATGCTTGTGTAATGGATGTGTAGCGAGGTATTACGTGGCACTGAATCAACCCTCCCCTGTACTCTTACAAAAGGCAGCGCTCGGACCGGACTGCTGACTGATGCTGTCGCTGAAGTGTGCGTCTTTGTTGTCATTGTTGTCCTGATTGGTGCTTGCGTGGGATGTAAAGTGCTCATAAGAAGATGGCAACAAAGACAGCGGTGATATCAGGCTGCTGTATAGGACCATGTTTAGGTTTCTTTTTTACCAGCTGTGGCAACCTGTGGCTGCTGTCTGTCCAGGATTTGGCCTTTTTGGGTTGTTGTGGCCTAAAATGCCTGATTTCACTGCAATTTTTGAAAAAAAACCCAAAACATTGCATGTTGCGACACTTTGTGAAGTGAAGCTTGCAAAAGAAAGTTGCAAATTTTATGTATAATTGGTTAAAAATCAAAGGTACTTGCTTCAGAGAGAATAAAACTACACTCTGTTCTGAATTTTGTAACTCAGAATAATAGAAATGATAAAACGTTTATTCATAAATTCTGGAATATACCTGGGGGGTATTACAAAGAAGCAAAATATTGTTGAACCTCAAACTCAGTCAAAACAGTACAAAATTATAAAATAAAAGTGCACTGATAAACGTCAGTGACAAATGTGTTCTTTTCAGTAAACAAAAACAACAAAATAAAAACAATGAATGCAAAACAATTGTGAATAGTAAAACAAAACATTGAGTTGGTTCATTGAGACATATATGTATGATGTTTGGACAAAATTGCAGGGTCACAGAATTCATGGGGATTGGTTGAATTTG
The DNA here is from genome assembly GCF_056507025.1 of Lutjanus erythropterus. NCBI lineage: Eukaryota > Metazoa > Chordata > Actinopteri > Lutjaniformes > Lutjanidae > Lutjanus > Lutjanus erythropterus. The sequence continues at coordinate 3,640,217 of NC_139337.1, read as the reverse complement.
TGATAATTGTTGCAGTTGCAACATCACAACTTCCTGGAAGGGCTGATTGTTGTCATGGCAAAATGTGGACCTGGACATATTTACCGTCACACTTTGACAGCTGTGTATATGTCTGTCCGTGCAGATGTAGTTGCATAATATCTTGCTCTACAGGTGTGTAGTTGAAATCAAAAGGCAGGCTGAGTTTGAAGGTATGTGTTGTCTGAGCAAGGGGGCCAGAAGAGAAGACAAGAGAAGAGAAGAGAAGAGAAGAGAAGAGAAGAGAAGAGAAGAGAAGAGAAGAGAAGAGAAGAGAAGAGAAGTAAGGAAGGGGCCCACTTTACATCCCTGGCCCACGTTTTTAAGTTTTAAGTCCCTGAAAAGTTTGTTAAGCATTTAACATAGTACAGTATTAGCTTTAGCTCCACGTACAGTGAATAGAAGTGATGTTTCACACATAATGCTTGTTTGCTTTACACATTTTTACCGCTGATTTGTTTTACACGTAGTACTAAATTTAGCAGAAGACCTGAATAAGATATATAAAAAAGTCAGTTTTAGCAAGGAATAAACATAATCAGTGATAACCAATAATGATGCATCAACAATGATTATATGATAGGGGAGACCCGGGATGGTAGTAACACTTTTTGGTTGAGCATCAGCAACTCAGTAGTTGTTTGTGCTTGATCTCTCCAACTTTGATACACAGTACTTCTACTTCACAATGACAGATTATGTGAGTTAATGTCAAATAGAACGAGTACCATTTTTACAACTTACCCCACTACTGGGGTGGGTTGTGACTAAAGCATTGACTAAAATTAGGACCAAAATTAAAATGGAGGACGGCAGTCTAAATGTGGACTAAAACAAACCAAAAACAAAAGACTCAAATGTGGATAAAATTTTCAGTTAGTGACTATGTGACTAAAAGTAAATTTAAAAATTCTTATCAGCATTGGGCACCATGCATGTCTGTATGTTGCCAAGGGACAGTGAATAAGCATTGGTATTTGACTAGTTGGGAGTGAGACCAGGCTGGTTTAGTTTAAATTAAAATGAAGGCTGAGTTCAAAGGTGGGTGTGGTCTGACCTATGAGTATAGAGTATTTATGTAATAATGTAGTAAAACTCATGGGTCGGAACATCAACATGTTGATGGGTCTGATCCCATCGCAAGAGGGTCTCTAGTTTCATTTTCATGTGTTGATTTAAACTGCAATGGGGACACACACAGAGAGACAGATAGCAACATGCTAGCTACCTGTTTATTATTGTGTGTTCATCAGAAGTGAAAGTAGATTAAGGTTCTTGGTGGTAGTACTATCCCAATGTTCATCATTTAGTTGCTGAACTTGTGTATTACATGATTTAGTTAAATGGTCGAGATTGGTCAATGGTTTGTTACACAGAACCATTTGATAAGTCGTTCTCAGAAACTGTTAGGAAAAGGGCAGGCACTTAAAAAAAACGATTGGTAGGAGATTGGATGACCCATCTGTTTAGCACGTCTAACTTCAACCAGTCAGCGTGTCCATTGACGCTTCTCGCTGTCGTCATGCCTAAAACCACACCCATAGCTGCCAGTAGTCCCTCCTAGGACACTGATTGGCTGCACCACTTTTGGTGCAGACACAAACAGATAACTTGAAGCCTGGAAAGATGGGTTCTCACATGAATCCAACTGCCTTGCAAGTGCCACGGAATAATTTTTGAACGTTGACAAATCTTTCAAAATCAAAATCAGAAAAAAATGTTTTATTTTGAATTAGAAGAAAATTACAACTATATTCATTGACAGCAGATTACAAGTCTTAAGGTCTTTAAAATTGTAGATCATTGAGCACAAAAATGAAAGAAAAGTTTCCCTGCCTCTACAATTTTTCCTACATGCTTGCAACAGGTGGAAGAGATTAGGTATTTGCAATCTTCCAGCTCACCACTGGATGCCACGAAAACCTACACAATGGTCCCTTAAATTCCTTCGGAGTCTTCACCACAAGTCTGGATGGACATGGGTGTAAACTATGACTGTTGGTGGAGACATACAACCATGAAGTGGAATTGTACTTTGTCTAATTTTAGGAAAACTTTGATCAACTATTGATAATTTAATCGTCTGCTTTTTGATTGGTTGTTGCAGATGTTTGTTACATTTAGCGAGTGTGATGTCTGAAATGTAAATGTGATAGACTGCGTGACTGTGCAGGCTCTGGTTAATGTGTTCCATCAGATCAACGGTCAGTTGCATCCTGCTCTGTGTGTGTGTGTGTGTGTGTGTGTGTGTGTGTGTGTGTGTGTGTCACTGTGACCCAGCAGTCACCCAGAGAACACTGTGGGTGCTGCTGACCTGCAGCTCACACTCGAGTCTTCACAAAACACCACACACACACACACACACACACACACACACACACACACACACACACACACACACACACAGCTGGACCACAGTGCTGCTGGCTCAGGTCTCAAGGATAGTGAGTGAAACCCCTGCTTAAAATGAGATCCACTGTCTGCATACCAATAGAATGGCCTCAGGGCTCACTGTGTGTGTGTGTGTGTGTGTGTGTGTGTGTGTGTGTGTGTGTGTGTGTGTGTGTGTGTGTTGTTACTTTACAGTGTAAGAGACTGCCCAAAGAGCAGAGAAAACTATTGATGGTGTGATTTAGAAGGAGTCAGTAGATACCTGTGGTTAAAGTGGCATCCAGCATCCCTCGGGGGCCCCTGAGGGTGTCAGAGATGGGTGGGGGTGTGTGGAACGGGGACCCTGCAGGTCGTGATGTGGTTATTGGTGAGGACACACACCAGGGCCAATGACAGCAATACAGCTTGACCTCAAGTATGATGTTTCTCTTCACATTTTCTGCAGAATGATTTTGGAAGAACACTGAACATGTGACACAAATAGACTCTGGGCTGTAATTTAAAGTTACAGTCAGTCTGTGTTTCAGTTAAAGGAGCAATATGAGTCCTGCAGTTCAAAGAGTGAGCTGGAGCCATAGACTGTATATTGAATAGGCTGTATTCCATCCCGTTTAATATGCGATCTGTGCTTGAAGCAAGTTGTTTTTTCCTGCTAGACAGGCTGCAGGAGCTCTGCAGGAACGCAGGATGCACGCAACCTCATAAACTGACAATAACAAACGGGGATCAGTGCTCTAATGTAAGCTGATGAGCTGTTTATAATAATCAGACAGTTGTCTGTCAATGTAAAGTTAAGTCTGTTATCCTGAAAACAAAAGCCCACTACTCTGCAAAAACACAGTCTGCATGATGAGTTTTCATTTTGCTCAATTTAAGACCATAAACACACACTTAACTCATTCTGTGAAAATTTTGGCATTAATTTGAACTCTGATAATTGTATAAAGGAACAGGGGTGCATGACATGGCTGTAGCTTAAAATGTTTCCTTGATCTGTGATGACACATCGTGGTCATTTAATGATAATTATCACAGATTTCTCCTTTAAATATCTGTAAATTGTGCTGACATAACAGAGGACTGATTCTACTGGTGGTCCGTTCATCAGACCTCTGACACCTCCTCACAGTTTTCATTTTATTGATTAAATCACAGCTCTTCTCTTTGTCTCTTTGTCCTGCGTTGTCCACATACACTTGTATGTCACAGTGCCTTTCAATACCACATCTATTTACTTATCATTTACAGTAAATTATCTTCAGGAACATGCAAACTTTGGGAAATGCAATGCTGTCTGCAATATTTTTACATTTTTCTCCTCTTCAAGAAATATGACCTGAGCCCTTCTGACATGCTGTTTTTTCTGTTTACTGAGCAGACCAATTGACATGTAGACCTGTGGTTACCAATGAAGGCACCAAGGCCATGTTCTTGGCATTGCTCCTTAAAATCTGGAGGCTTTACACTTCCTAAGGAGCAGTGCACTCCTGACCTAAGTCATTTTTTGAGGTTGTCTGTGCAAGCAGCTTACTACGACCCAGACTTATCATTTTTGTTAGACAGTGACCTCTAATGGTCGTACTAATTATGGTTGAAGCAGTATAAGAGGCACGAATCTCCACATTTGGAGGACTTTCACGCAGGAGGTTCATGTCTCATGTAAAACCAAAGGTCAACATTGACTTAGTTTAAGTTTTGAGTTACTTAAAGGAGAAAGCTGCAAGATATTTACTGTAATAAATCATAAAATGACCATGATATCAATTAAAATTGAAATGCTGGCTACCTTGACAACATCGCTACAGTCGCAAAGCAAATTCCATTCAGGGCCAGAACAATATGTTTTTGTTTGCCTGTTTCATGTTAATTAAAATTCAGAGTAGTTCATATGTTGTAAGTCTCACTTTCTGCCAAACTCCATTAACATTTTGTTCAATTTAACAGTTACAAACATTGACTCATTCACAAAACATTCTGCATTAATTTGAACTCTGATTAATATGAAACGGACATACAAAATAGTTATTTATCTACGGTAAATATTTTACAGATTTCTCCCTTAATATTATCATTTTTAACCATCTACTTATTGTTAAAGTGTCTCTGAAAAAACACAAAAATCTTAAAAGCTCTCTTAGCCATTTTGTACGCACTTTTGAGACGGTCCCCAGCTGCAGATCATTAGTTTCACATCTACTATCAAATATTACTACAGACACAAAACATTACAGCAAAAATTCACATCTGTCTGTTCACATGTAGATAATATATTTCTCTTTATTTACGTCCCTGTTAGACAGGATCAGGGACATTATGTGAAGACTGAACATTTTTTTTCTCTTTTTCTGACCTTTCTTTGAGCAACAGGAGGCAGTGAAACACACACATAGGAAAAGGTCAGTCATGTCAGTGTCACCTGGTCATTTCCTCTAACAGTAGGCAGCAACACCGAGCGCTGAGCCGGCAGCAGCCCGTCCCTTCATCAGTCTCCGTTCCTCCTTTTCTTCCTCACTATCTCTCTCTGTCCTCTCCCTTTTCTGTCCTCCCCTCTCTGCTCTGTTTTAAGACCAAACACACCTCTGTTTGCTTATCTTTTAGTGAAAGTGAAAGAGAAGGGAGCGAGGAGGGAGAAATCTATTTCTGATGCAATATCCTGCACAGAGCCGTGTGATATTGAGGATGAATTCACTATTGAAGCTTCCTTTCTGGCCAAATATTTCCAATACTTTCAGCAAACATTTCCTTTCTTCCCCCTCTGAAAAGCCTTGTAAGTTGCGTTACCTTGAACAATTTTCTCCCATGGACCAAACATTAGAATGTGACTGTGGTGTTTTTTGAATAGAGCATTGTGGTAATATTTCAGGGTGTTTGAGGTCTTAATATGCCCAATCCGTCCTGCCTGCCGCTGATTGAGAGGAGCTCTCTGGTGCTTTAAAGCTAAATAACTGCTCCGCTGAGGGCACTGTCCATATTTTTGAAATTCTGCAGGAGCATGATTTGGAGTGTTTCACAGTCATTATCTCTGACCTTCCCGGTTTGAACCTCTCCAGGTTTTAGATTGGTGGAAAAGCCTCCAAGTCACAGCGCGCCAGGAGGCTGATTTTACGCCACAGACGGATTTCATACTTACTGGAAATTTGATCAAAATGTCTTCAGTGACAAAGAGAAATGTTCTGCTGTACAAAGCAGCTCCTCTGCATTGTTTCAAGCTGGATTCACGATCATGTTTTTAACTGTGAAGGAAAACGAAATGAAATAAAACGAAAAAAGAAAGCAACAAAAACAACAGCAGCAACAAATATCATTTAAATAAACTGAGAAAATAACAAATGATGCTAAAATAGTGTGATTTTTAATGGTAAAAAACTCAAAATGTTATGTAAACCTCTGTATTCTAACTAATTTTAAAGGGATAGTTCACCCAAAAATGAAAATTTAGTCATTCTCTACTCACCCTCCTGTTGATCAAAGGTCAGGTTTAATTTTTTAGTTCACAAAACACTGCTGGAGTTTAACAGGAAGACAGTGTTGCAGAATCTCCCAAACAATGGAAATGAATGGTGACCAGTTTTCAAAAAGAAATAACAACAGAATAAAAACATAAAGTGCCTCCATACAGCTCGTCTGGTGTAATCCAAGTCTCCTAAAGCCCCAACATGCCAAGTTGACTTGGAAGATGTGATTTCCACCATGTTTTTAGGCTGAATCTTCACTGTAGATCCTAAGCTTGGAGCCATGTGCATGTGTACATGTACACCATCTGAAGTGGATGAATGTGGTGTTATGGTGTATGAATGAATTGTTGGGGCTTTAGGAGACTTGGATTACGCCAGACAAGCAGTATGGAGACATGCTATTTTTTTTTTTTTGGTTGTACTTTGCATTTCTGCAACCCTGTATTCATGTGGAACCCAGTGTTTTACAAACTAAAAAAACAAACCTGTCCTTCAGTCGGCATGAGGGTCAATAGATAATGACTGAATTTTCATTTTGGTGAATTGAAACCATTCTTTAGTTTACTTAGATACTTGATATTTCTGACACATCATTATTTTTGCTTCTTTACTACAAAGAGAACTGTTCTTTATTATCTTTTTGACAGATGTTCAGTTCTGTTGTCTTTTTAGGACAATATTAAAGGACAGTTTGCCCTAAAATCAAAAATACATGTATTTTCTCTGGCCTGTGGTGCTGTTTATCTATCTAGAGTTTTTTGTTCTGATTTGCAGAGTTTTGGAGATATCAGCCGTAGAGATGTCTGCCTTCTCTCCAGCATAATAGAAGTAAATGGCACTTGGCTTGTGGTGCTCAAAGCACCAAAAGAAAACCCAAAAACAAATATGTTTGAAAAATTCAAAATGTTTAATCAGAAACCAACAAAAGAACATTAGAATCTGCCAGGGCTAATTTATTTTCTTGAGTAACCAGGTCATGATTTTTGGAAACACTGGTTTTGAAATTATAATACTGGACAGAAGGCAGACATCTGTACAGCCAATATCTCCAAAACTCTGCAACTCACATCAAAACTATCTAGATGGATAAATAACCTACAGGCCAGAGGAAAAATCTGAAGTTTCTGATTTTGATATAAGTCAAATGTTAAGTTAAAATATGGATGAAATGATTTTTTAACCAATGTGAGGGGCAGTACTGTACCATTTTTCAGCACAGAGTAGTGTCTGCAGTAGTCTGTGCAGGTACACATTCTTTACTCATAGTGTAAATACAAATACTTGTGGGAAAAAAAAGTAGAGGTACTGACGTAACTTCTTTACTCAACTGCTTCAGGGCAAAACTCATAATCTACACCTGCAGTCACTGTGATGTACACGTGGATTCTAGTCCAAAATATCAGTACCTTTGAGCCTGACCATAGTGCATGGACTAGATCATCTGTCTCTCCATTACATCTCCAGCAATCTGATGCTTCTTTTAAACCCAGGCTAAATAACCTGCTGGGGCACCAGTCGAATTGGTGAAAGATTGTGAATTGTATTATTCTCATTCTGATGTCTCTAACAACCTGTTTGGTAATACCAGTAATTTCATCCTATTCACCCTTTTCAGAAGTAGTGCCCGGGTCCTTTTCCATCATCACTTTGAGAACTGCAGTGTTCTTATAACCAGATTTGTTAGTAAGCATGGAATAATAGTGGGAAGCTCTGTGTCCTGTGTCTGCAATATGCAAAATCTTTTTAATGAGAGGAGTGTGTGTGTAGAGCCAAAAGTACTCACAAGATGTCCATCTTGTTGCCTCTTACTTTGTTTTTTTTTTTTTTTTATCATACATTTCTTTTATGTCTTGTTACATCTGTTGAGCGAATCATCTTTTCGATGTATTATTGCTTCATTCTTTTAGGTTGAAATGAATCTTGATGTTGGGACGGCGGCGAGCAATGATGCAAAATAAAAATAATCAATAATTCCCCTTAAATGCATTAAAACTGAAGTCTGTTGAAAATGTAAATGAATATAAAGTGCAGATATTTGTGTGCAAATGTAGGGAGTAAAAGTAAAAAGTTGCTAGAAAAATGAATATTCAAGTACAGTACAGATACCTGAAAACTCTAGAGCAGCAGCAAAGTAGTAAAATTTCAACATATCACCCAAACCGACCTGCCCTGTCTCAGTGTTTAAATCAATTCATGATATTATGGCACAAACACAGCCTTAAAATTTTGCAGCCAAGTGAATTTTGCTCTTGTTTTGCACCTGTTAAATGTTCATCTGCATTTTTCTGTAGTGGTCCCAGCAATATTTGTTCTTACTGTGCATCCTTGTCAATATTATTGTGATTCATCAACAGTATATGAGACACTTTAACAGCAGAGCTTTTGTGTTTCACAGCGTTGAACCATCCTCTCAGCACAGCTACAGTGGAGCTCCAGATTGAAGCCATTGATCACAGTACTTTCCTTCTCTTCTATCCATTCTTCTTCTGTCCTCTTTCTGCTGTTTGAACAGAAGCAGTGAATGAAGAGAATTAAGAGCTGCTTTTATCTCATGTGTCCACTGGCTCCCCAGACCCAGCCTACAGACACCCACCTCCAGTGATTAGCAGTAAATTGATTTCACACTCCAGTAATGCCCAGACCGGGCTATAACAGGAACTGGAAGCAACTGTAGGTCACACAAATTAATTACTGCAATTAGCTTCCAGACAGTTCGGGATGTGGAGGACACGGAGACGGAGAAAGAAAGAGGCAGAGAGAGAGAGAGACGCAGTGCAGTTCAGGCAGACTAGAACAGAGAAACTGAAAGCTCTGACTGATGGCTCTTCCTATAGAACATTAACTCTGACAGCATGTAACAAAGCATTTCATTTAGTTTAAAACCTGTCAGAATCACCTGTTTTGTGTACAAGATTCAGCTTCTGATGCAATATCTTCTGTGGCTTTGGAGGAAACTCTACAGTCTAAGAAAATAACACTTGTGATAGTTTGCAAAAATAATCTTAACTTGAGTTCCACATCCCATAGCCTTAAAGTAAGAAAATAGTTTGACAGTTCTTTATCTCTTGTGAGTCCCCCAGCTGTGGTATGGTAGTCACACCTGTTTACATTGGTATTTGAAAATAAAATAAGGGAAAATTTTCTGGTTCCCCACCCTGGGCTGTCCCACCACCCCTACTACTGTCCTCATACCCCTTACATTTAGTCACAGGTCTACACAGTGAATCCTAAAATCAGCATTAGGCAACGACTCACCTTAAAATTTCAGGGCAACAAGGATTGGGTTAACTAGTTTCTACATTAAACGTACCACAGTTTTTAACTGGTTGAGAAAGTCTCAGTTTAATACTGATGTCTCTATGTGGTCTACAAGCAAACAAAACTATCAGCACAAAGACTGGCTATTTCTTCATAGTCCTATATAGTAGTTAATTTGTTTGTTACACAGAAGTCCTTAGAAACTGTTTGGAAAAGGGCAGGCACTTTCAAAAAACTCTTGGCAGGTGATTGGGTGAACCATCTGTTTATCATGTCTAACATGGGCTGACTTCAACCAGTCAGATAAAACTCTTTACCAAAGTAGGTCAGGAGACTGTTCTGATGTAACTGATGTTGGCACAGTATCTACGCTAACCTCTTCAGGAGCTGCCATAGGCTGCATCACTTTTGGTGCAGACACAAATGGATATCTTGAAGCCTGGCAAGATGGATTCTAGTGTGATCTTGCAATCTTGTGAATCCAGCTGCCTTGCAAGATAAGTTAATGCTTGCCGCTGGGTTGAATTCTCCTTGAAATCAAACAATTTATGGCATGCAGTCATACGTTGAAGTTCTTGGGTCTGTAAAATGTGAAAAAAATGTGAAAAATGTTGATCAGCGTTTCTCAAAGCCCAAGACAACATCCTTAAATGTCTTGTTTTGTCCACAACCCAAATATATTCATTTTACTGCAAACCGTAAGAAACCAGAAAATATTCTTACTTAAAAAGCTGGAATCAGAGAATTTGAACTTTTCTGGAAACATTACTGAAACTGATTGATCAATTATCAGCACCCCCTGAAGCTAACCAAGCTCCGACAAGCTTTACAACATAAACCATGTGTGTAATGTCACGTGAGCGTTGACTTAAACAGAAACAGTGCTGCGTTGAACACCCTGTTGCACTGAAACGCCTCTTTATTACAGCTGTGTTTAAATATATGTCGCTGCTGATCATGTACCACTTCTGACACACCCACCAAATGAGAGGAGACAGACCTGAAAGCCTGCTGCATACCGTTCCATATGCCAAACCATAGCAATAAAACCATAGCAAAATGGTGCAAATGGATTTCAGATTGAATGTACCCCCGGGGAGCCTATCTCTGCTGATTCTCTCCACTGGTAATATTCGTCATTTTGGGAGTAACTGATAATCAACTAATTCTGGTGTTTAGGTATGAGGGTGTGTTGCTGCTTTCAATTAAATTGGGTTCTCTGTTAATGATAAACCAGCAATGACTTTCCGGCTCATGTTCACAAACTGAACCATCCAACACTGATGGAAAACACACAATAAATTCAGTGGTTTTGTCACATGTTTGAGAGTCTGTTGTTGTTCTGGCTTCAAGTGAAAGTAGCAGCTCATTTTTACAAATGAACACATCTAAATCTGGCTTCGACCAAACAGATGCGCATGCAGTATAGTGTAGCATGACAACCTCTTCACCTCCATTTCAAACAGCTCACTTTATCAAAGCAGCCATGACTGTAGTTGTGAAATAAAAGTGATGAATAAAACATTTGTAGGGAAAAAAAAGGAAAAATATCCCAACATGTTTTTTTTCTACTGTAAAGCCTCTTCCAAAAAATAAATAATTCAACAACCATTCTTCTGTTTCCAAATTGCATGTAAAGAGGTGATTGTATATAACCAATTGTGATCATTCCTGCTGTTCTAGTAGTCTTTGTAGTGTTTAGAGCTTCCACGTTGTCCAACTGCTCCCCAGGCACAGAGCATTACCGCTGCCATTCATAACAACAACGATCCATCATCTTCCAGCTGCCAATTTGGTGGCTCTCATATTATCAAATAGAACACAGTGTACAGTACACAGAATCCAATGTCCTCGCATCAAAATATGCCCCATGCATTCTGCTGATTGTAGAAAAAAAAAATCACATATTCGAAGCTTTCATGCAGCTCATTGAGGTTTATCAATGTTTTCATTTTCCCATCTATCTATCCATGGAATTCAATTTGGAGCCCGAGCTTGGAGAGCGCTGCTTCTTCCACTTGGGGTAGTAGCTATTGATGTAGGCCACATGCTCCTCTAGCCTCTAGCGAGCAGCCCAATTTTCTATCTATTTACGCCACAGTTATGACCCCATTGATTTCAAATAGCCCTGCTGCTATGGAGGCTCATCTCTGATGCATGCAGTGACAGCGACTGATCAGCAGCGTGGGAGCGACTGAAAGCCTCAGTGGGCCGGCTAAATGGGCCAGCTAAATGTGTGCTTTGTCTCTTGTCAATGGTGCAGCGCATCGTCAATTATGCCAGTGATAGTGTAAGGCTGAAGCTGGATCAAAGCTCATTCTTCACTGCGCTCTGATTCTAGACACGCCGTCATCACATTGTGTTCTACGTTTGCTCATGTATGACATCAAAGATGAATCAGTTTTGTGACGGTGTATTGTCCGTTTAAGTCACTAATAAGCAGCTACAATCTGAATCACCAGCATAGCCAAAAGATATATAAGAACATGTGAACATTTTGCTCTTTCATCCAGACAGTCTCTGATGTGGAGGTTATGCACTGTTAGGATCAATAAGAAGGGTTGGGTATCTTTTTTTTTTTTTTACCAATATCGGCGCTCAAACCATACTTTTAAAATGTAAAATGGTTCCAGAACAGCTTTTGTTTTTATCGCTGAGGCAAATTTGGATTTGAAATTGAACAATACATGTGGCACCTAAATAAGGTGTCATAATCTGCATTGCGATTTGGCTCAGGAGGTACCAGTCGTATAGGAAAAAAAAAACAGAGTTTCAGTACCCAACTCTATCAGACATCCATCTATTGTCCGTAACAGTTTATCCTGACAGGTCATTGGGGGGCTGCAGCCTATCCCAGCTGACATTGGGTGAGAGGTGGGGTAGACCCTCGACAAGTCGCCAGTTCATCGCAAGGCCCAAGTCTATTGATGAGACATCAATAGTCATTTACATGCTCCTCAGATGGTCACATTTCCCAGGTTGGGGAACAAATTTTTCCGATCATTCTGACACCAAATGAATGCAGGGTAAGATTATACTGAAGGCTTTTTCACTTCCATTCACTGAGTCTTCCCTGAAACTGCCTGGAGCCCCCTTGGGGAGGCCCACCTCCCATTTGAAAACCTATGAACTGCAAACTCCAGCAATGTAATTTTGTATTAAAATCCTAACAATTATGGTGACCCACAAGAAACTGCTTTTTTTTAAAAATTGTCAAAATCGGTTTAATAGGGTCGTTATGATGTTGGGGTGTGGACTTTGAGTCTAATGAAAGATGTTGTTGCGTTGCATTGCCGAGGCAGATGACCGCCCACTCAGAGCCTGGTTCTGCTTGAGGTTTCTGCCTATTAAAGTTTTTCCTCACCACTTTTGCCAAGTGCTTGCTCGTGGTGGGAATTGTTGGTTCTCTGTAAACAGTATTATGAATAATAAATTCTACACCTGTTCTATATGTAAACTGTCCCGAGATAACTTTTATTATGATTTAGTGCTACGTTAAAAAATGTGACTACACTGTAGGAAATGTAGGCTATAAGGCTACTGACCATTGGTGTTTTTAATCTTTTGCGAGACATTCAGCTTTATGGAAGAACAAGACTAAACCACTGTACTGCCTCTTTAAGATAAGCATAATCATCATGTGTATTTATGTGCTCTAACATGTACACAATCCAGCCTCCTATGGAGAAGCAGAGAAACAGAGGTAGTGCGCTGGTCTCTGTGGATGACTGACAAGCTTCATATTGCTATAAATGACAGCCTCCTCTGTCGGTTTATTCCACTGTGGATATCCTGGCGTGGGCACAAATCAATGTGGCCAGTTGCCTTTGACGCCACTCTCTGGCTCTTTATATATTCATCAAAGGAGAGGGGAATAAGATGCCAGCATACACAACTGCTGGTGTGGTGGCGACAGTGGCATGCGTGTGTTCGTGCACAACACATCTCGAGGTCTCACACTATTGACAGGGCTGCGCCCCCCAAAGCCTGCCAGAAGCTGTGGTTCAAAACCAGCCGCCTCTCAGTGAAGGGACACCTTTCATCGGGCGGTGGGTTGGACAGCACTTTGTAATCCAAATGTCCCCCCCTCATGCCTTCTCCCCAGTGTCCACACGCCACAAGAAGTTTGGCTATAAAACATTTTGGCTGTCGATCTTAAATACTGTTAGGACTTGTTAAATATGAACAGGCTCACTCAACACTTCACACATTCTGGGAACCAAGAAGGTCTCAGCTGAATAAAAAAAGTTCTGTATCCTGGTGTGCTTTATTCATGTGGATAAAAACATATTGTTCAAACTCTCCTGAGTGAAACATATCAGACTTTGATAAATGTACAATTTCCATTTTAGAGAACACTGTGTAAATGTTCTATAGAGATGTCCCTCATGGTGTCCAATTTTGTCTCCTGTCAGTCTGATGTGTTTTTACTGCTGTATCCACATGTTGCTGCTAAATGTGCAGTCCTATCACCACTGCTGAAACAGGACCTTACAAATTACTGACTCACATAAACTTGCTGTTTTTTTTTCTGTAATCTCTAAACAGACAACAAATGATTAAATACATTTCTGAATGATTTTTTCTGTATGTGTGCACTTTCATTTTTTCCTTTGTTAGAAGCAGAGTTCTAGAAAACACAATCATATTTTTTAATGTCACTAAAATGATTTTATGAAAGTTGAAGGGCTTTATCTTGCACCCAGCACAAAGTGGCGCACAGTGTAGAGCAGCTGATGCAGTTGTCATTCTTGCTGTGCACCCACATTGTGTAAATTCTTCATGTTCTTGCACCCATCTATGCACACATGGGAGTACTGGTCATAAAATGAGGTGTGGTCAGGCACATTGTTGGTGCATCTCCATTCTTAAACAGCAAAAAACGATTACCACTGACCAACAAAAAACCTGGTCTAAAGTCAGTGCCGCAGCATTTTCCTGCTATTTAAAGGTAAAGATGCACAGATGCACACACATAGGCAGGTTCAGAACACGCTGACACTTTAAACTGAACTTTTCGATTTTATGATTAAAGGTCCTTTGCACCTTATTTTGCACCCACATTTTGGCGCCGTTTAAATGGCAAAGTGAAGTTGGGCATACTCCTAAATGCCCTTGCGCCATACATGTTGGACCATGTGCTATAGATCCTTTCACAGTTTCTAAACAATGAGCAAGCCGCGCGCGCAGTTTGGAAATGGAAGTATGGCGGACTGTGACAGCTTTTCAATGGGCAGCTGCAAACATGAACAGTTTTGAGTGCTTCCTCAGTCCAGTGAACACGTTTAATAGCTTGCAGCCATAAATGCCACTGACAGCCCTGTCAGAATTCTTAACAACCTAAATTAATCATGCAATATCGATTCTGACGTATCGTATACACAACAACCATTTTGGTGAATTTGGTGATGGTAAAATGTTTAATTAAACATTTGCAGCTTGATAACTTGTCTGGATGACTTGGGGAGACCAATACTTCTGTTGCTGAAATGCGCTCGTAGATTTTCAATGATGTTGGTTGTAAAAGTGTCTATAGATCATCTAAGTAGGGCCCATAATATGCAACATTTCCACTCTACGTCAGAGAGTATATAAGTTGGTGATGGTGACTAAACATAAGGTGGGTAAAACTTTTTCGCATTAACTCGTCCATGAACATGATATCTGTGAGGCTGGAGTGGATTTGCACTCCTGTTCCATCCCAGTCCCATAACAAAGTAAAAAGAAAAAATCTAAAAAAAAAAAAATCCTGTCCCGTCCCATCCTGTTCCTGTCCATCCATAGTCCACATTGCACACAATGTATATGAAAAAAAACAACCTAATATTAGTATGATTTCCACTCCTGCCTGATCCCATTGACGTTTTTCCCTGTCCTGTGATGAATGGTGAAATTGACGTTTAAAATAAATTAATAAAAACTCCAAACGGTGGTGTGACCACTCCCTGACACAGACAGAGACGTTGCACCTCATGACATATGGGGGGATGAGCTCCAACACATTAGTTTTCACTGCATCCTTGATTTTAAAATGAAACCAGGACAAACACTGTCTGTACACA
This sequence comes from Lutjanus erythropterus, assembly GCF_056507025.1. Taxonomy (NCBI): domain Eukaryota; kingdom Metazoa; phylum Chordata; class Actinopteri; order Lutjaniformes; family Lutjanidae; genus Lutjanus; species Lutjanus erythropterus. The sequence goes on along the minus strand of NC_139337.1, from coordinate 3,625,033 downwards.
CACAATACCCTACAGCCCCTATTAAAAGCATAAATAGTCAGGTTATTCAGCAGCTGTCCAGCCCTGCTAATTATATTGTCCAAATTACATTGAGCTGTCAACCTCCAACACATGTGTGAATGCATGCACACACACACACACACACCTATTATATATGGCAGGTGTTACCTCTCATTACCTCCTGTGCTTGGGGAGTGTCAGCCTCAAAGCACCTGTGGCCAGCAGTTAATAACCCCCATCCAAATGCAGAATTATGACTGTTTTTCTACAGCTTGTAAACCAAGAGAAGGGTGAAATTATATATCAGATGTAGTAATTGCTGGAAAGCTGTTTGTTCTGCATCCTGTTATTCCGCCTGAGCAGAGGCAGTGCAGTCAGCTTGTTAAAGGCATTCACATAGACAGAGACAAGGTGAGGTATTGATGAGTAAAGGGCGCAGGGACACTTTTGTGACTCTGAGTGCTATTTGTAGTCAAGCAGTGGAAAATGAAGTGTGTGTGTGTGTGTGTGTGTGTGTGTGTGTGTGTGTGTGTGTGTGTGTACACTTGCTTTTAAATCCACAAAATTTACAACACTTTAAATGCTTTGTGACAAACAGAAAAGAGGCGTAATATGTTGATTGACTGATGATTCGGGATAATTGCTGTTGCTTGGAATCATTCACCTTCATAAATCATTGGAATAAGACATTTTAAATTAATTTTATATCAACCAAAAATACTGGAGCATACATTTTTCATTTTCTGTAGGTAAGCTATAACCCATTAATATTCTCACCCTGAAAAAAAAATCAGTGGAAAAAAAAAGGCATTTTTCCAAAACAAAAAACACTATAGTTTTTTCTTCGTTTTTTTAAACAGACCCCAAAGTTTTTTAAATATTTGATTTGATTTTTATTTATTTTGAACATTTAAAAAAATAAAATATATATGGAAAAAAATAGATAATAAATAACTAGCACTCAGGTGTCAGTAGCCGATGTGGCTATTTTGGCAAGACAAACCATAATCTTTCCCAAAAGGTGAGTAGTTTTGGTGCCTAAATCTAACCAAGTAGTTTTGTTGGCTAAACCTAACCAAACTGCACCAACAAACCGATGATAATAATAATAATACTAAAAAACAAAACAATAAAATCAACAAACAAACAACAACAACAAAAAAACACTGGTGTGTGACTGTGTGTGACGTGGGGTTTGGAGTTTTATTGTCTTTTCTTTATCTTTTTATTTATTTATTTTTTTATGACCTTATGCACATCTGATTTATTTATGGAACCCCTGAAGATATGAACAGATATGTAATTGTTTTCTGTAGACCTCATTTGAAGACCCCTTGTTTAAGTGTCAGAATTCCATAACCACTAGAATGACCATGACCTTTTATGACCTTTGACTTCCAGACTCTATTATCTCTCATGATAAAGACCAGTCTAAGAGATTACTGCATTTATTCTCTTAGTCTTTCCATACATGAAATAACACCAAAATGTAAATTTTGTAAAATGTATTTATATATTTATCAATATGGAGCATCACGTGTAGTTCATTGTAATGATTGTATATATTCACAGCAGTATTTTTCTGTGGGATAATAACCATCAGTGATCTGATTCAAATTTTAGATTCATCTAGAATTACTCAGAGTGAGAAACAGTTAAATGTTTTTTTATAAGATTATAAACATGTTATTTTAACTTTAATAGTTATGGGTGCTGACAGAAAAAGTGTTACAACCGTCCCCGGTCTCCCCTACTTTATTTTAAATTGAGTCTAATTAATTCATTATTTGTATTTTAATGTCAGGAAGTTGGGAATGGAGACCACTTTTGAAGTTTTAACGACAAAGACAGTGATAGTTGCTAAGCAACCGAGATACATCTACAACTGTGCAAAAAATAATATAACAGTAGCTGTAGCTGAAACAGGTAAAAATGATCACATTTTCTTTGCCTTTTGTGGAATTTCCATCAAAAGAAACATTTTAAATGAAAATACAGACACTTTAGGAAAAGTCAGGTAACAGCAGTATTATATTTTTTTAATTCAACATATTGCACATAGAAAACGATCAAAGTGACTGTCTTGGCTATTCTAGTGCTATTTGAAATGTACATTTGACTATATTCCATTTTCTATATTTTATCTTTTTTTTATCACTAATGGATTTCTATACATGTTCTTTCTTAATTGTATATGATTTATAATACTGATTATAGCCTACAAAAACTGCTTGCCTGTTCTACATTTCCACTAACAGACTAATATTGATATATTTTTCCAGGTGGATGCTCACATTCATGGTTCATCCAGCATAAACAACTACATCTTAACAAACCTCTCATGGCTGTGCTTTTATATCGTACGGTATTGCATGTTAAATGAAACATAACTGTAATGATTAGTCATACTTCGATAATGGTTTCCACTCATGCAACAACTATAAAACAAAGTGTTGTCTGTGCAGAAGTTAAATAAATTCAGGACGGTGGTGTGGTGTACCAGCAGCCGACCAGCCTGTGTCACCGCAGTTCTTTGTCACTTCACTGCCTCACAAATTGGCATTCCCCCCCATCGCCCTAATTATCGACACGGACTCCCATGTTTGAGTTAATTAGCATTTCATGTTTGTATGAACAATCTCCACGGACACCAAACCTCCACAGATTAGAAGTCATGCAGCTCTGTGAGCCACTGTACTCTGTTTTACAGTCACTTTAATTACCATCAAGGAAAAAGTGCTGCAGCACTGACAATAAAACCGTTTCCCCTACAGATCCTGCATTAAGAAGACAAATTGTAATAATTACTTTATTTTTTTCAAAAGTGGCCTCTTCTGCCCTCCTTTCATTCTGACATTATAAGTGAAAAAATGAATATTTAATAGTACTTTGCTCCTACAAAGCAATTAGTAGAGCAGTGATAAAAATCAGTTCGAGCCCAGCAGTATTTTGCCGCGTGACTTCAGTGCGTTTATTGAAACTGCGTATGATCTAATCGTCATGAGCCTATCGTGAGGTTAAGTGAGGGCAGGTATGCAGCTCTGAGAGACGATAATGAAAGACATTACACTCCTGTCGCCTCCAGGCTCCGTGTTTATGATGCCATGACAACTGAAAAGTATTTACAGTCTAATTAACTGCTGCACACGTGCGTACATACAGTACAGAAACTTCTTGTTAAGAGGCAACAGTTCAGACTTCAAAACAACCTGAGCTCACATGGCCGTCTGTCAGAGTGACAGAAGTTAGAAAAACTACATGTGGTATTACTGCTGAAGATGTTACAGGTTGTTAATTAATCAATTAACAAAAAGTAAACTAAGTTTGAGGACTGTCAAGTACAAATGTGTGCAAGAGTGGCAAGATGTTGCTACCATCACTTTCCTTTGACCAAGTTGTTAAATGGGTGGATGAATTTGCAAGCAGTGTTGCTCTTAATTCTTCATCATAGTTCAATAACCAAAGAGGTGTGAGTTGTGTTGTGTCCCAGGAGAAACAGATGTGTCTCAGATGAAAAAGAAATGGTTTGACATTAAAGTTTAGGTAGACCAGAAAAAAAATAAGGTAACAGGTGGAATACAAGGAGCACCTGATCTGTCAGGCCAAGATAAGAGACTCACTGCAATTATTGGAAATATCTATGTATAAGTTGGATAAGAAATGAAACTGAAGACAAGTGAGGACTTTCACTATTATTATTATAATAATCTTGCACAATACATTCATAAAATGCAAACAAAAGTGCCTAACATAAAAACAGATAATCATGACATTTATGATGAAATCATAAAAACAAAAGGGAAATCATTTGCAGAGTACAAACAAATTAAGGTGAGAAAATACTGATGAATCCAAGATTTGTGCCTAAAATGTTTGTAGGCATGGTTGAAGCACAAATTTATGTGTATGCACTGTCTGTGAATGAGCCCAGTTATTCTTAAATAATACAATCCTCAGAATTATGTTTGAAATAATATCTATCAAACACTGAGGACATGAAGAAAACACAAGCAACTACTGAAATTCTATTGAAGAAAAGCATCTGATGTGTTCCATTCACTGCAATACAAGACTGAAAAAATACATTTAAGAATTTTGCTTCCTATTCCAAAAGCTGGACACCAACTATTGTCCTCAGCATTTTGTCCCTTAGGTGAATGAATTGTTCTCTGTCAATCATTTGTGAGCAGTGCTGGAAAGAGTACTGAAAATCCGTACTGAAGTACCAGTACTATTATATTAGTAAAATATTACTCAATTACAAGTAAAACTACTGGTGTTAGAAAAATACTTAAAGGGAGAGTTTCATAGGAAAACAGTTTTGCAGACACTGGGACAAGGCTCATTTCAGAATTTACAGAATCTCTGCGTCATAATAATGTTTGGCTAAAGACAAGAAATTCGTGAAACACGGCAGTCCTCCAAAGATACAAAACACAAAATGTCTACAAAGACACAAGACTACCACAAAGAGACACATTACAACTACAGAAACATGAGAGTATCCCAAAGATATCCAAAACTACCACAAGTTACACAAAACAACAATAGAACGACTATAGCTAACTAATTAAAGTAACTAATGCCCCAAAGAGACGCAAAGAGACACAAAGCTACCACAGAGACACACAACTACCACAAAGAGATACAATACAATAAAGACACACAAAATTGCCCCAGAGAGACACAAAACGACTACAGGTACATTAAACGACCACAAAGAGACATAAGATGTCTACAGTCACCCAAAAGAACCAAAAGATACACAAAACTACCACAAGAGACACAATACAACAAAGAGACACAAAACTACCACAGAGACACACAACTAGGGATGCAACGATTATAGATTTTGATTGTACAAAGAATAATCACGGTTTCACAATTATCACAATTATTATGCATTAATTAATTTCACAACACTACTAATGAACTAATGTATAAAATCACATGAACATTCTTGAGAGATTTATTTATTTACTGCTGTAAGAAATAACACAGTAATCAAATAATACAGAACAAAATAATAAATAAAAATAAACAAAAAGTCTATCTCTTTCTTTGGAATTAAATAAAAGTGACCTCTGCTCTGTAAACATGCATGTCAGTATTTCCCTTTTGAACAAAACAGACGGTGTCAAAGGCTGCAGGACGTCTGTCTGCACGGCTCTTTTGATCAAAAATATCACAAAATGATTTAGTATTTTCAGTTTGTGTATTCTTTCTACATTTCTTTTGGACCTGAGTACAGAACTTAAAAACCTGGTGGAAAAATATTTGAAATAAAGTATTTTAAGTATTATTATTAACTTTACTGATGCCTGAGGGGAAAATGTTACTCACGTGGGTAATAAACTTAAGTGTTATTGTCATCAACTTTCATCCATGTCTATTTCTTTTAGTTCATTTTAATAATCTATTTTCAATAATTAATCTAATTTTACATGTGGCCTGATTAAATCTTGTCTGTTATTGTTTTTTGTTTGTTTGAAGTTTTATAATAATAAGCTGCTTTGCTGCTGTTTGTTTACGCTGAACTTAAAGCTCAACTCTCACCGCTACGCCACTGATTGTAAGTGACATGTTTATATTTAACTCCCTACCAACTCAATGTTTCATTAAGTAACTTGCCACTAACATAATTTAATTCAGTTATGATGTGTTACCTTTACTGTGGCATGTAAAGCTGGGTGGTGATCCTGCAAATGCTGCATCAAGTTACATGTGTTTGACCCTTTAGCCACAACTTTTTTTCAGCAGGTTTTGCAGACGGGTGATCTGTCGTCTTGAATGACTCCCTGGTCATTCTTGGTGTATCTGACATGCTCCCACACTGCCAACTTCACTGGAAACAAAGCTTCGCTGCTTGGTCCCTCTCCCATTGCTAAGCTAATGTAGTGTAGCTTCCATGCCTCTTGATACACATCGCACTGTAAGCAGCTGCACCTCTGGTGTGCTGAAAATAATGTATCAGCATACTGTCCATTTTTTGCGAGTGAGAACAGAAAAACTCGGTGTAGCAGAGCCTTTGGGATTAAATAACCATGACGTTTTAAAGACAACAACAATTAGTGCCCAAAAGAGGCACAAAACTGCCAGACGTACAAAACTACTACAAAGAGACACAACTACCACAAAGAGATTCATTTTACATGGATTTACAGACTGTGTGCATCATAACAATATGTTTGTCTGAAGACAAGAAATATGTGAAACATTCAGAGTGTGATATTGTGTATCAGTAATCAATCATCATGTTATGACATTCATTTTATGAAACATGTTGGGAGCAGGCTTCAGAGAGGGAGCAGGATTGAGAGATGGAAAAGAGGCTGTCAGTGAGAGGTACAACCCCTGAACCAGCTGCCTCTCTGACTGACACTCCTCTGTACCTGGCCTGTAATTAGAGAGACAGGGAACAGCAGCCATATTTACCAGCATCCTTCAAATGGACTACATCTCATTTTCCTGCAAAACACTCGTGTGCCTCATCAAACAGAAGAACTTATCTCCGACAAACAGGTAAACCAAAAAAAAAAACAAAAAAACACAGCTGTTACGTACCAAACTGGGCAGCTAATGGCTTATACCCAAATGGAAAAAAGGGAAAAAATCAATAGCAGAAAGGAACACAAAACGGTTCATTTTATCATCCCTGGCAAGCCGAGCAATACATGGAAAAGTCAGCAAATACATTATACAATGCTGTTTGCCCTCGCAGCGCTTCCTAAATTTCCTACTTCCACATCAATTTCACAAAGTGTTTATTGCCTTCTCCTGGCCTATTCTCTGTATTGCCCCTGTCCTGCTGCAAAACTCCCCGGTCCAAATAGCAGAGCTGGCCGGCGTGTTGAAATGGACCCCTGCAGCTTCCCTTTGTCCATCACCTCATTTCTCAAACATTCTTACCGTCACTCCTCTGGAGCGGCTCGGGCCAATCTCACGGTCGTTTTAACGGAAGGGCACCTCGGGAACAGGACAGAAATACACAAGAGAGAGCTGGACAAGGGACGGGAAAAAGATTGAGACAGGACGAAACAGATAATAAGAGCGGAGGAAGGAGTTTTTGCAGCCTGGGAGTCAGGCGGTGGGGTAATAAAGCAGGGTCACTCTGCAGCCAACACCAATAACAGCAGAGAATATCCACAGAAACATTACAGGGGCATCACCCAGCATCACTCTGAATATCTCCTATCTCATAGTGCGTGCGCACACACACACACACACACACACACACACACACACACACACACACACACACACACACACACTCAGAACCCTATGGCCCTCTGCCACAATATTACAGAGGTCTTTGTAATCTTGTTGACTGACAACTTTATTTCCAAGCAGTGCACACACACCCGGCCGAGCGTCGGCCAGCATGTCACCAGGTTATCCGTCTCATTTGATTGACATGTTTTTAATAGACTTGGTGCATAAAGATGGTAGTTTTGTTCTTTCTTTCTTCACATGCTACAGTGTGCAGGATCACAGTAAGTTCCTTTTTCCCTTTTTGACCAGATTTGATTGAGGGATGTTGATGTTGAAGATGTTCTGTGGTGAAGACATGGATGGATTTCTGCCCAGAAGGCTACAGTGTCTGTTCGAAGCGGATGCTAACATTTCTTTATAAAATCAATCATAGTACTACAAAAGGACCACAAGGAGACACAAAAGTACTGCAAAAAGGCTGAAGAAGAATGACAGAGACACTAAAGTATAACAAACAACACAAAACAACTACAGGAATACACGATATCCAAAGATATCCAAAACTACCTCAAAGAGACACAAAACAACTACAGAAACATTTAAGTGCCCCACAGTGACTCAAATGTACCACAAAGTGACAAAAAAGTACCACAAAGAGACACAAAACAACTGCAAAGACCAAAAGAACCACAAAGAGATGCAAAAAAAACTACTGAAACACAAAGATATCCAAAACTACCACAAAGAAAACAGAAGTACCACAAAAAGACACAAAACTACCACAGAAAGACACATAATTATCACAGACACAAAACAACAACAGAGACACAAAACTACCACAAAGAAACACAAAATGTACACAAAGACACACAACAAAACCACAGAGAGACACAAACACAGAGACTCATGAACCAATAAGAGACACAAAACTACCACACAACAACACAAAACTACTACGAAGAGACACAAAACAACAATAGAATAACTATAGACACACAGAAGTATCCCACAAAGCCTCAAATGTTCCAAAAAGAGACACAAAACTACTGCAAGAGACACAAAACAACTGTAGAACGACTATAGAAACACAAAAGTGCCCCACAGAGACTCACATGTAGTAAAGAGAGATGCAAAACTACCACAAAGAGACACAAAACAACTAGTGACCCTGAGACACAAAACTACAACAAGGAAACACAAAACTACACAAATAGACACAACTGTACCACACATGTATTACAAAGAGACATAAAACAACGGCAACCAGATACAAAAGAGACACAAAACTATCACAAAGACAGACAATATGACAACAAAGAGACATGGTGTCTCCTTTAATGTGGCTGTGCTCCTGTAAAGGAAGGGTGGGGGTCTTTTACATGTCTGTGTTCAGGGGACTGATGTGTCATGATCAGCCTGTGGAAGAGGATGACAGAGTTGAGGAGAACAGACACTTCTCATGTAGTTTTTACAAAGTAAGAGTAAACAGTTTGACTACGATTACGTCTCCTAACTGGGAATTAGTGAGTTGGATCTAAATGTGGGCTGTGTGGGTGGGAGGGTTATTAGGGACCCCGTTCTCAAATGTTTTGTCTCCAACAGCAGCAATTAGACCAGAGAACAGAATATTCTAACAAATGAGACTAAACAGACTCGCTCCGATTTTGATCTCTTCTCCTATTTCCATTTATAAAAACCTCAAGTTCCAGGTTTAACTCTCATGAATTGAGAGAGGACCTCTGATTTAGCACTGCACTCCCACTGAATAACTTTGTTGGACGTGCAATGGAAGGTTTTTTAAAAACAAAGCAAACCACATGATGCTATGTTTGGATTTGATCCCCATCTCTCTCCCAGTTGTAAAGTAAAGAGGTTTTCCATAATTACCTCCCAGGCGATTCTTTGTAATTTGCTAGACACGTCCTATCTTCACTTTCAAAGTAAATTAAGGAATGAGAGATCAATTGCTTTCTTATTTCCACAGATATAACAAGACATAAACGACACAAAATGACATGAAAGATTAAGTGAAAGACATAAGACAAAAAAAAACCAAAAACAAACACACAACCAGACAAATAAGATATAACAACACAAAAAAGATTGACAATAGCAAAAACAATGTCAATGACATAACAACCAAAAAACGTTGTATCAATACAAAAAACTACGTAAAGGAGATGAATTAGACAGAAGACAAAAAAATAACACAACCAGATCAATAAAATGTAACAACATAAACAAAGGTGGAACAACATACAAAAAAAGAAAATTTAAAAGACATAACAAGATAAAAAAAAAGGACACAACAGGACAAAAAAGATGCAACTACATAAAGACAATTATGTAACAGACATAACACAAAAAGCTAAAATATGTAACATTTCCGCATTAAAATTTCTATAAACACTAGACATATTACATATTTTGATGAATTGTATGCTTAGAGCATCCCAGCAATGTTCAAGCGCAGATCAATCCTTAAGTTATTTATGGTAAAGGTGTGTTTCCTGTTACCTGTTGCTTGCTAGTTGCTAGCTGGTATAAGTTCCGGGTAAAGTGATACGTTGGATACATCAGAGAGTGAAGAAGGAAGCTGGCAAACATGACAACATGTAAATAAAAATTTAATATAACCCTGTCCATGAACATGATTTCTTTCTGACTAAAGTCTGACAGACATTCAAAGACCCTGGTTTTAACACTAAGAAAAACATCACATGATCCCACTCTACTTCACAAACAATGTCCTCTGTTATTGTTTTGATGTGACGGACCCCTAGCAGCAGAGTTTACTTATTGTGCATGGGTGAGTTATATAAAAATTCACTCCCTGTACAAATATCATGAACAAGGAAATTAGCTAGAGAGACAAATGTGTTTTTTAGTGTTTTAGCAGGCTGTAAATATGTTTATTTCTGCTGTAAAGTTGGACACTTTAATATGGGAGTCTGTGGGGATTGACTCGCTTTTGGAGCCAGCCTCAAGTGGCCATTTGAGGAATTGCAGGTTTTGGCACTGCCATGTTGGCTTCATTTTCCAGCCCCGGAGGATCCCACTTACTCAACATACCCATCATCTTTAAAATAAAATATATACAGGGAAATGTGTATGTTATTTTTGTGTGGTTTTTTTTGCCTGGACTAAATTGCAGAGCAGAGTGTATCATCTCAGGGCAACACACACTGACTGCACTCGTCGCTGTCACTGGTAAACATAGTAAGTGTGCATATGGAGAGGCGTGATAGCCAACGGACCTGAGAGGGGGAGGGATGAGGAATCATAAATGAGAGAGAGCTTCTCAATCTCTCCACCTGGGACAGTAACTCCCAATGAGAGAGAGAGAGAGAATGTGTGTGTGTGTGTGTGTGTGTGTGTGTGTGTGTGTGTGTGTGTGGCAGGCAGGCGACAGAAAGATAGAACCGAGCTGGAGTGTGATGCCGTGAACAAGAAGGCACATGGGTCATTTTGATGGTTATTTCTGAACATCACCATAAGGCATGTGTCAGATGGACTATTAGGCCAGAGCATATGCGCAAACATGCACCCACGCACGCATACACACACATCAGCACCGTCACAGACACACATTGGGTGTGTAAATGGCCCATGCTATGCAGTTTTGTCCTATGGGGTCTTCTTAAGTGGGTGATTATGTGTAAATGGTCATGTAATGACGTGTTGCCTTTCGCTAATGTCCCCATCAAATGTTCATGGCTTCGACAGAGCTGTGTCCCCAAAGACACCATAATGGACACTCTAAGCTTGCATTGGTCCTTGGGAACAGAAGGGTAATGTGGATGAGGAGCAGTAGGAGGTGAATCATCGAGCTTGGTAAGCAGTCATCTTTGGTGTGCCTAAATCTGAACCAGCCGGGGGATTTGCAGAGTGAATGGATGTGCTGTTTGGATTCCAGTGTTGGACCAGTTTCACTGACCATCATCAAGTTTGTTGTACATTTTCTGAAAGCTGGGATATCTAAACCAGCTGGATTGCTCAGAGATGTTTGCACCTGTTATCCAAAATTGGCTGCAATGTCACAATATGTTCAAGAGTTATGGCGGTTTTATTGGTAAGAGACCACAAAAAGACCCCCAAAAGAATTTCACTACCAAATATATAAAACAGTCAATGGCCTACTGAAAAAACTAATTAAGTGTAAGAGTAAGAGTACAAGTACTTTGTAGCTGTACTTAAGTAGAGTTTTCAGCTATCTATAATTTACTTGAGTATTTATTTTTCTGACAACTTTGTACTTTTATTCCCTACATGTAAACACAAAAATCTGTACTTTCTACTCTGCATTTGAGGGCAATTATTGATTATTTTGCAAAAAAAATTGCATAAAAGACATAACAAGACCAATATGGCATTAAAGACATAACATGATGAGAACTGCATAAACGATGTGACACAACAAAAACTACATAAAAGACATAATAGTACGAAAACTATGTAAAAGATGTCAGAACACAAAAATTATGTAAAAGATGCAACAAGATGAAAATGCTGTAAAAGAAGCAACAACGAAAACTGTAAAAAAAAAAAAACGTCACAACATGAAAACAACATAGAAGACACAAAACAAAAGCAGCGTAGAAATATGTCATTTATTGATATCCTGCTAAGTACATTACCAGACAGACAGACTAATAAACATAAGCCAGAAGCCAAACCTTCACAGGCCGAGGTAACAATAGAGAGACTGACACTGCCTGCATTTGCATTTTGTCCACAGTTGAATTTTGGCCTGAAGAACAGCTACATGCATCATGCTTAGCAAATTCCCACAGCTTCTGCCACTCTAGCTGCTGCTGTTTGATCATCAGCTGAGAGCAGTAATACCTGCAGCTGGCACTCTGTTTGAACAGGGTCCCTGCCTCAGCCACCGTGTGACATGCAGCGTGCCGCAGAGGCCAAATGGCGAACACCTGGTTTCAAGCCTTCGCCTTCAGTGCCTAAACTCTGACAGCTGATGGAAAACACCTGCTTCAACATCACTGAACGGGTCACGGCCAGAAGTCCAACATGCCAGAAAGTAACAGTCGGACATGTGAGGGGAAATACATTCGCTGTTCGTAGAAGATGTAGAAGATGTAACAATTCAGAACTACATAAAAGACATAACAAGACGAAAATGACGCAAAAGACGTAACAAGATGAAAACAATGAAACTAGACAAAAAGCACATTAAATATGTAAGAAGATGAAAACAACGTAACAAGACATAAACATCGTAAGAGACCCAACAATATGAAAATGAAATAGAAGACATAACAAGACATAACAACAGAAAAGATGTATCAAGATGGAAATTACATAAAAGATGTAACAAGATAAAAACAATGCAACAAGATGAAAAGGCAAGAGAGGGAGACTACTGCAGAGAAAAGGTGAAGTTCAGTTAGCTTTTCACAAAAACAGCTGGGAGAAATGTTTTAAGAGGGTGACTTCTTACTTTCATATTTTTAGCACATTTCAGAGCCTGTACTTTTTCACTTTTACTTGAGTAAACAACGTAAATCAGTACTTCTACGTGATTTATCTGTACTTGTACTTGAGTGAAGATTGTGTGTACTTTTGCCACATCTGAATACAGCAATTTTCTGCTTTGTGATTTAATCAGGATTTAGCCTTCACACTTACAGCTAGAGGCTCTGGTGTGAATGAAGTCTGTGTAAAGTACCTACAGGATGAGTAGCAGTACATATGTATAAGTGTGCTTAAGTACCTGAATCTAACTAGCATTGTAATACGGAATATCTCCTCAAACTGATCTTTGTTAACCCATGCACAAGGTCAGTTCTTTCAGCATTCTAACTTTAGAGCATCTTTCATGACATTCTGTCATCCTTGTTCCTTATATTCAGCAGTCCTCCAGTTTTCTTTTTATTCATTTTATATCATATTCATCCAGAGCGTTGCTTTGGTGGTATGTGTGATTTGACTATTCAAACCAGCAAAGTTTGCTCCCATCTATGCAGTGCCCTTTCCCTTCGATTTAAATCTCTCTTTAATTTACTCCACTTGCACTTCTTGTGTGTATTATCACCAAAGATCTTTATATCTTTACACACCAAGTTATTGTTTCTTAAGAGGTTGACCTATGTCATCTAAACTTTAGTGTATAGTTAAATATGATGAGTTTAAGTGATGAATAATGTTCTGTTCTGATCTATATAACCCATGTTTCCCAGACTCTCATGGTTGCCTAACTACTAGTAGTAGTATTAGTTGCAGTATTAGTAGTTTGGACTGAGAAAAAATTCGGAGAAAAAGTTTCTGTGATTGACCACAACTTCATCTTCATTTATATATGTCTCATACTATGTTCATTGTTACCAACATACCACAACAAATTCCTAGTGAAAACCTTGTCAATAAAACCTGATTCTGATATGGACTTTGGAAAACCATCTGGCCTGTCCATAGGAACTGTTTGGAAAAGGGCAAGCACTTTCAAACAAACAAACAAACAAACAAACAAACAAAAAAACACTTGGCAGGTGATTGGATGGACCATCTGTTATGTCTAACATGGGCTATACAACCAGTCAGATCAACTCACGAAGCCGAAGTCTGCCGGAAGAAGAGCGAAAACATCTCTTTCATCAATAAAAGTCTTCAGTGTCGTTCTTTCTACACTAACCTCTTCAAGAGCTGCCCTTGTTTGTTTGAGATGAGTCGCTTTCATGGATGCTTCTTGCTGTTGACACACCTAAAACCACGCCTGTAGCTGATTAGCTGAACACACATGAATAACTTGGAGCCTGGCAAGATGGATTCTCACATGATCTTGCAAATCCAAGGACTTTGTTGCTCTTTATATTTTAACTGGGCAAGGTGTAAATAGCTGATCAGCTGCTGTGTGACTATTCTCACCTGCATGCAAATATACAGTCCATTCTTTTAGAGCAAAACGCATTACAGGGAGTACAGAGCAGCATTACAGCACTGTGGTATTACAAAAGAGAGTCTTGCCGCTTTGGTTTCCTGCAAATTACATGGATCTCTCATTTCTCTCAAGATCTCTCAGTTTTGACAGAGGATGAAGTTAAAAGCAATGTTTTCTTAAAATCTGCCTGCCCAGAGGGCCACAGATGTATCTTAGCTATGTAACTAACTCAGTTGTTGTTTTGTGCATAGCCCTTGTTAAATGTTAACCTTGCATATTGCTTGTGCCAAACAGCAGCCTCTTACAGCTTTTCAAATTAACAGTATCTCCATATGAGTCCATTCAGACATTTGTCTCTGAGTCTGAGCTAAAGGCCAGTGTGGCTAACTGAAGAGGTTCACTGTGTCCAATACATAAAATAAACACAACAAAGTCTCAAGAAACTAAATATTTTCATGCCAGTTTTCCTTTTTAAACAAAGAAATATAAGTCTGAAATTCAAAGTTTATCTCTTTTACCGAACTAAGATGAGCTTAGTTGGCTCCTTAACTCCTTGTAAAACACACTTCATTCAAACTCGACAGAAAAACATGTAAAACTCATCAAAACTGTCTTTGTTAGTCTGTCCACTCTTCCAACAATTATCAAGTCTGTTTTTTGTCAAATTAAATTCTTAATTCGCTGCGTGACAAGAGTGCAAAGAGTCTGACTCTGCAGGCTGTTTTCCTCCCACTCCTCGCCCAGCTCAACACACTCATGGCCCGGCTGAGTGGGTGTGTACTGTACCGCTGGATGAGAGCGTGGTGTGGAGCAGCAGCTGTCACTCTGCAGATGATTACATTAACAAACTAAAATTACAAATATTGCTCTAAAAATCAGTCCACAAAAAAAACAACCAGTGATGAATTTAGCCTATCACTGATAAACGATATACTCGTCCAGTCACCTGACCCTAATCTACATCCAGGTCAACCTGGCTTTTTCTCTCTAGCTAGCATTCTAATGTCAGATCATAGCTTCTAGTGTTTTTGCTGGTGTGTCACACATATGCAATCCCTCACAATAAATGTCTGGTAGTGGCTTTTCCATACCATTGGAGCTTTAGTCAAGCTGACCTTGGTCTGTCCTTGATTTTGCAGTGGAACACATTCTCCAGGACTGTTGATCAGAGCGGAAGATTCATTAGTTGTAACTTAATTACACAGCTGGTATCACTCTCATCTGTGGACACATCTCAGTCTTCCATACTGGGCATCAACAGGTCACACTCTCTACTTTTCTTCAGTGAGTGCAAGGAACACCACCTAAACTGTTGTCTTTCAGGACCATCTTTGTTTCCTTTCTGCCACTATTCCATTTCCAAATATACTGGTAGTATATCAAAGGGACCATACAAACAACATACTTACAGGAAGGCTGTCTTGTAAAGTCAATAAGGACTTCTGCTCACCTGATACTTGGTTGCTGATCCAAGAATTTCGGCCTCCTCTGTGCACTTTTTCTCTTGAATGTAACATGTAAATGAGAATTAGACTGTGAAGGCCAGGAAAAGACAAGTACATGACACCCTTTCATAACATGACTGAAACAAGCATCACATGTCAGACATGTCATATTCCACATTCTAAAGACGGGAGAGGCCATGTTTGACTATTTGCATTCATGAAAAATGTACTCCAAGCGTGTTCACAAATTCACACACTGACAGTCTGTTCGTGCATCTGTTGAGAGTGGAGCCATTCACCTAATCAGTCTGCCAATTATTTTTATACATGCTGCATTATTCACAACCTGCCTGCTGGCTGTGTGGAGTGTGCATGTCCTCATTGGGTCTGCGTGGGTGTCCTCCAGGTGCTCCAGTTTCCTCCCGGTCCAAACAGTTTAGGGTGGCGACTCTTGCTCCAGAGTGAATAGTTCTTTGTCTCCATGTGTCAACCCTGTGATTGACCGGCGACCTGTCCAGGGTGCAACCCACCTCTCATCCAGTGTCAGTGGGATCAACTCTAGCCGCCCTACACACTCAAGGATAAGTACAGCTAATGGATTAATGGATGGATGCATCCTTCAGGCATGTAGGAAAAGTACATTAAGTACATATGTTCTACATTAGTAGTTCACTGACCACTATCTGCATAATGATCGTATAATGGAACGCCAACCCTGTCATCAGTGATTGACCCGCTCTACCTCATAATTCACAGCCACCCTGTTGCATGATTGTAATACCCTGTAACAATAAAGGAAAAACGCAAAGATCGGTCATTCGGTGAGGTTTATGCAAGCTTTTGCAAATGGTCTCAACATGCAAAGGTCAGGGGTCTCCACATCAAAGAGCAAAGAACAGAGTCAGTGTGTCTTTGGTTTTTGAAGGAGTGAAGGAGGGAGGGGTTATCGCTCAAGCACTTCTCTGTTGTTTAACAGTGTAGTAAAGAATGGGATGTTTCAGCTGGTGCACCCAGACTCTGTGTCCGGCAAACAAGATGAAAGACTGTGTGTCAAGGTCTCTGCTGAGCTCTGAGTCTCAAGCACTTCTCAGATGTTTTCCACTAACAAGATTATATAAGAATACTCTAAAAGTGGAATCAAGGTTTATGGGGACCTTAGACATGACATTACACCTGCATACAAGGACACTGACCTCTAAAGGGGACATGAGATCATAAACAGCTTATCTGAGCATAGAACAATAGTGCATGAAAATGAAAAGTTACTAAAATATTACTCAATTACAAGTAAAAGTACTTGTGTTAGAAAAAATACTTAAGTACCAGTACAAAGTATTCTTTTCAGAGTATTAGTTACTTTTTAACTATTGATTCTGCACATCCTCAGTTCCTGCACTGTTCTTGTTCTGGGTTGCAAATTTTATAAAATTTCCTTAATTGATAATCGAAAACGCTAACTGATTTATTGATTAATCATGAATCATTTGTAAGATACAAAACATGTGTTTAAATTTAATAAATGGCTCCACCACACAAAACAATGTCAAATTCTAGACAATTGAGTAAATAATGATATGACTACAGTTTTAATTGGAGGAATTTTTAACAGCAGTGAATCGATTAATGATCAGGTTTTGTTTTGCTGATGTGTTCTTCATTGGCTCATTTGTGATCAGATTCCTTATAGTAACTCAAACTCTACTCAGCACTCAGTAACTCCGTAGGTTACATAGTGTAATGCATACTTAAGTACAAATAAAAGTACAAACTTGAGTGCATCCCAAAAAATTTAAGTAACATTTAAGTATTTATACTTAATTACTTCCACCCCGATTGTAAGTAAATCTTAATTTCCAAGACAAACCTTAGCAATGAGACCTCCAAGCTAAACTGCCTCCAAATCAATCCATACAAACATCTTCTGATCTGATGCCCCAATAAGAAACTTACTGCCAAACAGAATACTGATACTGGACAACTCAGCAACAGCACACTGACATCCTGTCTTTAATGTCAACTGCCAACTTTTGACAATATCTACACTTAGGTTAAGATTTATGGACAGATTTGGTAGCAGAAGAAAGGGTAGATTTATGGATTCTTGTTTCCTGCATGAAATTCAGACGTGCTGCCTGTCTGCCTTGATAGATTGAGGGCACACAGCATTGTCAGTTGGAATAAAGGTTAGGGATACTTAGCTACCTTTTGACATTGTTTGTTAGTGCCTTTGAAAATAGAAAACCCTGAATGAAATGAAATTTCTTTATATATTTATATTTTATATTTTCATTTGGTGAGTACAGAACAGTGATGATGAAAGGAAATAACTTATTGTGTGAGGAAAATGGAAATGAACAGTGATTTCCCCATGTCAGGCTTTGTTGACCCATCCATACACCCTCGGCTCAGCTCCCTTTGTTCTTCTAACATCATGCTATGTGATGTATACCAAACACAGGACAGACAAAATGCCATCTCTCCTTTACAAAATATTACACCAAAAGCTTTGTCACCATGAGCCACTATATCTTCAACTCAACACGTTCTCATACTTAAATGACAGAATAGATTGCAAAACAACATGGGGTCAGAGCAGAGAACCAGCAACAGAACCGACAGAACAGGTCTGGGGAAAGATAGTTGATTTAGCCTCATTTTTAGATGTCAAATGTCATTTTTAGATTTCTCAAATATTTGCATTTCGTGAATGGGAGTCAACAATCATCTGTCTTACCAATTTGTGATCAGCCAAAGTCTCCTGTTATGGGCTTGATTTTAAACGCTTCAAGCCATGAGGAGAAGCAGAAGTGTATTATATAGGTTAGACACATGGTTAATGTTGTACAACACAGATTGGTTAGGTTCCAGGAAAAAAATCATGGTTTAGGGAAAAATAAGAACACGACATAAGTCATGTGACATAAGTCACATATGTAATGTTTTGTATCTTAAAATTTTAAATTAGTCAACGTTGTCTTTTAGTTTAACAGCTACCAGCTACAACTTCACTGAACTTTCAGTATGTTACACGAGTCAGGTAACTTTAAATACAGATTCACATTGTAAAATGGTTGCCGTTTGATTAGGTTAAGGCACTAAAACTACTTGGTTGGATTAAGGCAACAAAACAACTTAGGTTGGGTAAAAGATCATGGTTTGGGTTAAAATAAGTTCAGTTACGTTACACAAAGACATAACATTATGTAAGGTAAAACCTAAGTCAACAATGATGTCACACTTGAGTCCACTTGGTTTCACAAGGGAAATGAATCCCAGTCATCCACCCCTCCTCCTCCATACGTGGACATTGTTGCCTCTTTATACTGCTCCTGTCATTATCACTACAGCCATTAGAGGTAAAAGTACTGATGGGTCAATAAGCTGCTTGCACAGATGACTTGTATGAAGGCAGGCTGCTTCAGTCATATAGCTTAAATCTAATATTTACACTTATAAATGAGATATTTACTCAACAAATTAACCTTGACCTATGATGCATGTTGAAGACATGTTTATTGAGGAACAAGATTTGATCAGGTTTAGGATGAAAAAACACTGGTTAAGGAAAGAGGAGGATTTTGGTTTAACGTTGCAAAAGCTGAGACAAGACATCATGTCACTTTTTAAATAACTCGTTCTTCAGAATTGGGATAAAACTGTAGTTTGAGTGGGTTTTGGTTTTTATTATTCAATTATGCTGAAAATATACTGTAAAAGAGCAAAGTCTTGGCTATTAAACCTTATAACAGGCCAACCTCCCAGTGATTACGTTTTTTATTAAATCTATATTTTCCATCTGACAGAGTTGACAAAATGTTCCTTTTTTATCATTTCACAGCATAGTTGTAGTGAGCAGCCATTTTACTTTTTAAAGTGTCTCAGAGTCTCTTAATGTTAATCAAAATACACATTTTTAAATCATAAGTCTTATTTAGCTTAGATTTAGAAGGACTACAGAGTTGACATGTTATGGTGGAGACACATCTGATAGCAACATTGTTTAATACATTTGTCAAAAATAGAAAGTTTACCAGTGCTTGAACAGTATTTCCGCCTTTTTTAAACCAGGAAGTGAGTCAGGTGTCCTTAAGGTGTAGCTTACCCTTTTTATGCCTGATTGAATTATTCATAAGGACAGACATTTCCATGAAAAACCCATTTTAAAACAAAAATAATTATAATACCACATTGTTACACCTATGTTATCAGTATTGCTAGTTTTTTAACTTTTGAAGGATTTTAACACATTTTTAAATTGTCTGAAACTGTGAATTCTGTCTAGGACAAGGGTTTGTTTTTTTTTCTGGCATAGAGCAACTTTAGAAATAAATAAATAAAAAAAAAAAACTTAAGCAAGCCAAAACATTTAATAAATTACATATATTTCACATATACAAATCAAAGGATAAATGTTCACAAAAATTGTACCAGTTCTCAAGAATGGGCGAGACCATCATCTTTTCCTGACCTTAACCAAGTGCTTTGAGTTTCCAACCATAAAGTTGTAAATCATGCTTCAGGTGCTGAGAGAAGATATTCCTTTTTTTCAAAATGTTTAATCAGTAGTATATCAATATAATTTTGAGAGTGCATGGTTAAAATTACATATGCAAAGAAAATCTAACCTCACTGTGTGTTTAACAGACTCTTGTGAGTGCATGCCTGAGGGGAACTGGCATCATATCAGGGGGTGATGACACTGACTGGGTGATCTATGAATCTTTATTGAAAATTCTGCTCAAGATATAAGTAAACAAATATATTGGTCCATCCACAGGGTGTCGAGGTGTGTTTACTCTTCACTGATGATATTTCTTAATGCAGTTCAGAGATCAACAGCTCGTCTCATGGTTGTTCCTCAAGAACCCAGAGTCATCAGCGGGTGAGAGGAGCCTGGAGGCCGGCCACCTTCCTCCCCCTCTCCGGCTCGGTGTCGTGCCGGCTCCTGATGCCATTTTAACTGTCACACTTGGAAAGGTCAACTTTACCTCGCTCGGGCTGCACACGCTCCCCGACTGAGCTGCAATTACTGACAGTCACACGTGCACACATTCAGAAATATTAGCATGCTCCTTTTGCCTTCCTCTCTTGTTTCTCTCTCTCTCTCTCTCTCTCTCTCTCTCTCTCTCTCTCTCTCACACACACACACACACACACGGCTCTCATCCTCACCATCCATAACACCATTGATTGATGCTAACTCATTAAAACAAATTGGGCTTCTTTGCAGAGGAGAGCGTGTTGAGCTGCCTTCATCTCATCCCCCTGCCACTTAGAACCTGCACTACGCTCACTGACATCCAGCCTGACGTCACGCTATTACACTTTGCTTCAAATGCAAAGTACACGCTCAGCGAGGAACCAGGAGAGGAAGCCTAACCACAAACATACAGCTGGATGATGAACTGGAGTGCATAAGCAGATATAATCATTTGTTTTTCTATTGAGAAAATATGTCATTTGGAATACTCTATTTGCCTACTTTTATATGAACTTAAAAATTAACATTGGTAATAATAATAATATAAATAATAAATAATATATATTTAAACCAGGAAGTGAGACAGGGTTCTTAGAGTATGGCTAACCCTTTTTATGCCTGATTAAATCAGGTTTTTGACATTTTCATTAGAAAATTGATTTTAAAATAAAGTTGATTATAATAGTAGTATAGCATAGCACCAATGTTATCTGTCAATTTAAATTGTTAAATGTTGTGAATTCTTCTCTGGGATAAGGCTGCTTTCTGGCACAGAGCAAGTTTATAAATTGAAAAATAAAGCAAACCAAAGCATTTCATGAATTTCATAAATGTCATATGAATAAATACCAATGATTAAAAAAAAACAAAAAAACAAAAAACTCAGGTATTAGTGCTAAAAATAGGTAAGAACCCAGTTTTAAATGTTAAAAATGGTTAAGAACCAATATATTGAGGCTAGAAATGGTCAGGAACCCAACTATCAACATCAAAAAGGTCAGAAATGATTAAGAATTCAGATATCAAATTTAAAAACGGTTAAGAGTCCAGATATTAGCACTAAAAAGGTCAAGAAGCCAAATGTCACCATTGAAAATGGTTAAGAACCCAGATATCAATGCTAGAAATGGTTAAAGAATAAATTTCCACCAAAAAATGAGTTGTGTTCCCAACACTTTAATGCCATTACTATTAATACCATCAGAGATTTTTAAAGGTTATTTGGTAGGAAGTAGGACATGATTTGTCCCAGTTCTCAAGAATGAAAGACTTCCTGTTTTGTGCTACAGACTTGTGGAATAACCTTCAAGATTTTAGAAATAAGCTTAGAAATCTTAAGGTTTGTGTATGCAATTCCTTTAAGTAGGATTTCTGTCTCAATATATATTATATTTTTGCTCTTGTTGCCTAATGTAATCAAAACATCAGTGAAAATGAAAGTGCACCCTTTAATGCATTTTCAAGAAGTAAATAAAGGTTTAATGAAATTAAATAATAAAGATGAGAAAATGTGGAATAGAAAAACAGAATTATTATATTGTCACCTGTAAATAACAAAAAATATGTATCTAATTTATCATAATTATTTTTAAAAGCCCTAACCCTAACCCTAACCCTAACCCTAACTCCATGGGCGTCCTGTCCAACTCCACTTAGTGCAACATCCGTCTTTTTTACACACACCTGCCAGATGTAACCAGCAGAGATCTGTGTGGACTGATGTGGTGCAGAAGCAGATACAAGCATTTGTTTTTCTATTGAGAAAATGCCTCCATTCAGAGGATGAAAAAAAAAGAAATTTCTCCACTGCTCACCCCAGAGGGGTGCGTCCCGCAGTTTGGGAACCACTGCCTCAGGTCATATAGCTTATGACTATATAGTTTAATATTATGAGTATCTTCACTCTAGCTTTAAAACTGAAACAATCGCACATGCACACTGTCACGACTTAACGCACGATCCACTTCAGGCTCTCAACTAGCACAGATAAAAATACTGTCAGGCAGGCCTTTCTTTGACTTAACTATAAATTCACCAATTACTGAATGAATCTACTGTAGGGCTGACAGCGACTTCTTACATGCATTCCACCAATATCAACCATCACTGACATTACATGCACATAAGGTGCACTTTACCTTATGTTATAGTTCCTAATCTAAATTAAGGAGCAGAATACAATATGTATACAGTGTACAGAATTTAGTTACCATTAATTCTAAATAAGGAAACTAAGAAAAATAACTCTCATCTTACAATATTTTTCAGAGCAGCTAATGTACCCTTGTCAGTATGTTATTTTCACTGATCTGTAGCTTTATGACTTCTCATCTACTTTTCCAGACACAAAAAACAGACGTCATAGAGGTTTTACTCAGATCTTCTTCCTCTAATATAAGCCAGACAAACAGCTCAGGTTTTCAGGGGCAGTTGTTGTAACTCCTGATCAACTTTGACACCAAAACTGCATTGCTCCACTTGATCCTCACTGACATCCCTCCTACTGCTCCTCTCCTCCCACAGCAGCACAGCCAGGTTGACAGCGAGTCATGAAAATCAACCAGGAACAAGCCGAGAAGAACCCCCCTCCCCGAGTTCATAAAAAGCCACCTCTCTGATGCACAGTTTCCACTTCTGTCTGTCTTTGGGTGTTTGATGGTCATCTTTGCATTTCCTCACTTCAAACTGACTGACAGAGGAATCAAGGTAATTAGTTTTTTTCTGCACAAAACTCTTTAGTTTAGCATCACCGGTTGCAAATGTGATAATACGTGAAATAAATGAGGAATATGCTTTCTGTGAAGAGGCTTTTCACTTTGCTTTCAGTGAGAGCTGCGTTCATGAATATGTATAATGAAGTTGTCGCATTTCATTTACGCTCTCATTCCTAAAAAAATTGACAAACTCATTACTGGAGCCCACATTTCCATCAAAATGTGATTTCTTTTTGGCATAAAAGTGGCTTTTCAAACACTGTCAAATGAACGACAAAACCTCGCAGGCTCTAACAAGGCTAACCTTGTACTCATCCTCAGAAACCCATTTTTTTCTGAAGGTATTCAGAAGACTTGGCCTCCGTCTCTCCTGGGCTTCATTATCAAGCGTGACTTTTGTGCTTGTTGAGGAGGTTTCACTGTGATGTGTAGCGTTATTCAAATTGTAATAAGGCCTTTTCGAATTTGAATTCCCCCCTTCTGTCTCTCTCTTCATCTTCTGTCAGTGTGTGTCTCATTTCCAGCCGTCCCTCCATCCTCCCGCTCTCTCCCGGGCTCAGGTGTACTTACCGTCAGCAGCACCTGGTCATCTTTAATTACGACCTCGGCTCTGATCAGCCACTAATGGGCCTGGAAGAGGAAGAAAGAGGAGCATCTCTGGAGAGGAGCGCTGCACTTCTCTCCATTCCTCCTCACATACACAGCTACTCTGACTTTTCTTTTCCTCCACTTTCTGGTTTCTCTCCATGAGATTTCAAACAGCATCAATCTGTTAATCTTTCATTGATGAAACTTGGTTATCGCAGAAACTTAAAAAAAAAAAAATTAAACTTCTAAGTTCCTCAGTTTATCTTCATGGCTGGGTTGGAGGAAGATGTACAACAGTTTTGCATGTGCAGGCCTCCATGGTCAAGTTAGCAATAACAGATATGCAACGTCCAGGTAGACTTTCAAAATAATAGCATATAGGGAACAAAAAAGTCTTAGGTCTAGGCACAAAAACTACCTGGTTAGTTTTATAAGAAATGGCTTGACTTTAAAGAGTATATTACATATACTGTATTGTATATTATGTTACCTAACCCTTTAATGCACAACATGTGTTTTAAAAGACCTGGCTTTTTCTGTTTTTATTTTCAGTATCTTTGCAATAAATAAATTCCTTCATAGTATTTCAGAAATTAATTTTCATTTTTCCTTTCTGAAAAAAAGTAAATCAATAAATAGTTGTATCACTACCCCTCTAATGCACAACATGGCTCTAAAATATCTGTAATTTTAATACAATATATGCATTTGAAAGATACAGAAAAAACAAAAAAAAACACAGCAATGCATGAAATTTCTTAGGGAATGAATATGGATATTTTAGACTCATGTTGTGTGCTAGAAGGGGTTTGTAAAGCTTGTCCATCAAAGGATTAAAAAAAAATCAACAGTGATCAATGGCACATCAGAACATAACATTGGAGAGGCGCCTCCAGAAAAAACACCAGAGGTACCAAGGTGCACTGACCAAGCTGCTATGGTCAGTGGCTCTTGTTACTAATGTATGTTATGTTATGTTATGTAACATATACATGGTGAGAATTGCTGGAGGGGCTGGTGGATATTTTCCTCTCTCTGCATTTGATATCTCTCACCGTGGTCATTCATTTTTTATCCCCGGTAGGGACACGTGTCATTCCTGCTTCTGGTCAGACAGAATAAATGCTTTTCCAATGCCCACCAGTAGATGGTGCAAGTTGATAAGCTATACAAGCCATTTCAAAAACATGTTATAAATGATCAATTTAACTGTTACTATAATCAATGATAACTACCTTAGTGTTGACGTTTGCTAGCTATTGAAAGTGAATACCGATATGAAATGAAAACAAAGCATTTTTGTGCAGACAAAATGGACAAAAAAAGTGATGATTAGCCTTTGATTCTAGCAATTAAAATTTTATCTAGGATTTTTTATTTTTATTTTATTTTTTACAAATCACGCACTAAACATATGTATGTTCCAAACAGAACAAAGTTGTTTTTAGGGCTGCCTCCTAAACTGAAAAGCCAGAGTTGACCACATTTTCATTTATTCATTACTCGCAGAAATAAAAACAACAACAACGAAAAAAAAAGAAAAACTGGTGTACTGCTGCTAACTGTGCTGTATCTGACATTAGCGGGTTAGCTCAGTTAGTGGTCCTATAAGACTGGGAAGCAACGTCTAAGACCAAGCAGTCTGATGGCTGGGAATAACCTTACAGTACCGAGGTGACATACAGCAGTTTTGACCAGGACACTGACTCCAGGGACGATGAAGACAGGGTAGATTCAGGTGAGTTTGTAAGTGTACATCATGCATTTTTGCTTTAGCTGTTAACATTTAACAGGCAGCTCACTTTAGACCACAAAATATATATAACTAAATTAATATCACGAATATGCAACGACTGACGTCTACTGGTTGACTACAAAGATCTTTAGTCACAGCCCTGGTAGTTTTATGCCTTTATTTTGAAAGTCCACCCACATGTTGCATATTTATTATTGCTATCTTACTTGTGGGGCCCTGCACATACATAACAAACAATAGAGGAGTACCTACAGTGTTGTAGTTTGAAGTGTGGGACCACTGACCGAGCTGTATACCTGACTATTTGATTGGCCCAACAGGATCCAAGGCTGGTGGGATTCTTTCTGAATGGAGGGCGAGCCAGACATATCTGCCAGAACAAATGAAAACACAAGCTTGGCAGATTCACCCAGTTCTCCCAGCTAGAGAATGTGTTGACAATACACATGACTTGTTGTTTGTACTTGCACTTCTGATTATCATAAAAATCTATTTTTATCCATTTAAAACAAATGTAACATTGTGTCTCTATAATAATGTGGGGATCCAGCTCACAATACATGTTTTGTTTTCTGTCTGTGACTTTATCCTCAAGAGAGCCAACAATTCACACCTGCCTCACCTGCCCACATGCAGACAAACTGATCTAATATCCACCATGCAGGTACTTGATGTGCTCCTGGTTGCACCATATGATTTTCCCATTGTCTTTGGCTTGTACTTTTCATCATTCTTCATTTAGATTCTTTACTCTGGTTTCTTCCCAATGTGTTTCACTTCTTCTCTCTCATTTATCTGGTTTCTCTCCATTGTCCTGCATCCTCCCTTATTCCTTTCTCTCGTTTTCATTCCACCTTTTCCTTCCGATGTTTTCATCCTCTCTCCTTTACTGTCCTCTCTTCTGATCATCTGGCACCACAACACTGGGCACACAGTTTCTCTCTTAGTTCTCTTTCGTCTAAATGCACACATCCACTAACACTCATTGTTTTTTCATGCTATTCTTATTTACACACCCGCAAGAATAAAATAACCAACATAAACCATCTTTTGATCACACACAGTTTCTGTATCCACACACACACACCCCGATGTTCCTTTATCTTGTGCCCTGCGATTAGTTGTGTGAGGAAGGCCCAAATCTTTGATCCTTCTTTATTGTGTGATCAATCAGCTGGGCACATAAGCATGCTGGGAACACAGGCGGAGGGGTTGGGAGGTGTGTGTATGTGTGTGTTTGTGTGTGAGTGAAGCTCTATATTTGGTTCTCTTGCCAAACTAACCAGTGTCACCTGTATACACATCACAAGCAGAAAATGACATATTCACACCCACTCAAGAAAGTAAAGCAATTAGTAACTCATCACTTGAAATGAAGTAAAGTATGATGTGCATGTGGGAAGATGTGAATAAAAATAGACCGATCACAACAAATGCAGCAGCTGGATGGAGGACAACTTCTTTTTAAATATGTAAAAAACTGAAAAATGTACTGGAACTGAAGATACTGCAGTCAAAGTGCAGGGCTTAAGATTTACACTGACTGCCAGTGTTTAAAACTTTAAAGTCACAATCCTTTTAATGTTTTTCAGTATTTCATAACCTATTTGTGATCATGATTATTGTCAGCATGTTTTCTGCACTAGATATTCAATATATTTACATTCTGTGATTACCCCTCTACATAGAAGTTTTCCTTATTAGTGGCAGGGTCCATCATTACTCCACTATATTCAAATTGCTAACCCATGCACTTGTAATTTACATCAATAATAAATGCATGTACTTTAACATCACTGTTTGTCCAACAGAGCTGTATTAGTTTAATGCTAATGCAAACCAAATCATTCATACTGCTGTTGCTGCTTCACAATAAAAGATTTTAACTGGGACACCCTTATGGGCACAATATTCCAGGTTCGCATCCAGACCAGAACTTTTCATTCTTCTGCTGTCAGCTATCTGATAAAGGCATAAAATAAAAAATAACACTCAACCGACCACCAGGGGCGGCACGGTGGTGCAGTGGTTAGCACTGCCACCTCACAGCAAGAATGTCCTGGTGGGGTAGGGGTGGGGGGAATTGGGGGAGAAATTTGCCAATGGCAGCTTTATACTTACAGCCTTCTTCCTGTGAGTCTGACTACAGGAGCTGCAATGTAGGGCACTGAGGTTAGTACTGTTAGCTACTGAGAATTTTCTTTGTTCACTTTTCTGTTTTTGGCAGTGGATTGTTTTCAATTTCTGCAAGAAAGAATGGGACAAGCAGACACAGCTTCAATAAGATGTGTTTTTTCCTGTTCTTTGTGAGAACTGTCACACCTTCAAGCCTTCATCAAGATGAACAACTTTTGCTGTCTCATGCTGCTGTGTAGAAAACTACTTGTGCTGTACTTGCAGTATGACAATGGCAAACAGCCAATTACAGACCTAAAACACGACAGTGAATCCGCTCAGCCTTCAGTTTGTTTGGCTGTGCTGTAAACAAATATACCAATAAAGTTACAAAAGACTTGGAATGCATTGGCCAAAATACAATCTACAATCAGCAGATAGAATTACTGCTGTCTAACGACAATTTAGCTTCTTATTAGCTTTTTAAAAATGAATCTGAATTCATATACAGAAAACTGTATATAGAGATTAGCCTCCAACTTTCCATTCTCACATCTCAAGTTGCTAATCAGACCATAAAGAGTGACCTTCACACAGAAGACGGAGTTTCGTTATCTGGATATTTGCTGCCCTGAAACATTGGCCATCCCCCCCCCCCCCCCCCCCCAAGGCTAAATTGTTGTCAGCCTGTCAACTGTACGACTTGTAGTATTAAAACACACCTGTCATTAACGCCTATAACCACAGGTAATGAAAAATCTGAATTCATGTAGAAGCAGAAGGGAACTAGTAAAAGTACATAAATATCTAGCACTTGAAAGAATATTGAAGTCCCTCCTGAAAAACTCACTATCTTATGTATTTCTGTAAAAATAAAAAAATTACCAGGAACTTGATCACATTGAGTAATCTGCAATACAACATCAACTACCTCGGAGCTGAGTGATGATCTGGAAAATAACATCCTTCATTAACAACGGTGACCTGGTCACTCAAATCATACTAAACTCTTCCAGTTTAGGTTGCCTCAGTACTTTGAGGCATTTGCCCATTCAGGTTTCCCTTCCACCCTTTGTAGTCTAGTTACATTTTTCCATCCAAATGTATCACAAACTTTAAAAAAAAACATTTTACCATTGCAGGAAAAGAGGGCGCAACGAGATGACGAGTGCCAGTTGAACCTCAAACAGTGAAAATCAATGTAGAAAACAGGATGAAAGTATGACATTTCTATTATTTTCATGCCATTGTGAGGAGGGCTCCTTTAGATCTGTATGGAGCCATCATGGCTGTAATAGAAAGTCATGAGGAGACTGTCGGAGCAGACATAGCTGATCAGTTGTGAGTTAAATGTTTGCAACATTGGAACTTATTCATAAAAAAAGTGTTTCCAAAAGGTAAAAAGCACCTCAAGCAAGCTTAAAAACTTTTTTGCGAAACTGAGGGAGTTTTTGGATTTTTGTTGCTATCAACCTTTTCTAAGACAATACTTCAAAATGCAGTTAAAAATAAGTTAATGGAACCCAATCTAGTGACTTCACAAACTAAATCTCCTGGCTTAATGGATAGCTTCTTTTCCAGGCTCTGACAGGCAGCAGAAACTTGTAAATTACATTTTATCAGAATGTTGGTTAGAGCTAGCATAAAGTCAATCATGGATTCTTCTGAACAGAGTGAATATATTGAGGTGTGAGCAGCTGGCGTGCACTGTGCTTCTATTAGGTGTTTCTCTGATGGAATATAACACTAAAGACAGAGCTTCTGCCCATTTCAAACTTGTTGTTCACATAGTTTCTGTTAGCTTTCTAATGCCAGCAAGTCTCTCTTTCCGTCCTGAGCTCTGGGGGTGATGAGGAACATGCAACTTTCAATCTATCCCTCACACTTTCTTCTGTCTTCTGACTTCAGAAGTGAAAGGTGTCCCTTTATCACTGAGGTGCCTCAGGTGAAGCTGCTCTTCTCATTATAGTCTGGCAAGCCCAAGGCCAGTACAGATGCAAGAGCAGCCTTCAAGTATTTGAATGCAGCTGTCATATTTTCAGGGCATTGTACTGAGTCAGCTGCAGAGTTCAGTGTGGCAGCTTGAAGGACAGAGTCCATTGCAGTATAGATGTGAATCCAGTGCCAGCAATAATTGGTCATGCTTAAGAAAGAACCTGTCGCCTTTGTGTGGTTGATCTGCAGATTTACTCCGTCCACTCCCTCCTAAGCCAAGGCTGAATTGCAACTTGGCAAGCAATGCTCTTTGACCTTGTTGATGTATGTTTAAGGAGAAGAAAGGAATATGCTTTGCAGGATTACTCAGAGAGGAGGCCAAAGGGAGATCATCAGCACATGCAAGCAATGTACTTTCACTAGAGAGTGCATGTTCATCAAGGTCTCTCTTTACTGCTGAATTATAGACGTAGGCAATTCTCAGAAACCCTGCGCTGCCCTCAACTAGACATGCTGCTGACTTTTAAAGGTTAGAGCAAATAGATACTGACCGTTAGGATGCATTGGAACAGCAAAGAAGGCTGAACATCACTGTATGAAATTTAGAATTGGGTGGTGAGGAAGCCAAAATGGAACTGAGGAACAAAAAAAAAGAAACAGTTGCTTTGTAGATCTTGTAGGTGCTATTCTCCTGGTCAGTTGCCTTTAGGGACACAGAGAATGAGTGTGTCACAGGGGCTTGAAGCCAAATCTAAAACCTCCTGCCCAGGAAGGGAATCAGTGAAAAGCATAATGCATTTAACCACTTGATTTTTTGAGTTCATGGCAGCAATGCATTTGGTCTTTATGGCACTCAGAGTGGAGAAGCTGAAGTCAGAACAACAAAAGAGGTTTCTGTGTGATGCCAATAACAACACTGGAACCTCTGCCAACTCTAAATAAGGTTAATGTTGTGATTTTGAAGAAGGTGTATATTGTTCAAGCAAAGTGTAACACTGTTGTGATGTAGGGACGTTCCATTTCTTTATCAATTAAACAAATTTAAATTTAGTAGCTGACTAGTCTAAAAGTAAGAAAACAGTAATTTTGGTCTGCAAACTGTGGCTAACTTTAGTATGGCGAGCACCAGCAGCCTGCTCTCCTTGCAGGTTAACATCGACATGCCTGTGTTAAATGTAGTTATGCATTGCTCCGGTTAAGTGCTTATACCATAGTTCATTCTGACAAAGCCTACATACAACCTTTTCATTTGCTAGATCAAAATACTGCCAAACCACATTGGTTTAGGTGTCATCTTTGCCCTACTTTCCACTTTACTGGTTTAGATCTGGGTGGGCTGCTGTGTAACACAACAGTTAACTGGCATTGTAAATTAATAAAACATTAATAATTAGTTTAACTTTGCACTATTTATTTTTAGCTATGGTAACAACATTTCATTGACATAGAATCACAAGGCGACTTATTGTGCACATCCCTAGTCTGATGTAAAAACCTAGAGGAGTTAGAGGTTGCGTATGAGCCCATGTCCAGATCCATGTGCCATAGCAGACAGTCTCACAGGGTTGAGAAGTGGGTGAGACAAAGAATCAGTGATGCAAAACAGTTGTCGCTCATTAGTCCCTGCTGTGGCACAGCCTTCTGGACTAAAGTAGATCTGAGTGGGCAAAGATAAGGAAGTGGGTTGTCCCAAGAAGCTGGCTGCTCTGGTCTGATAGGGCAAAGGGAGGGGCTGAAGAAAGAATGTGTGCATTGCAATACAGAGTTTGGCTCCAATGTTGGAACTTCAGCTAAAGTTTTAATATTTTGAAGCATCAACAAGGACAAATGACCAGATTGAACCAGACACCAGCAGATTTTTGCAGCAACAATTGAGCAGCTTGATACAGCTTCAAATACAGACCATCTGGCATACAGTAAATAAAATTCAGCTTAGGTTCATAAAGAATTTGTGGCTAACATACTCACTGAAGTGTTAGAAGAACTTAAAGACTGCTCTACTGAGTATCATTTAATCTCAGCAGGATCACATTGGAAACAAGCTCGATCACAGACACAACTTTAGTCTGAGATTCCACAAGTTTTGCATTGCATATAATCACTAAGTTACTTTTATACTTCTGTCCACTGTTGAAAGAGTTATCTTGTCTTCTCTTTAAACAAATTCTAGTCATGACTGGTTTTCAACAAGCGTATCAGGCCTAGCATTAGGACACAAGACAAGGTCTTCTAAACTTTATGAGGGGACAGTCTGAACCTTCTATTGAGTCAGAGGTTGCAGTGCTTTTTTTTGAATTATTCAACAGATGATTCAACTGGGATTCAGGAATTTTACATATGTATTTGTCGCCAAAGAAACCAGGTTTAGGATATTTGAGTACTTCCACGCAAGAAAATCCAGACCAAAGTCCAAACCAAGGAAAGAAAATGTTTCACACCAGAAATGAACCAAACCATGGTCTAATTTGATCCAGACCTCTTTGGTTTGGTTTCATACCTTTAATTTTGATTCAGATCACAAAAGTCCAGACCATTGGATCATTGCAGATAGGTGAAAGGGTCTTTAATGATTGTGACTTTAACCAACAGGCAAATGGGTTTATTGGCCATGACACTGACATGTAATTTGTATATGTGTATGTATGAGGACTTGGCATCAGATATAATGGATGCTCCCCACCCCACTGCCACCTATTATCATAAAAAACTATTATAGTATTATGAAATGTATACATTATTGATTTAAATAAATATTACCTTGTGTAAAATATCAGATTTAAGTATATTACTGAGGAGATTCATTTGAGTACCCTTCCTTACATGAATATTGTACATTTTTCATAAAAGTTTATGTGAATGAAATAGAAAATGCATTCACCTCACAGGCTTTTGGTTTTGGGTGCACCACTATATATAGGCATGGCTGCACATGTAAATGTTGTGCGTGATAGCTCCTTCAAATTTGCTAGTTTTCTCCTTTAATGTGTTATTTTTTAGCTTCATTAGTGAAACACATATCACCTATCACAGAAATACACTTATATGCACTGGAAAAGGAAGCAGGGGATTTGATCCTGAGACCATCTACAATGTGCACACAGCATTTTTTCAACACCCAGCCAGACCAGGATGCATCACTGCAGAACCCCCGACGAGAAGTGGAGGAGAGGGAGATCGGAGCTGTATTAACCCGGCATGGACTCGAGGCTGCCCAAGAAAATGTTACTGAGAGTATTGTACCTGCACAAAGCAACCTGCTCCACCACAGGATAGAACTGTTGCACTTAACAATTCTGAATTGACAGGATGCAACACGCCAGAGGGATTTATATATTGTTTTATGTTGTTTCATACTATTATTTATATTAATAACCATGATACCTTCATCCCACATATATTCTGTTGGACAGAACCAACAACAAAAGGATGACTTTTTCCTTTGGGAGACAGGCATCCCCACAGGCTTCAAACTGTTTCAGGTGAGGCTCAGGAAATGGAAGTGAAACTTATTACATTTTTTTATTTTGTGTAGTCTGAAGTTCTATTTATTTCTTTTTATTTTACAGGATAGAAATTAAATACATACATTAAATATATATACACATAATACACAGACAAATGATTAATAAAGATATGTTTAGCAATATGGAGAAGGGAGGTGTTCTTATCTTCCAATCTATTGTAAACAATATTGGACATACTGTTCATTAATTACATTTAACTAGTGTAACAAAGGTGTCAATATTACCCTACTTTGGTTCCATTGTTGGGATTTTATGGTCTCAAATAACATATTCATGGACCCACAGACATCCAGGAGTTAAGCAAAACTAAACACGTAGACTAATAAGGGGGGCGGCTCATTTTTTATAAACGATATAACTGATTTGAATGGTAATATCTATGAATCTATGAATTATTTTGTGAAACAGTTGGAGCATTTTGTTCAGAAATTAAACATTATCAATTAGTAGCTGCTGTGCCTTTGGCTCGGAGGAAAAAAAGTGAAAAATGCTGGAAGAAAAAAAGAAAAACTGTTGGTGTTTAAACCTTACATGAAAAACTGTCTTTGGCTTACAAGAAAAAAGATCAGTGCTTTAATATAAACATCTTTTGGCAGCATATGTACTTGCATGAAAACAACACTTGTAAATGATCTCATGCTTACCATGAAACTTGAGGGTAATTTGCTGGTAAATTCTGAGAAATTTCTTAGCAATCAGCACCCATTACATGACACAGTACTGGCTAAATATCACATAATTAACCATCAAATTTTGCGGGTAATTTGGTTTGTAATTTCCAAGACATTTCAAATATATTACTTGTGAATTATCACCTATTTACCATGAAATTATGGGACTTGGAAACTGAAGCTTTATCACGATATGTTGCATTTACTTTGGTTCTGTCCTCGTGCCGACAATCAAATTCAGTTTTGTTAACCATGTGCCCTCAAACAATGATACTTGGTGAATTAAGTCATCTTAGCATTTCAAATTCTGTTCTTTTATTAAGTAAGAGCTATATTTTTGAATTGAAAGGGAAAGTGTAATTCACATTCCCCGGTTTTCTTTCTTATTTAAAATAATACTTTATGTTAGAAGGAATTATACCTCATAGGCAGGGGAAAATAAATAAAAATGAATGAGATAATGATCAAAATTTAGCTTTTGGTGTGTTTGGGTGATTTGGTGATGGTTTGTGCTGTGCTATAGTCTGGTTGTCTTGTTTGTATTGTTTGAAATAAAATGTAAAATAAATAAATAAATAATTGGGGGTGCCTTTTTCCGAGCTTTATCTAAGGGGAGGCCCACTAGCTCAGACTTAAAAAACCCTACTTTATCCTTAAAAATCTCTCATGTAAATGTGCTACTTTATGAAGGCCTCATTCCAACATGTTACCTGGATAACTTTAAGCACTGGAAGAACTGGAACCTGGTTTTGATTGAGCTATTCTTGACTCGCTTATCCACATAAACTATGTAGCCATCTTATACACCTGATACTAGCACAAATAAAATGTTTGAAAAGTAAACATGAAAATGTGCTGGAAATATTCTCTCATCAGAAACAATTTCACGGTCTGAAACCCAGCCAAAGTTTGCTGGCGAGGTTTCAGCATCAGCCAAAATAGAGACAAGAGAAGAAAACTCAGGTCAGGTGATGAGTCCTCTTTTGAAAATATGCTCAAAACAATTTGATTAAAGAATGAATTTACTACTGTTTCAACTTTTTAGTATTACCTGTTGTTTCATGGAGGCAGCGTGTGCTCGTGAAGTCTGATTGGACTGAAGGAGCAAGTTAAACATGACAGTAGTGGGGGTTTAATATTTGAGTCTGTGCTGGATGAGTTCTTGTGCATTGCTGTGTGTGCGTGTGTTTGTGTGTCGACTGTGTTAGCGCGCTGCTCTGGCGGCGTGCCGGGAACGAACTGCCACCTGTGCGAGTTTCCCAGCCATATGGGTTTTGGTGTAGCTCGATGATTGGGCCAGCGAGTGCAGGTTAAGAAGAGTTGCAGTGAAAGCCAGAGATTAATTGGAAGCGGGAAGTGTGTGAGCCATCTGCTCAATCTGTCTGTCTGTCTGTAAGCAGCACCCCCGCCCCCTCTGTCCAGCTGCTGGAGAAAAGAGAAGCAGACAGTGCAGATGGTCCCACGAAATGGATTTGCATTGTTCCATAATAGACTTGAAGCTTTGACCTTTTTCACTGTGACAGAACTCAGAACTGACTGGGAGGAGGCACACTGGCTCACTGGGTACCACTGTCGCCGTCTCTGAGGTATCATTTACATTTACTGCTACTGAAAACAATGGAGACCAAAACCAAGTGTACCATTCTAACATACTGAGAACCTTGTTACACTTGCAGGGTTTTTTTTGCTGCAAATACATCTCTTTCTGCACGATTTGCATAAGGCATGAGGTAAGGATGTATGTAAATAGGGCGGAGACATGGAGGCAATTGGTTCACTGATTGCTGGCTCTTCCATGTGATTGACTCCTGCTGGATGATGGCCTACTACATAAGAAGCCAATTACCTAATTTTGTGGGCTTGACCCGCCCTACTGTATATCTGATTCACCCTACTCTGCCTCTTAGCTTTTAGACAAATTCAGCGACCACGTTGTATGTTCTGCCATCTAGTTCAAATGTTCACTGTTGCAAGATCTCACAAGTCTCTGGTTCCCTTTTGGACACCTGCTGACAGTGACAGACTGGATAATTAGATTGACTGATGTCCCTCAGTAACTGATGAAGGTTCCTTTTAAGATGGCGATATTAATGTTCTTCAAATTTTACATAGTATTTTAACATTGGCTGTGTCAATAGCCAGAAATGGATAAATGGAGAAAATGGACCACCTCCATCACATTTAAGTGATGAAGTACTGTGTAATATATATTAAAAATATATATGAATTCACAGTTTTCATCAGGTAGTCAAGATGTTCCTTTCTGTTAAAAGCCTTGATCCACTCCTGGCAAACATGGTGCACTCAGTGGATCTCTGTGGAGTCTCTGACAGCAGCACTCTTCATCAAGTAAAGTTTGGGTGTTCTGCATTCTGTTTTTGTCCAAAGCTGAAGTTTGACATAACTAGGAGCAGTCGAACTGCACAGGTTCTTTCCAACGATAGCAAAGACATTTGCATGGGCAGGCAACGGCCCCTCCTCCACAACCCTACCCAGTCTCACACCTAAAGGCCTGGTCACACATACGCAAATTAATGGGAGTGGCTGCAAATTCAACTTTGGTGAATGTTTAGAGGGTGGAGTCACAGCCTCAACCAATAGCAATGGTCCACCCTTGCATTTGCATATGTTTAACTCAGCCCCAAAGGCACTAAAACCCCACTCACCCTGCAGGGTAGTGGCTCTCAAACTTCACCAAAGTTGAACCTGACATGAAGAAAGGAAGCAAATTTATGGCCACACCCCTTGTGCATGTGTAAATGGGCCCTTGGCATGGCATGCTGTATTGTAAATCTGATCTGCCTATTATATTTATTAGTAAAATTGCTTATTGTAACGGCACAGTTGCATGTGTGCAAAAAACGGTGCCTGGCCTCACATTTAGGTCTGTTATTTGCATCGACTTCAGCCAATAGCAATGGCAACTGTGGCAAATATAACTGGGCTATAAAAACTCTAAAGATCTTTTTTTTTCATCCGTTGTCCATAACCACTTATCCTTGAAGGGTCGCAGGGGGGTTGGAGCCTATCCCAGCTGACATTGGTTGAGAGGAAGGGTACACCCTGGACATCGCAGGGCTGACACAAAGATACAGACAACTATTGACATCTAAGGACAGTTTAGAGTCACCAACTAACCTATTATGTTGCATGTCTTTGGACTGTGGGAGGAAGCCAGAGTACCCGGATAGAACTCACACAGACATAAGGGGAACACGCAAACTCCGCACAGAAAG
Organism: Lutjanus erythropterus; assembly: GCF_056507025.1. NCBI lineage: Eukaryota > Metazoa > Chordata > Actinopteri > Lutjaniformes > Lutjanidae > Lutjanus > Lutjanus erythropterus. Next base: position 3,587,961 of record NC_139337.1, on the reverse strand, counting down.
GCCCTGCCCCAGCCACAAACTCCCCAGTGCCCCAGCCAGCTGGGGGATTCAAACTGGTGACCTTCTTGCTGTGAGACAGCAGTGATAACCACTGCATCACAGCCCACAGTCACAAATACATGAATACTGGGTAGTGGCCATTGCCTGCTGAGGCAAACGTCTTCGCTATTGGTTGACGCTGTGACTTTGCCCCCTCAAAGTTCACCAATGTGAAACTTGATGGAAAGACAGGACGCAAATTCATGGCCACACCCCTTAACTCATGCTTTTGTAATTAATTTGCGCATCTTTGACCAGACCTTAATACCTAAGGGCCTGGTCAAAGATGTGCAAATTAACCAAAGCTGAACTTGCAAATGCAAATAACAGATGCAAATTTGTGACCATGCCCCTTAATTTGGATATATGGTTCCGGACCTTAAATCTACCAAGTACAATCAACGACAACAAGCCAATCAGAAGCAGAGTAGGGCAGGAAAAGCAGTGGGATTTATAATAATGCCAGATACACATACAGTTGTCATAGGAAATGCACGATTTCCTCCTGGTTGAGTAACGTTGCTAAAAACCAGACTTACGACATTTGGCAATAAAAGTGCAAAGACTGATAACTAACAGTTCTCTAAACTAAATGTCATTTCAGTTTACGAAAGCAAAGTTAAAAGTTTTTTCCTAGTCCAACCTGTGATAGCAGGTAGATAGATTTGTAAAATCTTACATCTCTTATGCTGATATCTCCAAAACTCTGCAACTTCCACCAGAACAATCTTGCCTGTTTTTGCTGTTTGAATTATCACCATGAAAAACATCTGTCTCATTTCTTTTTATGTGTCTCCCCTGCTGTTAGAATCCAACCTGTCCCGTTTTGTCCTTCCTCTGTACCTCTGTCCCTCTATCTGTCTGTATGTCCCAGTTCAGGGTAGATGATGTCTGCTGTAGCATAAAAGTACTGAGCCTCCTTGAGAAAAAGTAGAACTTTGTTCAGAGAAACAAATTCTTGTGCAACAGATGGAAGCAGTGGTGTGGGTGTTAACTTCATAAACAGATTCGTGAAGCCAAAATAGAAGAATTAATATTTCAGGTAAAGACAATGACAACCAGTCCTACAGTGTCGTATTATAACACGTCTTTTTAATGTCCCTTATGCATACAGTATCAACAGGGTACGATATGGAAGACACATTTTCACACTCAGTGCAGGAGAGGAATTATTTTTCAGCATGTGGTTTTCTCTTTGTCCATCACTAAATGATTAGGAGGACATGTTGTAATGTCAAAAGTCTGCACAGATTAATGGATGGATATGATGGATGGATGGCTTGAGTAAATGTTGGAGAAGACAATTAGTTGATCACTTATCAATGCTTATGTCCCATACTATGTCACACTGGTATCAGTGTGGGAAGAGGTTTTCTGTGGGGGCTGCAGCGCCCCCTGTTCCACTGGTTTGTACTTGTTGATGCATTATAATTATTCTTATAGTGGTTTGAGAATGGGCAATGTGGTTAAGTTCAAAAGATAAACATTTTGTGCATGAAACAGACAATATGTTTTCTTTTAGGAAAACTCTGCAGGATTCAAACTGTCAGTGCATTATGATAGAGAGCCCTGCTGTGTTTATTGAGGGTGAAAGCTGTGCCTGTGATTGGCCATGATCGTAACACCTGCTATCACCTCTAATACACCCACCTTCAGTTTATAGTAATGTGATCCCACTCAGTGCAAGGTGCACAACAGACAGGGCTGCTTTGCAAATGTATCCTGATACAGTTACTAATGTAGTGAGCAACATAATCCTAGTATCACAATATAAATGTAATGTAAATTGATTACTTTCCATTACCTTTAGATTACCTCAATGTAAAACATGGTGAAGTTGTGTAGCCTAGTATAGTTTTTTCAGGACTGCAAGTAAAGACTATTTTCATCAGCAATTCAGTGGTTGATTACTCTCTAAATTAAATCAGTTTGGTCCATGATATGTTAAAAAAATGTCCATCAAAGCCCAAGATGACGTCCTCAAATGTCTTGTTTTGTCCACAACTCAAAGATCATCAGTTTACTGTCAGAGAGGAGTAAAGAAACCAGAAAATATTCACATTTAAGAAGCTGAAATCAGAGAATTTTGACTTTTTTTTTTATTTAAAAATGACTCAGAACAGTTAATTGATTATCTAAATAGATGCAGATAAATTTATTAGTAGATCAATAATAGATTAATCTACTATCAAAATGTTTGGCACACTGGGCAGGGCTCATTGGACGGTGATATGGCTGTTCACAAAAACAGAGCCTTAGGAGAGCTCTTGTGCGCCGCTACTGACCTGCAGAGGTAAACATGTAAAAGCAAACACAATGCACAGAAAAAAATCGACAGGTGCTCATTTTGAGGACTGACAGGAAGGACATCTACATAGTCTGAAACATGATGCATCATTAATAACATGTTGAATAAAACATGCCTGTATGTATACAAATCGTTTTCTCAGCAGACTCAGCAGATAAGGTTGTTTTTGGTAAATATTCTTGATGATATGGATCGTATTGTTTATCCTGCTGTAATATTATTCCCACATAAGTTTCAGATCTCCATCTTCTGTTGTCAGAGTTGAGTCTGAATGCAAAACAGCTGATTTTGACTTTGGATCCATGTTTAAACCCTCATCCTGTCTGAATGAATGAGATCATAGAAACAAGATTCTGATTGCATGTCAGGAATTATTAGTATAATTTATAATAATTTAATATAGTTTGAATTTATTTATTTTTATTTTTTTCCCAGGACAGTTAGCACAATTTCCAAGTAATGAGGATGAACATATATAAAAAGCAATACATCTGCATGTGGAGAATTGAGTATTTAGACCAAACTGCTTTATTTTGAAAGTGTAAACTTGTTGTGTTGATGTTGCATATTTATTATTGCTAGCGTGATTGCGGAATGACAAAATTCATGTCCACACACATAAATCTGATTGATTCAGTTTTCATTACAATTTCATGAACTGCTGCAACATTGTGTTGTATAATTGCCATGAATTAGGAAATGGGACTATCAATATATAGGAATTACTACACTGCAATAGCAATCAATTGGATCAAAAATTAAAATATAATCACTGGTGTCTGTCAGTAGTAAATGTTATGTAATGAGGTTCCGTACTTTGACATAGCACTTGTGCTAATTATGGATGTAAAGAAGTTTGGAGAGATTGCATCCTCCCCCTCATTATGCTTCACAGTGGTTTGGTCCATGTCTATTGGTCCTATATGAATTAAGCGACTAGCAAAAGATTGAGTTATTCAGACCATCAGGGGAAAAGTGAGAAATATACACAAATCTATTATTTTTTCATTTATTCCAGTGTTTTAATCTTAGTCAGCACTCCTCTGGCAGCAGCACAGTGTCTCTCCGTCTCCCCTCGCACTGTGCATCGGAGACTGAAAGCATTTACTTTGCTTATAGGGACACTATGTTTCTGTCACTCTTAAACTTTGCGACAACAAGCTGGGACATGTTTATGGTCCCTAGCAAACGTGGCATGAAATATCCACTCTTGATTATTGCAGTTATTTTTTCTTAATCTAGCATTACCTTTTGTTGATTGTAGCCCAATGATTCAAGTAATAGCACATAATATCATGCAATCTGTTTCCATCAGTTGCTTTTGTTTTGTCTATTTGCATGTGTAGAGAGTTCTAGGACCAGTCGTCACAACCTGAAAGTTCTTCTATGGCTTATAACTGATCTGTAAAACATTGACAAGCTATTTATTAACCATTTGTCACTAGTCACTTTAATACAGTTCTTAGAAACATTTTATAGTGGGTGACTGATGAGAAAATGGTATTATAAAGATAAATACTTGTATGGATTGAGTCCAGGATTTTTCATCATCCAGCACTGGTCAGCAGTAGGGGTTGCACACCCCCTGTGGTCAGTAAGAAGAACAAAATAACAGATAACAATATAATGTGGTCCAATTCAACAACACTACATGAGTGGTGACTCACTTTAGAAAACTGGATCTTTACTTAGAAGCACAGCAGGTCACAGATGAACTCGAGTTCAGGTCAAATGTGTGTGGGGAAAAAGTTCCCATAATTATGATGATGATGGACCCGTGTCCTTAATCGGTACAAGTAGCCAAAGTGGTACCGGAGGGAACAAGCAAATTTTGACCGAATACTAATTCAGGATGTGATCAATATTCCTTAAATATTTCTAATTTGCATAACTGGGCTAAAATGTTGTTAATTTCTCTCAAATGAGGCATTAAATGTTCCCTTTCATCAAACAACATCATCATCATGTTTTAACTACTTCAGTAGTCATTTTGAAGTTTTTTGAAATAACCAAAAATGTGTCCTTAATTGCAGAAAACAGGTGTTTGGTAGTGAAGCTCCTTAAAGTTAGAGAGTATAAGTTACTTTTAACCGTTGATGTCACAGACACCTCTCCAAACTAAGGGTGCAGATTTTGTATTTTCCTGAACCAACATTTGAAAATGTTTACAATCAAGTAATCATTAATAATTTAGAAGATGCAAAAGACATCACACACCTCCTTTCCTTTTTTTCTAATTTTAAGTCAAAGATCAATTTTCCTTATTCAACAAATGGTTCAACCAGACAAAACTATGTCAAATGAGGTGCCATTACTGCCATGACTATTGATGACATATCCATGAATATGTTTATTAGTTAAATTTTGATCTGATCACCTCCTTGGCTACTAAAAATCAGACAAAAGATTTGGATATCAATTCATTAATTGTACTAAGTACTCAACTATGATTTTAAAAGTAACTAAGTAGATTACAAAGTGTAATGCAAACTTAAGTACAAGTAAAAGTAAAGACTTGAAAAAATGTGTTACGTTCTGAGTTTTGGCCAGGACCCCGGATGCAGAGAACAAGATAAGGGAAGTTTTTCAAAAAGATTTATTGTTTCACACAGGGCAAAAAAACAACTAAAGGCGAGGGCAGGTGCTGGACGCGGTCGGCTGGCTGGCGCAGCTGAGCAGGCAGGAGGAGATCCGTGCTGGCGTCGGTTCAGGAACTAGTGAGCTGCACACACGGTCGGGAGGAGCACTGAAGGCTGCACAAAAACACTGAAGATTAGAGCCACGAAAAAACACCATAAATCCACTAGGAAATTTGCTGCGCTACGTTACCGACTGCGACTGAGACTGAATAGTCCGGCACAGGAGTGGTGACTTGGCCGAGCTCAAATAGCAGGGGGAATGTGATGATGAGAGCCAGGTGCGTCTCATTAGGCTGAGCCAGCCAATGACTGCCGCCGCTGCCACACACACTGCCCTGGAAGGAAAACGGGGGAGGGAAGGGGAGACAAAGAAAAAAAAAGGGAAACACAACGCAGGCCAGACCAAAACACCTACAACCATGACATTACCCCCCCCTCAACGGACGCCACCCGGCGGCCTGCCAGGCTTGTCTGGAAAGGCCCTGTAAAAGTCATTAATAAGGTCTGGGTCCAGAATCAATGAACGGGACACCCATGACCGTTCTTCTGGGCCATACCCCTCCCAGTCCACCAAAAACTGGTATCCTCGGCCCCGTCTGCGGACATCCAGCAACCGCCGGACAGTGTAGGCAGGGTGGTCATCAATGAGCCGGGGGGGTGGAGGGGGTTCGGCCGGAGGGCACAGAGCACTGGTGGACACAGGCTTCAGCAGGGAAACGTGAAAAGCCGGGTGAACATTAAGGGCTGCAGGCAACTTGAGTCTCATCACACTGGGATTGATTACCTTCTCAATTTCAAAAGGACCGATGTACCTGGGGGCTAGCTTCCTGCTCTCCGTCTGCAGAGGGATGTCGCGTGAGGACAGCCAGACCTTTTGACCCGGCAGATAGTGGGGGGCAGGAGCGCGACGTCTGTCCGCCAACCGTTGGTTGCGAGCCGCAGTCCGCGTGAGAGCCGCCCTCGCCTCACGCCAGACCCGACGAGCCCGCCGGAGGTGCTCCTGTACGGACGGAACTGCCACTTCGGTCTCCTGGATGGGGAAGAGGGGAGGTTGGAAACCCACAGAGGCCATAAAGGGGGACATACCTGTGGCTGAGCTGACAAGGGAGTTGTGGGCATATTCCACCCAGGGGATATGGGTGGACCACGAGGCGGGATGTCTTGAGGTGACGCACCGAAGAGCTGACTCGAGGTCCTGGTTGGCCCGCTCCGTCTGGCCGTTGGTTTGAGGATGGTACCCAGACGAGAGGCTGGCCGACGCACCCAGAGCCTGGCAGAAGGCCCTCCAGACCTGGGAGGAGAACTGCGGACCCCGGTCCGAAACGATGTCCTGAGGTATTCCATGAAGTCTGAACACATGTTGGACGAGGAGGTTGGCAGTCTCTAGGGCTGAGGGGAGTTTGGGCAGAGGAACAAAATGCACAGCTTTGGAAAAACGATCAATAATGGTAAGAATTACTGTGTTACCCTCTGAAGGTGGGAGTCCAGAGACGAAGTCCACAGCGACATGGGACCAAGGGCGATGAGGGATGGGCAGTGGACGTAGGAGGCCAGCAGGAGTCTGGTGGGAGGATTTGTTGCGGGCACAGACGGAGCAGGCGGAGACATATCCCTTGGTATCTGATGTTATGGTGGGCCACCAAAAACTGCGTCGGAGCAAGGAGAGGGTGCGATGAAACCCTGGATGACAGGCAACCTTGGAAGCATGTCCCCACTGGAGCACAGGAGTCCTGGCAGAGGGTGGAACGAACATCCGGTTGGGAGGGCAGCCCTCAGGAATGGGTTGATCTTGTTGAGCCTCCTGAACCACTTGCTCAATCTCCCACCTGGCCGCCCCCACCACGCAGGAGGAAGGGAGGATGGTCTCTACAGGTGCGTCTTCCACAGGAGGAGTAAACTGTCGGGACAAGGCGTCTGGCTTAACATTCCTGGACCCAGGGCGGTAGGTGAGGGAGAACTGGAACCGGCCCAAGAACAGGGCCCACCGAGCCTGCCGGGAGTTTAGCCGTCGTGCCGATCGTAGATAGGAGAGGTTCTTGTGGTCAGTCCATACCATAAAAGGGTGTGTGGAGCCCTCCAACCAATGCCTCCACTCCTGGAGAGCTAAGACCACAGCGAGAAGCTCCCTGTTGCCCACGTCGTAATTCCTCTCTGCCGGGGTGAGCCGGCGAGAGAAAAAGGCACAGGGGTGCATCTTGTGGTCTACTGGGGAACGTTGGGAGAGGACTGCTCCAACACCAGAGTCAGAGGCGTCGACTTCGACCACGAACGGTAGTGCGGGATCTGGGTGGGAAAGCACAGGTGCAGAGGTAAACAGGCACTTTAACCGGTTGAAGGCAGCGTCAGCCGCCTGAGACCACACAAAGGGGAGCTTGGAGGAGGTTAGCTGCGTGAGTGGGGCCGCTACTTGGCTGTAATTACGAATAAACCTCCTGTAAAAGTTGGCAAAACCCAAAAATCTCTGGAGATGTTTTCTGGTAGCGGGGACAGGCCACTCGGCCACCGCTTGGACCTTGGCAGGGTCCGCCTTCAACTGTCCCTTTTCTACAATGAACCCCAAAAAACTGACGGATGAAACATGAAACTCACATTTTTCAGCCTTCACAAAGAGTCTGTTCTCTAGCAGTCTTTTCAATACCAGTCTTACATGCTGGACATGTTCATCAGAGTCTCTGGAAAAAATCAAAATGTCATCTAAATACACAAACACAAACCTGTTGAGCATGTCTCTTAAAACGTCATTGATCAGTGCTTGAAAAACGGCTGGAGCGTTGGTTAGGCCAAAAGGCATCACGAGGTATTCGAAATGCCCGAGGGGGGTGTTGAATGCCGTCTTCCACTCATCCCCTTCCTTAATTCTGATGAGGTGGTAGGCGTTGCGAAGGTCTAACTTTGAAAAAATGGTTGCCTGGTGCAGAGGACCAAAAGCGGAGTCTATCAGAGGGAGTGGGTACTTATTTTTCACTGTAATGTCGTTTATGCCTCTGAAATCTATGCAAGGGCGCAGGGTTTTATCTTTCTTCTCGACAAAGAAAAACCCCGCTCCCACTGGGGAGGAGGAAGGGCGGATGAGCCCCGCAGCTAAAGAGTCAGTAATGTACTGCTCCATGGACTCTCTTTCTGGTTTGGACAGGTTGTATAACTTTTGGGACGGAAGGGGGGCTCCAGGGAGCAGCTCAATGGCACAGTCATAGGGCCGGTGTGGGGGAAGAGAAAGAGCTTTGTCTTTGCTAAAAACCTCCTGGAGGTCATGGTACATGGGGGGAATGGAGGACAAGTCAATAGGTTTAGGTGGCACAGGTGACGAGGAGGCGCTGGGGGGAATGGCAGAGTGAAGGCAGTGGGAATGACAGAAAGTACTCCAATTGGTTATGGCAGAAGCGGACCAGTCAATATGGGGGTTGTGCAGCTTTAGCCAGGGGAGACCCAGAACCAGAGGTGATGTGGGAGATGGAATAATTAACAGAGAAATTACTTCCTGATGATTGCCTGAAAGCTGCAGGGTCATAGGAGCAGTACGGTGGGTAACACTAGCAAGTAACTGACCACTCAGAGTGAGAACGTTCCTAGGCTCCGGGAGAGGCTCAGTAGGAAGGTTAGCTTGACTACACAGTTCAGAGTCAATAAAATTGTCATCTGCTCCACTATCAACCAGTACTTGCAGGGGTATCGTGTGATGTGGGAGTCTGAGCATACCTTGCAGTTGAACTCGGGTGGAGGGTGAGGAAGAGGAGATGGTACGGCTCACCAGCGCCCCTCCAGTGGCTGATGAGCCTGCCCTTTTGACAGTTGTGGACAGGTGGCGAGGAAGTGGCCAGGCTGGCCACAGTAGATGCAGAGCCGGTGCTGGAATCTGCGCTCCCGTTCCGCGGGAGACAACCTGGCTCTGCCCAACTGCATGGATTCCTCCTCTTTAGGGGCAGAGGAAAAACCCGGATGAGGAACTGGGGCTGGAATGGGGGTGAGGTCCCGGGAGATCCCGCGTGGAGGAGCGGACACAGAGGGGTGGTTGGAAGCCAAGGGAGGAAGGGTGCCCTGTCTCCCAACTCTCTCCCTGCGTCTCTCACGTAGCCGGTTATCGAGTCTAATGGCTAATGAGATTAGTTCATCAAGAGACTGGGTCTCATCTCGTGCTGCCAATTCATCCTTAACATAATCAGCTAATCCCAGAAGAAAAATGCTTTGCAATGCGAGCTCATCCCACCCGCTCTCGGCTGCCAGAATGCGGAAGTCGATAGCGTACTGGGAGACTGGAGCTGAACCCTGGCGAAGGGAAAGGAGCCGACTGCTGGCTTCTTTCCCTTGGACCGGGTGATCGAAAACTTTACGCATCTCACTGACGAAGGAGGAATATGACTGAGTTACCGCCGAATTGGTGGAGATAGCCAAAGCCCAAGAGGCAGCCCGATCAGTTAACAAACTCATAATAAAAGCGATTTTCGATCTATCTGTGGCGTAAGTCTGGGATTGCTGTTCGAACACTAAAGTACACTGAAGCAAGAAACGACTACATGCCCCTAATTCTCCCGAATACCTGACTGGGGTGGGGATGTATGGTTCCCGGGAGAGGCTGGATGGAGGAGCCGGAGACGCCATGGTGGGAACAGGGGAAGGAGGAAGATTCCCGGGCGGAACCAAGCTGGAGATCTGACTGACGGCCTGATCCATGCGGCTGCCGAGCTGAGATACGCTGGTCACAAGGTTCTGGAGAACGCCTTGGATTTCGTGGATGGCTTCCCCCATCTGACCAACACGTGCACCTTGCGAGGATAGCGCCTGTCGAAACTTATCTGTCTCCGCGGGGTCCATGATTTGGCCGGACTATTCTGTTACGTTCTGAGTTTTGGCCAGGACCCCGGATGCAGAGAACAAGATAAGGGAAGTTTTTCAAAAAGATTTATTGTTTCACACAGGGCAAAAAAACAACTAAAGGCGAGGGCAGGTGCTGGACGCGGTCGGCTGGCTGGCGCAGCTGAGCAGGCAGGAGGAGATCCGTGCTGGCGTCGGTTCAGGAACTAGTGAGCTGCACACACGGTCGGGAGGAGCACTGAAGGCTGCACAAAAACACTGAAGATTAGAGCCACGAAAAAACACCATAAATCCACTAGGAAATTTGCTGCGCTACGTTACCGACTGCGACTGAGACTGAATAGTCCGGCACAGGAGTGGTGACTTGGCCGAGCTCAAATAGCAGGGGGAATGTGATGATGAGAGCCAGGTGCGTCTCATTAGGCTGAGCCAGCCAATGACTGCCGCCGCTGCCACACACACTGCCCTGGAAGGAAAACGGGGGAGGGAAGGGGAGACAAAGAAAAAAAAAGGGAAACACAACGCAGGCCAGACCAAAACACCTACAACCATGACAAAATGTTTTTTTCACTTTACTTTTTTGGTTTTGAGACAGCAGTTTGCACCAGTTTGGTAGAATGGCCCGTATACATAGATGTCAAAACAAATTTATTTGCATTCTGTTTATAATTTAAGTTATTTTCGAATGTTTTAAAAATTCTTACATATAGCTCTTTTAAGAGAAAGTGAGAGCAGCAGAGTGGTGAGTATGAAATTGGTCCATCATTGCACTGATGGAACTGGTGCTGTGGAAATGTACATTATGCTGAATTTACCATGTTAGCTATTAGGTCATAAATCAGGTAATTTCACCCATACTCAGTCTTAGAGGTCGTTATTAGCAACCAGCTTTTACTTTTGGCTCTTATTATTTGAAACTCAGCCTTTTTAATGAAGAGAATTAGCCGGACACACATAACATTCTAACATAGGTGTTTTTCCAAAGTGAAATTATGTTGCCAACAAACAAAGAGCCTGTTAAAGTCTTGTGCGTCCTGCAGTTCTGCTCTCGTGAAATGTTTGTAGAACTAAGCCTCCGATTTGCAATGATGTGGTGCAACAGTTTCATCACTCATACAGAAAATCTTTATCACGCATGCTGAAAATTCAGGGTCATTCATAACCCACTGAAGCCCTTCAAACTGGTTATGCGGCTGCTTCATCTTTCCTTGTTTCTGTGCGAGAATTTGTTCCCCTCCTCTCAGCACCCCCCCCACCTTCCTCGAGCCTCTCATCTCTCTTTTAATTGTCCTCCCCTTTAAGCAATCCTCATGTTGTAAAGGGGCAGAAATGACACATTCTTCTCTCTCCGGAATAAATTAAAAAAAAGAAAAAACTAACATGCCTGCTTTTGTGAGGAGGAAAAAAAATTATGTCTTTTTTTTTCCTGCAGGAACATGATTTGAATGGAATTATTCATAAAGGTTGATCTTTCACTGGAAAGTCAGAGGCTGAAAAGAAAAAAGCATCCGTTTTTGTCTGTGCTGCAAAATCGTACATCTCAGTTCCTCCCTGGAAAGCACTTCAGAAGGATTCCACTGACCGTAATGCACATTAATGCCGCTGTCATGATGAATCACTCACATACTTGGTATACTTTAGAGTTTAACTTGTTGAAGTTCACTTTCAGATGAAAAGGTAAGGACAGAACAGAAAGGAAGGGGAGGAACACTTTTATAAAACCATGATTTTCATCGTCTTTCCCTCTGTATCAAAGACACTTTAATTATTTTCCAAAACAGCAGGTACAGATACAGACTGCACTGACCATTCGCGCATTTGACTCATTTGCCAGAAATTATCAGGAAACAACTAGTTTTATTTATTTGTTTGTTTTGTGTTTTTGTTTGGCTAAGCAGGATTGCAATTTTTCACCAAATTCTGACATTTTAAAACAATTATTAATCAAGAAAATAATCAACCATGAAAGTAATCTGTAGTTGCAGCCTTACTAAGGTTAGTTAAAACTACTATGGTTGGGGAAAGATACCTGTTCTGGTTAAAAGTGACCAGTGTTGGTTGTCCCAGGAGCTGAGATGGTTAAGACACATACCACATATCTGCAAAGTTCCTGAGTCCATTCCAGTCAAGGAGCTTTGTTGTATGTTGCAGGTAATGGCCCAATCATCTCCCTTGCAGGTTCTGCATCATTATTTGAATGATCATGGGACGTGTGTTGTGAGAAATTTTACCTATTGGTGGTCTGTTTTTTATAAGCAGCAAGCATTTTACAAGCCGCTAATCCTCCTCGTCCTGGGATGGTCTGCGGTGGTGCGTTCATCTGTTGGTCAAAAGATGCTGTGTGCACAAACCCCACGCCTCATTTCCCAATGCCTACAAGCATATTTCTGTCATGGGTGATACGTGTTTCATCAATAAAAAAAAAAAAAAAAACAGCGTTAAGCTTAAATGAACTACAACATGGTTGCATAACGTCCACATCGCTACCATTAACGTGACTAGTGTTCGGCAGGATGATGAATAATGTCAGGGAAAACCTCATTTAGCCACCTGTTAGCAACCACCGTTTTTAAGACACCTACAAGCTTCAAAATTCACAGGTGGTGTATTTACTGACATATTTTATGTCATAGAATAAAACATGAAAATCTCTTAAGCTTGCATTAACAGGTTTTTTGTTATTTCTGGATCATTTCAAAAAAACAATTCATTTTGAGACAAAGGAACAGGAAATGCTAAAATGTTAACTTGTGTCCGGATTTCAATTCATTCCTGCAGCACTCTATGGGCTAGTGATTTTCTTCCTTTCCATCTCAGCCTATTCTGCTGTTTTTGTACAACTAAAATATGGTATGAAATTAGTGCCTGTGCTACAGTTTTGGTTTTCTTTTCTCTTTTTTTTTTTTTTTTTTGCTAAGCTACAGTGGGGCTAATCCATGTGAAAACTGGTTATGCATCCAACACACACAGCACCCTTTATTGCGAGGACTTTTGAAAACAAATTCATCCATAACACAATTTCCCAACTTAACATTACTTAACTAATTTGGCTTATCAATTTTAGGCTGGAAAAATACTGGCAACAGCTTGCTGCTGCAATGTGTGCTCACACGTGTGACATAGTGACATGACATTTGATTGAGTAAAGTTTAAACCCACTGATCTCTGGACAGTGACAGCCTGACACTAAATGTTGGATCTGCTACTGAGCTCAGCCTATTAGGTTACATTACACTGCATCATGCTGTTGATGCAGAAAGTTAGCCTGACACAACAGATGATTTGTTACACAAACCATCAAGGAAGTTTTCCTCGGAAAATGTTTAGAAAAGGGCAGGCACTTTCAAGAAAACACTTGGCAGATAATTGGATGAACAGTTTGTCTGTCATGTCAAACACGGGTTAACTTCAACCAATCGGATCAACATTTCCATAAAACACATAAAACCACGGCCATAGCTGCCAGCACTCGCTCCTGATTGGTTGCACCACTTGGATATGAATGGATAATGTTGCCGCCCATAAATTCCAAACTTGGACTGGGAAAAAAAATCTAGATTTCTTGCCAAAAGTTAGTTAAAATCACCTTGTTGGAGTCTCAGAAATACTTGGAGGAAAGAAGTCAAATCAAGCAGAGTCTGATGTGAAAAAGTTTGAGTACAAGCAGTAACAATAATAAACCTGAGTTAGCATCCTAAACCAACTGATTTTAGCTTTCCAGAACTCGTTCTTATATACTTAGTAGCTTTGACTACAACACCACCTACTTGAATGAATGAACCTCCCAAAGGAACTGGAAATAATGGTGTCATACACAAGTCCAGTTGAATCTAATGGTGTCATGTTTTGGATGTATATGGCCACATGCGATCCTATTGGTGTCAGGTATGGATGTATACCAGCATGTATTTTTAGGTCAAGTCCACAGTTGGCCGCATTCCCTCCATTCTTCTTTTTTCTAGGCAAGAGTCTAATGAAATCTGTGAGAGAATCTATGATTTCTCAGTGCCTGAAACCATTGTCTCCAAGGTCCCTTTGTATTTTATTTTTTTTTAAATCACCACGTCCTTTGATTCAGAGAAGTCAAGCATGGAAAAAACAACCTAACATGAGATGTGAACAGGCCTACTCATCATACAACATCATCCTGTCACCACAACAATAATTTGAGGCAAGATATATTCTTGTATGATCTCATGAATTCAGCTGCCCAGCGAGGTAACCTGAAAGTGGGGAGGGGGGACAAAAAGTCTTGTTGTCCCCGCTATTCTGGCACCAGTGCTTTCAACATCTCCCTGGACAACATGCAAGCTGCTCTGTGATTTTCTGGAGAGTCTCATGCACCCACATGGTTTTCCATTTCCCTGTGTCAGAGTCATGTATTTATTACTTTTTTTTTACATAAGTATTTTCACAGCATATTCCACCTTGTTCTGTTTATTTTGAGTATGTGAACCACAGAGACCCCCGGTGCAGCTCTGTCAGCCCCACAGCAGATCAGAGGGTTCCTCTGGCCTCAGCTGAGGTCTGCTCCATGGAAGCAGCCCAGTTATGTCTTGATAGCGTCAGACTGGAGCCCAGTGTTTCCAGTGTTCCCAGTCCCATTGCTGTGTGTGTTTTGGCATGGGCGGAATATTGCATATTTATCATGCTGGAGTCGAATGTGTGTGTGTTTGTGATTTTGGGTCTGTGTCAGAGTGTGTTCACGGGGGGTGACTGGTGTGTGTATGTGCATGCCAAGCAGTGTGTAATGAGAGGCTGAATAACAAAGTATCAACATGAGCTCTGCTTTCCACAGAGCCAAAAGTAGCCCTTTCCAAACACACACACACACACACACACACACACACACACACACACACACACACACACACACACACACACACACACACACGTGTTTCCATCACTTCAGAGGACATTACATTCATTTACTGGAGATTTAACCAAACCCTCACCATAACCACTACTTCCGCAACCTAAACCCTTCTACTGTCAGATTTTATGAATGTCATATCAACAGTGATTTGGTTTATCTTTACATAGAATTGTACATAGAATTTTTTTTATTAGAACATCTTATTTTTTAACAAACAGCTGGGCCATTTTCTTGCTCTAAGTTTAGCACTTAAAAATTCACACAGTCAAGGGTGACATTCATTTAATAATATTTAATAATAACAATAATAATACGGAACCGCCTACATACAGGAGTCCTTTTAATGTGATTTACGATGAAACAAAAACTTTCAATAAATACCTTGGAGTGAATGTCATATGACTATTGTATTGAGTTTTCTTTACTGTATTCTATTGTCTAAATTATTTAGAATTGTTCTTAATCATTTAAAGGGTGTGTCTGATTTATACACCTACAACATATCACTTTATTTCTTTTATATTCCTTAAATTTTACATACCAAATTCATTGGCCTCATAGACGTATATGCATATAACTACACTGTTTTTTTTTATTTCACCTAACTAACCTATGTTTATTTTAACGTCTGTTATGTGGTTTTTAATGTTTTAAGCACTTCATTAAAACACTTTACTCTCTGTGTACAGATATATGAACGTGTATATGTGATTGTATATATGAATGTTTCAGAGATTCCAATTAATTCAATGTGTAGATAATTTTTTCAACAAAAAAACACCTCTGAAATTAAGCCATCTTATGTGCTTATTTTATTGTTGTGATCTATATCACAACAGGCAGAGAATTTATTTAAAGGGCTAATTCACCCCAAAAGGAAAATTCAGTCAGTATCTACTCACCCTTGTGCTCAATTGAAGTTCAGGTTTAGTTTTTCAGTCCACAAAATACTGCTGGAGTTTCACAGGAAAACTGCATTGCATCTCCCAAACAATGGAAGTGAATGGTGACCAGTTTGCAAACAAAAAATTAAAAAAAATAATACACAAAGGGCCTCCATACTGTTCGTCTGATGTAATCCAAGTCTCCTAGAGCCCCAACATGCCAAGCTGACTTGAAAGATGATTTTAGCCTGAATCTTCACTGTAGATCCTTAGCTTGGAGCCATGTTCATGTGTGTGCGCATGTCTGTGTGCATGGTGTGACAGTTGGTGCTTTAGAAGACTTGGATTATGCCAGATGAGCAGTATGGAGGTATTTTATAGTGTTTTTTTTGGGGGGTGGGGGGGTTCTGTTTGAAAACTGGTCACCATTCACTTCCATCGTTTGGGAAATTCTGCAGCGCTGTTTCCTTGTGAAAGCCCAGCAATGTTTTGCTGATTAACAAAATAAACCCAACCTTCAGTTGGCATGAGGATGAGTAGATAATGACTGAATTTTCATTTTTGGGTGAAGTATGCCTTTAACTTAACAGCCAAGGGAGAGACTGTGAAAGTCTGGAGACTGGAGAGAAGTGATGCTCCCGCTGCTCCCACCTGTGCCTTTGGTCTTTTAAACTTTTAATTTATTCAAATTCTTTTCATTCTTTTTAATAATGGTTCAATAAGTGACGTTTCTAAAGAAAAGGCATGCCCCTGCCCCTTGTAGCATTTAACTAGAATGCTATGTTTTAACCCCTACCTAACCCTAACTCAAGTCTTCAACTGAAATTTAGGACTGACATTATGGGGACTTGCATTGTTGTGCCCATAAATCAGTTTCACAATGTGATCGTGTAAACAGGTTCATGTCCACACACACACACACACACACACACACACACACACACACACACCAGGGTGGGTGAGGTTGATTGCTATTCACACTGGCAATGTGCTGGACTCCCTAAAGTCAGCTTTACACCTGCTACCCATGTGGGTGTTCAGGAGTTTGCAATGCCTTGCTCAGGAAATTGAAAAACAATCCTAATCCGACCTCTCCAGAGCACACACACACACACACACACATACACACGCACACACACAAACACACAAAACACTGCAACACTAGCTTTTACTCAAGCTACACTCTTGGTTGATGCTGTAAACGTGCACAGTGAAAATAAAAGGACATGACAGTGATGACTCCACATCATCATCATCACACACGCACACACACACACACACACACACACACACACACACACACACACACACACACACACACAATCACACATCTTAATCCGCCCCCTGCTCCATCTGTTTAACTGGCTCTTACTAACACGATGAATGAATTCTGATTCATAATCTCTCACTGCCCACCAGCTACTATAACACCAGCTGACTGTCTGTCTCTCTCTTTAACACACGCGCACCGTCACACTGTGAAACACACTCTGAAACCACTCATGCTCTGTGTGTGTGTTTGTCTGTGTGCAGTTAGGAGAGGCTAACGCACAGGGCCAGACACCACTTACCCCCGCCTGTCATCTTCAAACACTGATGAATGGACCCAGCTACCTGCTGACAAGTGCACACACACATTTTCTACACTCAAGCAAAAGCATACATGCAAAGGAACATTGGCAAATATGGACACAAAAAGGCAGTAAATAGAACCAGACCAGAACATGTCATGGCATTACTGGTATCTGCATACAATATGGTGACAAACAAGAATTTGCAGTACAAAACTAAGATACTGCTAAGAACTACTTGATGGATCATTGCAAAAATCTAACTTATATATGTGTGTATATATTATGTACTGTATATTATATTCTAGATCAGACCTGGGAAAAATGCATCCCACTGAAAGGTTTAATGTGGCCTGCAAGACCATCATGGAAATTACAAAAATTAAAAGTCTAACAAAGACAGTCAGTAGCATTTTGCTTACCATTAAACTGTTATCAGACCTTTATTTTGAAAGGGGTCAGTGCTGTATTCATTGGTAATGATAATGAACTATATCTTTTATATTAAACTGTAACTATACCTTTACTCACTCAGTGCTGTGCATCCATGTTGTTTATGTTTATGTGTATGCACTTTTGTTGGTACTATCGTTGCAACCTGTCTGCAGGCTGCATGTTATACTGTAAAACACCAAGTTTTGGAGATTTCCAACAAAATATTAGCCCACAATTCAACGTGGCAATTTAGAAAGGCAGCCTGATCACTTTCTCATGTGGCCCCCCAGGAGAAATAACTGCCCACCCTTGATATCCAGTATGTAAACAATATCAGCCAATATATCAATATCAGAATTTTACACCTGCCCAAAAAAATCAAGTGTCAGTCAGGCTCTAATTTGCAGACAACACTTATTTTTGCACTGTAAAATGTCCCACTCATTACATATGTTGGTCACAGAATAACCAAATAAATTGATTTAGTCTATATTAAGTGCTTATGTTCCTCATTTTTTACCCATAGGGCAATTTAAATCTTTAACTGTATCACATTTTACTTGTAGGAGTTCCTGTTTTACCCAATTAATGGTTTTACATTTTTTTATTCATTATTGTTGTTTTTATTTATTAGTCTTTATTTTTTTAATTGTGGCTTTTATTGCTTTTACTTCTTGTTGCCAACTTTATGTAAGTTTCTCTTTGGCTTTTTCTGTGTCTAAGTGTTTTGATTTGTTTATTGTTTTACTCTGCTGAGGTCTCTACCTCAATGTATTTCTGAGTTAAAATAAAGGTTGAATGAATGAATGAATGAATGAATGAATGAATGAATGAATGAAAAACGAATATCAACCAATGTGTCACAGAGATTTTGGATTTGGTTGTTATATTTTGTTTCGATAAAAATAGACGTCAAAATGCTGACTGGTTGCAAAATATGTTTGCTCTGACATATTACTTACATATTTTGAATGGAGTATTATAAAATACAAAGTTACATGCTAGGACTTTTTGAATGATGACTATGTTTGATTTCTAACCTTTTTAAGCAGGAAGTAGTATGAAGTTTAATTATTTAATTTAATAATAATTAATAATTAATTTAAATATTTTAATGTAATAATAACAATTACATTAATAATAATAACAATAACAGCAACAATAATAATGTTTATTATTATTATTATTATTATTATTATTATTATTATTATTATTATTATTATTATTATATAGCACCTTTCATACATGAATCAAAGTGCTATATGGTGTGACATCAGAATGGTATTAAAACAAGACACAATAGAAAAAAGAAATACCAATAAATTAAAAGGCAGAGAAATACAAGAAGAGAAAAATGGCAGTAGAATGAGCTAGAGATGTACTACATTAGCTAAATGCCTGCCTGAATAAGTAGTTCTTTAGCTGATTTTTAAAAATGTCAACAGAGATTACATGTCTAACATAACTGGCAAGGGTTATTGTAGGCTACTCTAGGAACACTTAAAGTGCCAGCATCAAGGGACCTAAGAGCTCTTGCTGGTTAATAAGGGGTTAAGTCGGCCATGCAAGAAAGTGCTATATCATTAGGAGCTTTGTATGTGACCAAAAGGGCCTTAAAATCAATTCTAAAAGACTATTAGTCTGTGATTTGGTCTGAGGAGCCAGGTCTGTTACAAAGGGCCTCTCTGTATTGCTGCTATCAGCAGTATTTCTGCTTCATTTTCATGAAGACTGTCACTTATCTATTGTTGTACTGAAGCATAACAGGCAATCAGAGAGAACCTGTTGATGATGTGGCTCAATAGAAGCATGTATAGGGAGAATAGCAGGGGACCAAGGCAGCTTCCTCAAAGTCTTCTTTCACCGGAACATGATTGGCCAGACTAAATTTTCCACCAGTTGTGTATGATCGAAACCAGTTTAAAGCACTGCCTGAGAAACAGACCCATCTTTCAAGACAGTTAATTGAAATAGAATGGCCGGTGGTATCCAGTGCTGAGCTTGGATCTGCAAGGATGAAGATTGACACTTGGTTCAGTTCAGTAGTGCATCTCAGATCCTGGACTGCTTTGACTAAGACTGTTTCTGTGGTTAGATTTGAAAAACTTTCTCTAAAATACTGTCCTAACTGAAAGAGGCATTAAGTTGATTAAAAAATGTTTTCTCAAGAACTTTGATCGTACATGGATATGAGCCTCTAAGTACTAAAGATGTTTTTTTAATCAAGATTTGGCTTCTTTAATAGAGGGCTTCACTTCTGCAGTCTTAAAGGCAGTAGGAAAGAAACCTGTTTGTAGTGAAGTATTAATTTTCTCAAAGATAGATGGCCTGTCATAGACGTTGTTGAGGAATTTGAGAGAACCTTCCCAGGTAATGTCAACATTTTATAGCTTTTTGATCTGACAGTTTCAGAAAAAATATGTTTTTTCCATCTGTTTTGCCGTGGAGAAGAAGCCAGTCAGACATGTGAATCAAAGCAATAGAAAATTCAAAACACTAATAACGTGATGCCAGAGTTTGTTTGAGCAAACTGTGTCAAAAGCATAATTTTTAGCTTCTGCCTGCATGCATGTTACAGGATTTGAAGCTTGTTATTGGATGTTTCTACCCAAAATGCAATTAGAGAGTTCAAGGTACTGACTTCTGATGTTTTTATGTACACAGACTTAATATTGACTTTTTGACAAGAACTCGATATTTTCTGAATTTGTTCATCTCATTTACTGATGACTCAACTAGAACAGTTTCATGTCCTTCCAGGCAGTGGAAGAGTTCTAACAGACAGTCGTCTAAATGAAGAGTGGAACTTTAACTTCCAGAACCAGGGGCACATCTCTAAACAGCTCCTCCTACTTTGCAACCTTTTTATATTTCATTTGGTCTACATGTTCAGTGTCTGTTCCCAAACTGCACTCTCTCGGTCACAAAGCTGCTCAAGTAGCATCAATCACCACGAGACTCTCCACTGACAGACATTTTAATATATTTTTTAGGCAGCATTTGCGGATATTAAAATTCCTCCCACGCTATGTTGGAGTGGTATCTGTAGTTCCTGTGATGGGCAGAAGAAATAATTCCTAAGAGGACAACATCACTGGCCAGTCAGAGAGATTTTTGTCCACATTCTTGTTTTGGAACAAAGTAGATGTGACAAAAGAGAATACTGATGACATGGAAAAAGATACAGAGGTTAAAATGTCAATTTAACAAACAATTGAATGCAGTGCTTTGAATGAATGCAATTACCTCACACTAATTGACTTAAGGAGTGATTAAATCTGTTTAACAGCTGTGGCCAAAGAGAGAAAACATCAATAGTGTCACCACCCTCAAACAGATTACAACATTCCCAAATTAGAAGCTGTGGATGAACTGCTGAAGGCACGATACACTGGTTTCAGGTCGGGTGTTGTGCAGGTCTGCAGTTCATCCAGGGCAAACCTGAAGACGGGCATCAAGAGGGCCATGCACGGCCACAAGCTAAGGATTGACCAGTATTTCAACAACCACTTTGAGTCATGATGCGACAAGGTGACAAGGCATCCATCACAACCTACAAATCCAATCACCAAAACCAACCCCCAACCAATGACATATCTTTACCTCATGAACATAATTTCTATGCCTGCTTTGTCATGGTCAATAAAAACCACCAGTCCTTCACACTTTGCCCTACTGACATGTGTTCTGCACTAAGCAGGAATAATCCATGCAAGGCTGCTGGCCTCAGTGGCGTTCTCATGGTTGCATTTGAACTGGGAAGTTGGAATTTCAAAGTTCTGTGTAAGAGCAAAAGAACAACCACAACAAAGTTCTTCCTGGAGGTGTCCATCTTTTCTGACTGGTGGTACTGGAATGCAGTAACTTGGGTGTGACATCATGGAATGCAGTATCAAACACATGCCACAAACATGGTGCTGATGTGAAAACACCACACTGCAGTGAGCCCTAAAGACTTGCCCTGTTGCGCTCACCACCACCAGGCGGGATCATCTCATAAGCCGCACTGGACCCTCTCCAACTTACCTACCCTGCCAGAACAAGTGCACAGAATACAGCATCTCCATGGCGCTACACTCAGCCCTCTAAACAGCATGACAGCATCTATTTGAGAGTACTGCTTCCTGTTCATCGACTTTCAACCTCATCATCCCTTCGAAACTGATCATCAAACTTGATCAGCTTGGAATCAACGCCTCCCTCTGCAACTGGGTACTGGACTTCCTATGCAGCAGAATTACCGGTCTGAATCCAGACATCCCACAGGGCTGTGTGCTGAGCCCTCTCCCCTACTTCCTGTTTGCCTATGACTGCACGCCTATACGTGGCTTCCAATAGCATTCTCAAGTTTACACATCAACAACAATGAGTCAGCCCGCATGGAGGAGTTCCAGCACCTGGCAGCTTGATGTGGCAGCAACAACCTTATCCCTCAACACCAAGAAGACCTAAGAGCTCATTGTTGACATCTATTGCTGCACCATCGAAAGCGTTCAACTGCATCACAGCAACTCTTCTGTTTCTGACTGGAAACCAGTGCAGAGGGTGATGAAAACTGCCCAATGCATCACTGGTACTCTGCTCCCTGGAGGTGCTATGGATCAGGTGCTTCAAATCAGCTATAAACACTTTAGCTGTGGTTGGACGATGCAGATGCACACCAGCCTTAATGATGCTGTCCTGGTAGGGCAGGGTATGCTTTCTCTTTTTGTGAAATGTTAATTTCTTGCAAAAGTAAATTGGTTTACCACAATTGAGCAGGTACTGAGCAAAAAATTAAGGTAATTATGAAAAAAATGCCCCGCAGTGGTTGCAGGATGAGTCTATAACCTTTTCTTAAATAGAAAAAAAATCCCATTTAATTTATTTTGAACACTATTAGTATACTAGTGTTTTCAATACAGTCATTTATTTTTCATTTATTTATTGGCTGTTCAATGGAACACACTGTCTGTGCTCCAGTGCTGTCAGTGTATATTTTAACACTAGGTTTTACCTTAGGCAACAGATACATTTGTACTAGTCTGAGGGTGTAAATCACTCACCATAAGCTTCTGTGTCAAAAACATTGTATGTATTTATAGTAACCTTTGACTGAAGTTGATACATTTTTATTTTTCTGTTACTGTTCTATTGACTGAAGTCACACATAGAAACAGGTTCATGTTATTTTTTGCATTGCACGGATCGCCCCCCACGGTTCAGCATGCATGTGATCAGAGGACTACATATAACCATCTATGGGAAAAGTGATTGATTTAAAAGCCGGCACATGACTCCAGACATTTTCACTGATGTAATTACGCTGTCGTCAAGGCAACAGATTTATCCAAAATGTGGCGATACCTGTTGTCTTAACTTCACCACAGCTCCTCTCTGATCAGCTCTGCCTGTCTGTGACACAGTGTGCCTGTCACTCATGACTTCTAACCAGTCAGATAGTGCTGTGGGCGGGACATTGAGCAGAGTGTAGTAGTGTATTACACTGCACAGTGCATAATTATTTATTTTATGTACTATATAGGACATAGCACAGTACTAGATAATACAGTAGAGTATAGTATCCATAGTGTATTATTATTATTATATTATATTACTGTAGTGATAAGTACAGACAGACATTGAAGCCAAGTGCATTTTTTAAATAAATGAACCCTAATCTCACCTCTTTTTTTCATTTTTGCTGATCTGAAAAATGATCCGATACTTCATTCAAAGTCATGATCCGATCCAAACTGTGAATTTTCTGATTCGTTGAGCCCCTAGAATTGACTGATTCAAATTGATTCTCGATTTCCTTTTTTTTTTTCTTTACATTTTTTGGATCCATTTAGGTTCACAAATACCTGAGAGAAAACCTTGGGGCAGACCCAGGGCACACCGGAGGGACTGCATGTCCCAGCATGCCCGGGAGCAGTTGAAGATCCCCTGAAAGCAGCTGAGGGAAGTTGCAGAGGGAAATGACATCTGGGCTGTCTTTTCTTTCTGGACATCTTTGATCAGTTGTATATTCTCACAAAGAATTTGACATTTTGAGACAGTCTGCAACTGGACTGATAGGATCACACCATAAAACACACTTTGATCATAAAAAACATGAAAGCAACCTCTGTTCCAAGTTGAAACAGCAAGGTTTCAAGCTCAGCATCTTCAGCATTACATCACTGAAGCTGTTGAGCAAAATCCACATCACAGCAGGATAACACTTTGGATATTAGAGAAATGAATGTCATGATGTAGCGACTAGTGCAGCTGTAGTCTGGGAGGAACAACCATAAAACCTAAAGTAGCTGAGAATGAGTCTGATTTTTCTAAAAGGCTATCTGCAAGCTGAAGCATCCGTCTGTCCAACTCCCCCTCACTGTCTCACTGCATGCACACAGGAAATGAAGCCTCATGAATATTCAGATCAACCCAGCTGCATATTTATTCCTGAGTGTATATGTGTGTGTGTGTTTTAGAGAGGAAGCAATGGTGTGTGAATACGTTAGTCAGCCACACGTCAAGAAGCCGTTTGTCAAACATGAGATTGGTCCCTTGATGTCCAACCAGACCCCCAGGCCCTCACTTAACAGGAAAACACTGATGTGAATATATGTATGTAATCGCTCATCAACACAAAAGAACACACACACACACACACACACACACACACACACACACACGTTGCAGTGCAGCATATCAGGACAAGGTTGAGCTCAGCTCCCAGTCTGTGAGAATCATCATCAAAATCCATCATGTCCACATGCAGGGCAGCAGAGCAGAGAGGGACTAGCTGACGGCCAATCTGTGTATGTGTGTGTGTATCTGTGAGTGAATCTAGAAGTTCTTTTCTGTGGTGTATCCTGAGGTGAAAGTGCCAAGCTGCTTCACTGCTGCTGCGGGTCCATCATTTGGTTTATGTTATCAAGCTTCTGTATGTGTGTGTGTGTGTGTGTGTGTGTACATTCCATGCAGGCTTGGGGAGTAACTGATTACATGTAATGGGATTATGTAATTAGGATACAAAAAAGGTAACTGTAATCCATTACATGTATAGATAACAGATGCATTTAGTTAAAATGAGGATTATTAGGCTCTAGTGAAAAAATGCTTTACTGTTGGAAATTTAACATGATTTTGGCTTCAAATAAAAAAAGAGAAACATCATAATTTAGTGACAGTTCTGCCCTCAGCTATGAAAATCCTGTTGCCATTCAAGAACTAAACATCTAATTTTAAGAAACATTTACAGGAAAGACCAACTCCTAACTGCTAATGTTAACTACACAGAACAACTGCTAACATTGGCTACACAGAAGATCTGCTAACATCATGAGCTACACAGACCAACCACTAATGGTAGTTACACAGCCCAACCGCTAACTTTAGCTACATTATACAACATTACATTAACTCAATTTCACAATATTTGGTTTTGAGAGAATCCTAAAGTAATGGAAAGATTACATTTCTTTGATATTGTGATACTTGGATCAGGTATTTTTTAAACAAGTGATTAGTAATTGTTTTTTTAAAGTAACCCTCCCAACCCTGATTCTGTGTGAGAGAGACAAGGAGAAAAAACAAACTAAACTTCTTCCAGTGTAACTTTAATATATTTTTGAACATTTGTGTGTCTTTGTATGAGAACACTACGTGTCTCAGGTTTGTGCATTCAATTTATGGGTTGGGATTTTAATTGGACTGGTTAGTACTTTGAGTCACATTTTTATTACCAGGCAATAAAAACTTATTTCTGTAAAATTACCTGGTTTGCATCATAAAGCATGATGATGTCACTCGCCAAAAGTGTCATGGATCAGTCTTCACTGGTGATTTTTGAAAGTACAGGAAACACGATTGAGTGTCGTATATTTATCTTCCAGATTCACAGTATGTGCCTGTGTACATACTCAGTTGATAGGAGCAGTATTTCTATTACATGCAAAACAGACCAGACCATGTCAATAATGCAAATGCCTTCAAGACAACATACAAAACAAATGCACATGGCTGAGGTTGCTTAGCAACAGCAGCTTGTTAACCATGCACTTAAGTCAAGTATATTCCATCTGCAAGACCTAATGCTGTATAGCCTGTGTGTGTAATTCATGTTCCTCTTAACTGTTAAAGCCATCATGTGTAGTAATAGAAAATTCCTGACTTTAATATCTCCCAGTTCCAGTATCAAATCTAAAATTTACTCACTGCCTGTGGGATGCAGTCAGTTCAGCTCCATGTCAAGTGTTGCACTCTTGGAGCTCATCTGATGGATTTGTTTGAATTTGTTGAAAATAGGGAAAAATGTGCCTCAATCATATAGCCTCAATCAGTTGCTGCAGATATGTACGACACATGCTCATACTACAATGACAGCATAGGTCAGTTGACTTCAAAAATGACATAACACCATTGGTGAGAACTTGTGACTGGCAGCAACGGACCTTGAGTTGCCTACATTTCATAAGTCATGTGATGTTAAACACATGATTAAAACTGGAAAACAGTCATATTTTGGGTAACAAAAGTACTTGGTTAGGTTTAGGAAAAGGCTGTATGTATGTCTGTATGTATGTACAGTATGTATGCACTGTTACGACAGTAATGTGACGTTGAACAAGTGGTTGTAAATTTCTGTAATTTGGCTAGGTTTAGTACAATATCATGGTTTGATTAAAATAAGTACATTGTGTGAAATGACATAAATTATGCGATGTAAGTGACATAAGTCACATACTTAACGTAACTTAAGTTTCACAACTTTATATCTTTGCTTCTACTCTCACCCATGGTCATGAGTGGGTCATGACTGAAAGAACAAAACTAAGGATGCATGCAGCCAAAATGGGTTTTCTCAGAAGAGTGGCTGGCAACTCCCTTAGGGATAGGGTGAGAAGCTCAGTCGTCTGTGATGGACTTATTTGCATAGAAAGGAGACAGTTTAGGTGTTGGGGAATCTTGTAAGGATGGTTGTCTCCCTAGGGAGGTGTTCCAGGCATGTCCAGCTAGGTGGAGGACACGGGGCGGACCCAGACTAGATCTAGATGGAGGGATTACCTTGTCCTGGGAAGACCTCGGGATCCCCCAGTCAGAGCTGTGTAATGTGACCAAGGAAAGGGAAGTCCGGGGTCCCCTGCTGGGACTGCTTCCTCCGTGACCTGACTTCAGTTGAAGATATATGGATGAAAATTTCACAGCTTAAGTTTCACACAGGACACAACCCCTGGTCTCCTAGTAGAAAGTCCTGTGTTTGACCCAACCATCCACCACACCTTCCTCATGTGGATTTTCTTGCTCTCTCTTGCTGCCTAACAATAAATACAATTGTTATTTCGAGGCCTGAGTGCCCTAAAAGATATTCCCCTCACCATTACACCACTACAGCCTGAACTGCTGACACGAGGCAGGATGGAGCCATGGATTCTTGTTTTCTGACCTTTGTCTTCAGAATCGGCAAGGCTTTTCCAATCTTCTACTATCCAGTTTTGGTCAGCCTGTGCCCACTTCGCCTCAGTTCAGTTTCTTAGCCGACAAGACTGGAACATGCTTTGAGCTTCTGCTGCTGTAGCCCATTCACTTCAGGATCAGATATGTTGTCAGCTCAAAGATGACCCTCTGCACAGCACTGTCCTCACTCATAAGTTCCACACTGTCCAGTCTGCTCTGATTTCTCTCATTGATAAGACATTTTATCCCACAGAAAGACCACTCACTGGATTCATTTTGTTTTTTGAACCATGTTCTATAAATTCTAAAGACTACTGTTGATGATATTAGTGGTTCACACAACCCTCCCCATCTGGCCTCAATAAAACCATTAAGGACCTTTTAAACTTTTTACTTTTTACTTTAAATGCCTAGTTTTCCATGCTTACATTAGGTAGTCCTCCAAAGCAGAATAAAAGCAACAGTCAAGGCTCTCAAAACAGTCCAAGGGTATAAACACGTACAAATACAAATCTAAAAAAAAAGATTGGCATTCAAAACTCCCATTACTCTCACAACACCAGGAGCAATGCCGTTATTGAGTTGGTGTTTTTAAAAGCTGTTAAAAGCTGTAATGGTTGAGAGGCCTGAGGCTTTGACTCCCCATTCACACCATGTGGATTCAAACGCTGGAAACACTACAGGAGGCCATTCATGGTCAACTGAACATTGTAAAAGAGTAAAAATGCGTTCAGTGCAGCGACCTGGGGAAGATGAAAAACAGTCAACTTTATACAAATGTCCTCTGATATGCAGATACGACAACCAATCAGTTAATTTTGATTCCCTCCTTAAAGCAAAGCACTGTGTTGTTTTCTACTTTGCTCAACTGTGAGGAAAAACCTTCAAAAAACATGGGAGCAAAGCTGATCATCACCATCAACAGAGTGACAGTTCTCTACAATGGAACTTTAATAGGCAACCAGGACTTAAATAAGAAAATGCATAAAGTCTATGTTTCTTCTCAACACATTATAAATGTCAGAAAATAGCTGCTAAAAACATGAAAACACTGAGAACCATGTATTTCTCAATTGTGGAGTTAGACCGTTAAACTGTAGTTCATGATCTTTGGGGCAGACCTGAAACATGGCTCGGTGACGTGTCACCGTCCTCCGGCTCTAGTGGCTCAAACACGTCTGGACAAACTCAGAACACACATTTATTGTTGCTTTACAAAATCTTAAAGAAAGGACCTACTTTTTGAGAGAAGAACTGCCAGATCTGAGCTAAATGTGTAAATTACCCTAAATGCAAATACACTTGCAAGGTTTAGACTCATGAGAGGCTGTATCTCTATGTAAACACTGCAGACGGCATGATAAATGAAGGACAAAATGTCTGGATCTGAAAAGGGAAGGTAATGCCCAAGTACCTTAAGGATAGTTCTAAAGTTGTTCTAACTCAAGTGAATGAGGAGTCCACATGACTATAAAGCTGTGGTCCAGACGCCTCCATCCACTTGAGTTAGAACGATTTGAGAACTGTGCTCTTCATAGTTAGTTATAGTCCTTGTTGTGGATGACCCTTTAAACCAGGTCTTTTTCTAGTAGTGAGAAATTGCAGCAGGCTCCTCTGGTCTGAAAAAGAACTCTGGTTGTGTAGATGTCTCAAGTCTCCTTATATATCATGTTAATTTGCTTTTTGACTCAGGACTAAGACTTTAAGACTCAGACCCTGTGGGTTGGGGCAGTGGGCAGTAGCAGAGATGAGAAGTAACTAAGGACAAATACTTTGCTGCTATACTATTTTTTCAGGTATCTGTACTTTACTTTAGTATTTCTTTTTTGACATCTTTTTACTTTTACTCACTTGACACAAATATCATTACTTTTTATTACTAACATTTTCAAAGCAGGGTCATAACTTAAATGCAAGACAAAAAATGAGGTATAACAAGATGAAAACAACAAGTAAAAAACGAGTGTAATGTAATAAGATAAAAATGAGTTAAAAGTCTTAACAAGACAAAAACAACATTAAAGGTGTAACAAGACAAATACAACATAAGACATAATTAGATGAAAATGATGTAAAAGATGTAACGACAAAAATGCAACAGAGAAAATACGTAACAAGCAAAAAACAGCTGCTATACAAAAAGACAAAAATTACATAACAAGATGTAGCAGGTCAAAAATTATGCAGAAGACATAATAAGGCATACACGATGTAAGAAGACGAAAATGATGGAACAAGATCAAAACTCTGTAAAAGGACCTGACAAGACATAAACAACGTAAGATGTAGCAAGATGGAAATTACGTAAAAGACATCATGCGTAACAAGACAAAACCAGCCAGTAGAAATGTCCGTCAGATATAACAATATGAAAAGTCATAACAATACGGAAATGACATAACAAGTCAAAAATGGTGTCAGACATAATAAGACAAAACCAACATAACTAGAAATAACAAGACAAAAAAAACACTTTTATACTTTGAGTTCACCTCAGAGCCTGTACTTTTTCATTTTTACTTGAGTAAAACAGTTGAATCAGTGCTTCTACTTTTACCAGAGTATTTGTACTTCTGCTCGAGTAAAGTGTACTTTTGTCACCTCTGGGCAGTGGCACTAAATCTCCCACACTTGAAGGCCTGTTGTGGGTGGCTTGAAAAACAGTGTTTTAAAGGACGGACATGTCTGCCTACAGTCCTGCACGGTCCTCATGATGAGAAGTGCAGTACAGAGGAAATGGAACATTACAAATGGAGAAAATGAAAGACAGATTTAGAAAAAAAGGTTAGCACTCTCTCCAAAAAATCTAACTTTTGACAGCTTATTTGTATTATTACATATGTATTTTTTGTTGATGTAAATACAATTCCCAAACACACACGCACGCACACACACACACACACACGCACACACAGACACACACAGTAGATTCTGCATTTGAAATCCCTCTGCCTTTAAATTCATTCAGTTTAGCTTCCTGCAAGCCAAATTTGAATTGCAATTCTATTTCCTCTTCATAACTTCAATAGTAATTCACTTCAAGCTCCGGAAGTGAACTGGAAAGCATGAATGAGGTATTCAAGAGCCAGTTGGAGCTGGACATTTCTCTGATGTGTGTGTGTGTGTGTGTGTGTGTGTGTGTGTGTGTGTGTGTTCATGAGCAGTTATTTGGAATTTCATACAGCTGCTGGAGGTGGAGAGAGACCTTTTGCTGAATACATGCCATCTGACCTGAACATCACACACCCCTAACTGCTACCCAACAGACACACACACGTGCACGCACACAAGTCACATCTCTGTGAGAAGACCCAGACAAGCAAGACATGAGTTAATCTTCATATCTCTGGTGGAAATGTTGCTCTATCTGCCAGGAACTGAGCAAACCCATCTCCAACAAATAGACTGCAGTGGGCTGCTGGCTTATCAGGAGAGGCTGGACACTTCGCCTGGGGCTCAGGGATAGCTCTCTCTTTTGACCTGTGACCCTCCACAATATGAATATTACACACACACACACACACACTGACACACATGCACACGCACATGGAACTCAGCCAAAATGTCAATAGGCAGCAGAGGCGGCCTGCGGATACCTCTCCCACTGCTTCTTTCTCTGTCTCATTTGTCTGTTGATAGACTAAATAAATACATTAATACTTTAGTACAGAGAGACGGGGAAGCCAGGAGAAAATTATTATTTTAACCCATCTTTTTTATATGAGTTGGCCTTAGTTGCACTGAGCACATGTGGAGCCTTCAGATGAACCATTCAAACCCACTTTGAATTCCTCTGAACAAATAATTTGATCATTTTTTCTAGTCGACATTGAAGCAGCCCTGTGATGACTTTGTTACAACAGCTCAAAGTAAATGATTTTAAGAGATGACTCAGATTTTTAGGGACTATCTTAAAGGGATAATTTTGATTATTTAAAATGGGGCTGCATGAGGTACTTATACATAGTCAGTTATTAGGAATTTATTACTTTTTTTTAGGTATTTATTACTTACATTTTCAAAAGTTTTAATGCATTTGAGGGAAATTATTTATTGTTTTTATTTTGCATCATTGCAAGACAAAAACTGATAATGATGAAAGAATAACAAGACGAAAGATGCAACAAGACAAAAAACAATATAACATGATGAAAAAAGCTGCACAAAAAATTGACAAAAGACGTAATAAGGAGAAAAATGACATACCATGACAAGACACAACAACAAGAAAAATGACAAAAGAAGGAAGAAGGATAAAAATTACACAATATGACAAAAAAGATGCAACAAGAGGAAAATGAAAAAAGACATGACAAGAAGAAAAATGACAGAATGTGACAAAGAAGACGCAAGAAGACAAAAAAAATGACAAAAGATATAATTAGGGAAAAAAGACACAACATGAGAAAAAGATGCAACAAGATGAAAAAAATTACATAACATGAATAAAGACGAAACAAGATGTAAAATGACAGAAGATGTAACAAGGAGAAAAATGACATAACATGATGAAAAAACGACAAAAGCATGATGCATGATGAGCTTTTTTACAATGTTACAATGCCCTCTCTTAAAATATTGAGTTAGTATTTCAAAATAATAACTTATTTGTCATTTGACAGAGTTTCTAAATATTTTGAAATGCTAAATCATTAGTTTGAGATTCCAAGACAAGATTATTTTTGACAGTTTTTCATTTTAATGACTTACAGGATGTTTTTTTTTTTTGTCATATTGGCAGAGATGTGCTTCCATAGACAGATGTTAGGAGATGAGTGTATAGCGTGGATCTGTCTGTGTGACTCCAGCCTGCAGTTCATACACTTCACTGATAAACCACAGAATTATAAAGTAACATGAGGCTTCGTGTTCAAAGAAAGTTTTTATTTCACATTGACACTTCTGTCCACATTCACCCTCTCTGCTGCGATCGGCTCAGGAGTGAACAATGCTCATGATCACGTTCATTAATTGCAATTAATTGTGATCTGTTTAGTTCATTGTTCACCAAATTTCTGAGCGCATTCAATGAAAGCTATTTTTTCGTGCTCAACTCTGAACATAACTCTTGAGACAGTTGGCCTGTGCCCTGTTGGCTCCTTCAGTAACCCATCCATGGCTGTCCAAGGATTTACTATAGTGTGAGTTTGAAATGAAGATTAAAAAATGTACCTGCTTGTATCAGGTTGATTCATTAAGCACCTTGGCAAGCAAAACAAGCTGTAAACATGAGTGTGCTGGAATGTGGTTGGCCGCTCGAGTGACGGCACGGCACCAGACTCCCCTCACGTGGAACATCTACAAAGTTCTGAGTCTGTGAATGACTTTTCTGAGTGTTTGAATGCTGCAGCAGTATTTCTGCTGCGGTTCCCACCTGATAACTCAGTCTGAACAGTCTGTCTCAACATATTTATTATTTGGCCACTGAGGGGAGTCATATTTACTGTCTCTGAAGTGAATGATATTTTCCTGCTTGTTGAGGGCTATTTTGGGGTTGGTATCTTGCTTGTCCTTCTCCTTTGACGATAATGATGGTTAGGAGGGAGAAGTGTGTGTGAGAGAGAGAGAGGTGAAAATTCTAAAACAGCAAAGTTTAAGAAAGATGGTAAGATGGCAATGGTGTGTTTTATGTGTGTGTGTGTCCACCTTCCTGATTAAATGATCTTAGCATGGACTGTGTTAGCCCTCAAACAGAGACCTCTGTGGAGCTTCGTTTCAGAAAGCTTTGTTTCACAAGCTGGAGACCCCATTGGCAACCACACACACACACACACGCACACACACACAGTCTTTGTGGACGAGCTGTGTGGAAGTAGGCGGGAGAAGAGAGAGTCTGAATTTATTAAGCCCACACCAACCATTCAAAGTACGCCAGCAACCACCAAGTAATGAATCTCCAGCAAGAAATAAATAACTGCTGTGTCTTTGAGTCTCAGGCAGAAATATAAGAGGCGGGGGTGGAGGTAGTACCAATGAGACAGGGAGGAAGGCAAGGCTTTGGGCGAGACGCTGCAGTAATTCTTCGGAGGCAGCTGGTTTGTTTGCGAGGATATACAGTGAATCTCTGCCGTGATGATAATTCATGCATGCAAATACACACGAGTTCAGATGGAGACCAGTAAGGACACATGTAAAAATACAGCAGGATAATTCACTTATTTGATTTTTAAAGTAGTACACCTTTACAGATATCAATTTCTTAAAGAGCCACAGTGGGATTTATTAGATATTTTCCTTGTAAAGATTCTGTTTCGCTTTAGAATACTTTCACATAAGAGCTCAGCATCACAGTAAAGATATTTTCCTGCAAATTCATGAGAAATTAGCTGTAAAAAAAAAACTGATCCAATGCTGATAGATGTTCTTGAACCAGGCATGGTTTTGGTTTCTTTTAAAAGGTAACACTCAGTCAGACAGATGTGCTACTAGCATTATAAAGTTTTTATTTATTTATTTTTGCAAACAGATGCCTGCAGATGACTTATAACTGTTACTTAACATCTAAAAAAAAACACATCGTAAAAAATAAATAAGTCAGTAGCACTCAAAAAAACTGAGGCAATCAGTTGCAATAATTTTCATGAGTTCACAGACTCAGACATCTGAGGTTATTTTATCTTAAATATTTGTTACTGTTAAATTAAAATGATTGATTAAGCCAACTCAAATATTTTCAGTACATGCTCAGAATGTTCAGTCTCAGTGTCCTCTCATTACAATAAGTTAAGAGAACTGAATAAATTTTAAGTATAAAAACACATCATTTCATTTTCAGTAAACTCAATATAGTAAATGAAATGTGTTTAGCATATTTTAAAACTTTTCAAGGACACGTTATCCACATTAATTGTAAATTAGGATGTTAATAAACACAAAAGACAAACAGAAAGGAAAGGAGATGGAGAGCAGGGGGACGACACACAGCAAAAGGCTGCAGGCTGGAATCAAACCAGAGGCTGCTGCAGAGGACTGATAGCCTCAGTACATGGGGTGCATTTGACATGTTTCTCTAATCGTAGGTGTTTCCTCAAATAAAGGCCACTTAGAAACCCTGCACTCAAAATAATAAAACATATAAAGCAGTCAAAACTGTGGTAGAAAAAGCAGATTATATAAAAAGCAACTCACAGCCACTATTTAAATTTACATCATTTCCTTGTTCTAGCTTCACATAACGCATAAAAACTGCCTATCATCATTTCTGGGATTTGTGCAAATTTTTCTTTTTTTCTCAAGTTTTTTATCATCCATTTTTATATTATTAGGCATTATCCACTACTGGCTGCAAAACTATACATGCACACAACAAGCTTTACAAGTTAGTCCCAAACTGATTTTTTCCATATCCAAAGTGGGTAGACCCAATGTATGAACAAGTACTTTAAGATAAGAAAAGATTTTTTTTTAAAAAAGTGGTATGTGTACCACTGTACGCGAGCTGTCTCTAGTGGTACGTGGAGGAATGTCAGAAATATTTGAAAATCAAATAAAGTAATTTAAAAACACTACAAAATACTACAAAAAATTTAATGAAAATACATAAGAGATGAGATAATAAATTAAAGCTGCTACAGGAAATGGTGGAACATGTCATTTTATATTGAGACACTTACAATTACACTTCAAATAAACTAGATGACACTAGACATTAGAGTATGATGAAGTTTGTCCTGTGCTGACTGGACACAAATCTTTAAATACACATTTAAGGACAGAGACAGTAACATTTGGGAAAGATAAAAAAGTAAAAGAGGTTATCCTCCATTTGTCTCCTCTAACATTAACACTCAGAAACAT
This sequence comes from Lutjanus erythropterus, assembly GCF_056507025.1. Classification (NCBI taxonomy): domain Eukaryota; kingdom Metazoa; phylum Chordata; class Actinopteri; order Lutjaniformes; family Lutjanidae; genus Lutjanus; species Lutjanus erythropterus. The sequence goes on along the minus strand of NC_139337.1, from coordinate 3,553,174 downwards.
TCATTCTTGAACGTACCTGTGAGTCCATAAAAAGTCTCTTTCATGGAGCAGCTGTCTCTGTGGACAAGGAAGAAACAAATCTGTTGTGGACGCAGCAGTGAACACATATAATGACCAAGTCAAACCAAATAACACACAAGAGGAAAACAAGATGGACGCCAACTACAACTAATACAAGACAAAAACTAACTAAACCCTGACCCCCCCTCTGACTTGGTTTGGTCTGATGAGCTGGCTTTAGGATTTAAGAGGCTCTGCCCCCTCAGACACACCTTTTGCTGAACCAGGAAGTGAACCACCCCCAACAACCACAGTAAGTCAAAGACAAAGAAACACATTTAATATAAGAGAAAAGAACTTGTTTAACACAGTGTGAGAATGTGTTCACTTCATTTAAACAGAGTGAGAATGTGTTCACTCCATTTAAACAGTGTGAGAATGTGTTCACTCCATTTAAACAGTGTGAGAATGTGTTCACTCCATTTAAACAGAGTGAGAATGTGTTCACTCCATTTAAACAGTGTGAGAATGTGTTCATTTAAACAGAGTGAGAATGTGTTCACTCCATTTAAACAGTGAGAATGTGTTCACTCCATTTAAACAGTGAGAATGTGTTCACTCCATTTAAACAGTGTGAGAATGTGTTCATTTAAACAGAGTGAGAATGTGTTCACTCCATTTAAACAGTGAGAATGTGTTCACTCCATTTAAACAGTGTGAGAATGTGTTCACTCCATTTAAACAGAGTGAGAATGTGTTCACTTCATTTAAACAGTGTGAGGATACAAGCAAGTTAACAAGATTCATGTCTAACAAACTGTCATGTGAATTGTTTGAGTGTGTTTGACCACAGATGAAATGAACCTGTGCAGGTGAGTGTGAATGTGGCTGTTAGCATGTGTGGCTGTTAGCATGGCTACTACATGCTTTGGCATGTGGGGCTGTTAGTGTGTGTGGCTGTTAGCTTGACTTTTAGCATTTGTGGCTGTTAGCATGGCTGTTAGCATGTGCAGCTGTTAGCCTGGCTGTGAGCATGTGTGGCTGTTGGCACATGTGGCTTTAGCAATCTTTTTAAAGACACCACTTGTACACAGCAAAATATTCTCTGCATCTCCAACTGTGTACAGAAATGTATCAAACAATGTTAAAAACCACTGGTGTTAAAATGTTTAAAGTAGAGGTGGGCAATTATTTTTCATGTGGGGCCACATGAGAAATTGATCAGGCTGCTGTGGGCCAGACACAAGTGATATAAAGTCCCAGATCTAGTTTAAAGGGACATTCATCCCCAAATCCAATTTTTGTCCTCATCTGTTCATCCATCTGGACAGTTTTGGTAAGCTGCAGAGTTTTGAAAATGTCTTCTCTCAAATATAATGGAATTAAATGGTACTCGACTTGTGGTAAAAAATAAGTTTAACAGCAACGTCTCTTTCTCTAGTTTCATGTGGGAACTGTGTTCTTTCTGCAGTCATATCTTCAGGTTTTGGAGGTTTATTTTGAAAATGTATTCCAAGTTACCAATTACCTGTTAAAGTGTAATCAGAGGGTCCAATTTGGTGCTTGGGCCCTAATAAGTTTTGAACTGTCCATAGCTGAATAGGGTAGGCCTACATTACTATATTTTAACATTGGTCATAATGGTGTTACTTGGTCAATATATTTTGAGGTGGTACACACTGTAAAAAGTTTGACAAAACACATACATACGCAAGCACAAGTCAAACATAAAATCTACTCAGATAGTAGCCTTGGGACCAAGCATGATAATTACTGTATTAAGATTGTTGAAATGATATTCTAAAAAGCTATCAGAGAACATCTGGATCCCAAGTGGCAGCCTCCTCTGTGCACGACTGGAGCTGGAGGGACAATGTACTTTAAGGACAAACAAATTACAGTATTGCAACATCTTTAAAATACCAATAAAGACACTGTCAGGTAAACAACTGTAGTACAACTAGTGCATGTACTGTATATTCATCACACTGTCTCTGTCCATGGTCCTGAAACATGATAAACCAGCCTCTGTATTGTTCTCCATCATGCTGAGACACCGAACCTTCGTCTTTCTGTCTCTTGTTATGGTGCATTAACAGTTTTTCATTCTATCCATTCTGTGTATAGTTGCCACATACAAAAAAAAACAGTAGAGGGCAGCAAACACTACACAATGATAACAGAATAAGTCATGTTTTCTGAGTTTTCTGTACTTAAACTTGTGTTAAACAGTAGATAGATCTCCAGGTATATTATGTCTGTCTACCAACGCAGTCCTTTGCAGATCCTCTGCTACACAGTGAAAGTCTGCAGTAGTGTCGGTCTCCCCTGCTTCGTCTTGAGCAAGAGATCTCTGTCCTTCAGGAAGGCCTAAGGCGACCATTTTCAGTCCCACCTACTGTAGATCAAAATGTGATTGGTTAATTCACATCTCACTTTCTAAACAAACACACAGACTGAGGCCTTCTGTCCCACTGATGAAGTCCTGACCAATGAGTGCAAACCTTTTTCTGCCTAGAGACAACAGAAAAAATCTGATTGGATAACTCAATTTTGCTGTTCACAGTACAGTAACCCTTTTATTTCTGAAACAAAGTTGACAGAAAGTGAGATTTAATTTTGAAGAGAATAGCCTAATAATTAAATGAAATAAATCGAACATAATATATTTTAATATATTTAAAGGCCCCCAGGGTTCCCCTCTGTTTTACTCATTTTCCCCAGTAAACTTTACCTGCTGTGGAAATCAGAATTTAAAAAGTTTAATGTGATACACACCAGCATTGAACTGGTCAACACTGATATTCTTGTGTAGTTTAGTAAGCAGTCAACAAAACAAAAAGTAGAACAAAACATAAGAAACATTTCCAGGTTGACTGTCATGATGACAAACAACACGACTCACACAGCAATAAAAACCACTTTTCATTGTGGTTCTGTTGTCCACTTTACTGACACAGTGACTGAGTTTTGAAGCATGAATGACATGTTTTGGTTGAGTTTCTACCTTTTCCAAACATGCAATAAGGTTGTGATGTTCCATGATGTGACAGTTGCATTTAGAGTTTGGAGACTGTTGCAGACTGGTTAAAAAAACTGAGTTGAGGGGATTGAGGACAACTGTAAGTCCAGTGTGTCTGTCTCTGTCCATGGTGCTGAAACAGTGTCTTTCTCCATGATGCACTCAAAACATAAAGACAGAATGCTGTTTAAATAAAGGAGAGATGCAGGTGTGATCTTTTTCACAACAGCCAACTCCCATAAAATACAACACACTATCAGACCTTTAAAATCAAATATGTATCTAACTCAGTTATCATGAATCAGTGAATGCCATGAATCAACTTCCCAATAGACAGAAGGTGGGAAAATGCATCAGATAATGTATCTGTCATGACATGCCCACTGACCTGTTTTTGTCCTGTTCCCCATGGTTGATACATTGGGCCTTATGCACGAAACCATTTCTGAAAAATGTTTAGTTTATTCTCATTTTGTTAGAACCCACTGGTTTCAGGGATTCACCAATGTTTTCTTATTTTTGCTCTTTCCTTAGGTTAGAGAAAATTTTACAAGTGGTTAAAAGGATTACAATAAGAGAAGAGCATTTTGCTGTCACAGTCCACTTATTTTATATTTTTATATTCATTTGAAATAATATAATTATTATTTAATTATAAGTATTTGTGAATTTGAATATAAATGTATCCAAAAATCCAAATAGTATTCGGTGTTTCACCTAGAATACATTTCACTGTTAACAGTGACAGGTGTCATATTTTACAAATCTTCCCACATCTTTCCTGCTTCACAAAGATGCTGCTTTTATCTGTTATGTTATTTTATGTCAATATTTTAAGGATTTTAGACTGCTAGTGGGACAAAACAAGTAATCTGAAGACTTCTATGGAGCCCAAAACTGCTGTATGTAATTAAAAAGATGAGTGGAAAATAAAGCTAAATTTATAATTTAATAAAATAATATTGTTACATATTTTGAATAAAAGTGTAAGATGAAATATAATGCCTTTTAATCTCTGATCAGTTGGAAAAAATAACAAAGAAGATTTTAATTTCCTTTCCTTAACCACCAACCATTAATGATTAAAAAATTTACTAAAACTCCTATTTTTTTAACTCCTTCATTCTCCCGGTTCAGGTACTGTTCGTACTTGTGCTCAAACTGTGGTTTCACTCCTGAAGTTCTTCTTTTTACAGCCTGTCATCATGGTGTCTCTCCAGATTTTGGCCATGTGTCAGAGTGTTTGCACACGGCGCAACACCTGCCCTTATATGGTGTTTAGGGGCGTTACCTATGCTGATAACAAACAATTAACCACGCCCCTCTGGTTTATGATCAAGTTGGCTCACCTAGTTAAGAGCAGATTTTGATGATTACATTTGGTGTATCTTGTCTCTTATTTTGTCTATTAACTGAAAATTAAGAGGAAATATGAAACAGTTTAAGAGAATGTTGCTGCATGAGGCCCATTATCCGTCTACCACTGACTGTGCTGACAGTACCCTACTGTGCCAATAAGCACTCAGATTATAAATGAAAAGGAAATGAAGGCAGATGATTGGAGCTGTTAGTTGGAGTAAAACACCTGATCCTATCACAGTTGTCCCCATTTGATGATACAGAAAGAAAGTTGGAACATGTTCTAATATGAGTCTGCCTTTTTGTATGTGGCGTTTCTCTCTCTTAAATATTGTCATCTACTCTATGTCACATACTTCGATGTAGTCATCTGCTGTTGAACTGTTTTGCTTTTGGCGTAATTGTTCTTACATGTCGATAAAATGAGGATAATGACTGCCTTCATGCTGAATGGTTTTATTGTACGCCGCTCTCTGGATGTGGCGCTCCTCATGCTGTGTCGTGTCATTGTGTGTTCAGCTACACCTGGGGAGCGCAGGTCTCTGAGCAGCAGTGTGATCGGATAATTGTTTCAGCTGATGATTGATCATTTGTGGAATGATTTCTCAGTGCTTTATTATGTTGCATAATGCAGGTTAGTGCAAACTCTTTATAACAGTATTACGAAACACCTCGCTGTATGTCTGTGTACAGGCAGCTGGTTCATTCCTGTGTCAGCGTACAGGTCTGATGGTCAGACCATCACTAATATTGCAGCCTAATAGCAGTTTCAGCACAAACATATCACAAATTCATCATGCTTTTTAACTAGTGCTGTCCCTGATAGTCGACAATTAGATCATTAGTCTGAGCCCCCGTAGTTGACTAAGTTTCTTCAAGTCGAGAATTAGTTTTTTTTTTTTTCCTTGGTTGGTGAGTGTGCATTACAGTTACAGGATAAAACAGATAGAAGCTTACAAAGATGCACAGGGACAACATTTCAATCAGGAATTAAAGGGAGTCATGACTATATTTTTATATTAGCTGCTGCGCTCATTAAAAAATATCCTCGAGACCTCATGTACTTTCAAGCTCTTGTTTTTTATCTGTGTCACTGTACACAGAGTAATGCGACAGCATGATAGGCTGTACACTTTTCAAACTGAGTCTCTAAATCACCTCAAAGCACAAAACTAACTAATGGAAGAGGAGAAGGTTGACCCTGTTTGGTTGGTTTGGTCAACATAATTCCTTCATTCCTGGCATAAATGAGCATGGAGGAAGCAGCATAGGTGATGCTGGACAGCAGCTGCAGCATGAGGAAAGAAGCTCTGCAGGTCTGCCCTATTTAATCCTATTTTTACAGCTGAAAAGATCAAAGAATGAAGAATCCAAATGGAAATATTTATCAGTCAATATACAGTCAACTGAGGCAGTTTGTGTTGAGTGAGTTTAGTGCACTGTGCAATGCTTTTGAGAGCAGGTACAGTAGGTCATGACCAGATGGCTGATGGCAGGTTTCCATTTGGTCAGTAATATTGGCATTTAGTCACAATTAATTCTGACAAATAAATAAAGAGTAAATAAATAATGGTACAATATTCTGCACAAATAAATGACTCACAGAGCGGGGATCATCAGCTGGAAGCCCGCCAAAACCTCTCATCCAGCCATCTGATGAAAGTATAGCAATATTTTTATATTTGAATTATAACAAACTGCTGCATTAAGATACAAACTGTAAAGCTCTGACTCACCTCTGTGAGTTACAGTCTGTGGTGGGATGCCTGCTTTTGACACCTTTGGTATTAATTAACTGTCTTAAATAAAGAACTGCAGTGGGTAGTTTAATAATAAAAAACTGGTTCTCAAAGAGAGAGTTCACCCCGAAATGAAAATTCAGTCATTATCTACACACCGTCGTGCTGATTGAAGATTGGGTTTAGTTTTTTAGTCGACAAAACACTGCTGGAGTTTCACAGGAAAAGAGCTTTGCAAAATCTCCCAAACAGTTTAATAAATGGTGACCAGTTTTCAAATGGAAAAAACAGCTGAAAAAACAAAACATGAAATGCCTCCTTACTGCTCGTTGTGCAAATCTCCTAAAGCCCCACATACCATTTGCATGCCGTCACACTACATGTGCCCAGTCCTGACGGCGTGCACATGCATGTGAAAGGCTAAAAACATGGTGTAAATTACATCTTTCAAGTCAACTTGGCATGTTGGGGCTTTTGGAGACTTGGATTACACCAGGTGAGCAGTATGGAGGCATTTTGTGGTTGTTTTTGTGGTTGTTTTTCTCGGTTTGAAAACTGGTCACCATTCACTTCCATTGTTTTGGGAGATTCTGCTGCTGTTTTTACCACAGGACAGATCATTAAGGCATTACTATTTTCTCATCTAGACTACTGCTTCATGGTATGGTCCAGTACTTCCACAACCCACATTAAGAAATTGCATATTGCTGAGAACAGTGCGGTGTACACATTTGCATAGAAGTAATGTAAATACCCTGCATAACTGTTCATCTTTGCAAAGGTAGGTGGCAGATTTATTGTTTCCTTTCTCAACCATATCAGAAATATTTTAGTTGTCAAATCACCAAGGGTGTTATATACAGCTATGCCTGAGCTCAGCTGCACACCACTATCACACCAGGCACATCACTGGAGGTATAGTTAGACTATCCAAAGTCAAGACTCACATGTTGATGAAAACTGTAATGTACAGAGCTATGGATGCATGAAACTCTGTCTGAGCATATAGTCCAAGAAAACAGTAAATACTACATTAAAATATCACTAAAACAACACTTCCTGACTAAATCATCTTAAAATAATTAGCTGGAATATAGATAAGAGGCTCTTATCCTATACTACAAGAGTACTAATACTTAATTTGTATGTTTATGTTTTATTATGTAATGTTGGTGTGGTTCACTATGGAAGTGCTATGAAACTTTTTTAAGGCTTTTGGAGCACTTGGAGGCTTTTCTGTGAGCCCATTTTGATGTTTGTTTTTTATCATAAACTCCATAGAAGTCCTTTGTTTTAAATTTCTATGATTGATTGAGTTTTATCATGTGTATAGTATTGTGTTTGGCAAAGGCCCCAGGAAGATTAGCTGTTGCTCCAGCTGCAGCTAATGGGGATCCTAATAAATGAAATGAAATGCAGGCTCTTGCATTAGTACAACTATATATGTAAGCCAATTCTTGGTTTGCTCCCACCTTACCTATGTGTCTTTATCATGCAAAAAAAGTGCCAGGTAGTATTCTTTGTGTTCTCAGGACTTCTTTATGCTTTCCGTCACCCAATGCCTGGACAGAAAGTGGAAAAAAGGTCTTTGGGTATTCTGCACCCTCGACCTGAAATACATTAAAGAATGACTTGAAACTCAAAGAACTAATCTTGTTAATGCTTTGAAATCGAAAATGTAAGAATTAGAGCTGGATTCCATAGCATGTTTTTGGCTTGCCTGTTTACACAACTGACTTGTAGAACTGTGTCTTTTTAATGTGAGTTTCAGTGCTTGGTAATTGTATTTTGTGTCCCTTTGTGCTTCTGTCTGTAACTTTGTTTTTGCTGCTGACCCTGTTGGCTGTCAGATCTCCTTTCAAAAAGAGATTCTTATCTATCAGGACTCTTCTGGTTAAGTAAAGGTTAGATAAGATTAAAAATAAACATTCCTAATGCAAATTGAACATTTGCTACTGCTGCGACCTCACATTAAAAGCATTCATGAAAACACAATCTGTTTTTAATATGAAGTAGTCAAAGCAATGTGTTTGTTAGTAAGCTCGGCATGTAGCCTATTGTTCATCAAAAGTGTGTCTACAAAACAAGAGAGCAGTCATTTTTGTCATTTTTTGATAGCTGATCAGAAATATTGTAGGCAGTAATGGACCAGTCAGGAGCAGCCACAGTGAGCTGTTAGATGAATAGATGCAGACAATGGGCTCACAGTATGATGAAAAGGGGCAAGTACAAACCACAAAGTTTGTTTGGCTGCATCCAGAGTATTGGGACCTGTAGAACTAGACTGTATTGACTGTTACCATCAGTAAATACAGCTGTCACATGCACAATGGACCTCATTCTGCTTCAAACCCACTTACACAGTTATCATAAAGATTCTGGCATTCACCAGTGTTTTCTTAGGCAGAATTTATTCCTAAGTAAGAAAAAAATCTCACTAAGGCACATTTGAGTTTTGTCATGTTTATGTAAAATAATTGGCTATAGAGTTTTTTCAATTCCACAGTTGTATAATATTGTAAGATATAGTTACAAAAACATTTTTTATAATTTACATTATCTTTAATAATTGTTTTTGATGCATTTGTTATATTTTAATAGCAAGTCTTCATTTATTTATTTTTTTATGTGTGTACATTTCTTAGATTATGACCAGCTGTCTGTGTCAGCATCTGTGGTTGTCAATAACAGCATCTGTGTGTCAGACATGAAGCAGTTAAATGGGACCTGAGTGCGCACATGGAGTTCATCTGTGAATAGAAATAAAAAAAAAAAAAAAAAAAAAAAAGAACCACTTTTGGGGATTTAAATTATGCAGTGTTTGGTCAATACTCCCGAAAAAAGATTACATTTTGAATACAAACTAAGCCCGACTTTAAACACATGGACATGTTGAAGGACAGAGCATGTATTCACTGCTTCTAGATTTTACATACCGGTGTCTAAATGTGTCAGCATGTGTCAGGGTTTTAAAGCTACACGTTAATAAAAACTTGAAGAAAGTAGCTTACCTTTAGCTTCTTCATATTTTCATTTGGGACTAGTCTCCCAACTGATTTCTGCAGTCTCATGCCCTTATATGGTCATTGGTGGAGCATTCACCTATGTGAATCAGGAACAACTGGCACTTGAGAGGACACTAACACAGGTAAAACAATTCTGCAGCTTAAGAACACCTCTGTGAATCTGACTGTCTCAGGACCTTTTGTAAAAAAAAAAAAAAAACTTACAAAGATATTGGTGAATATGGTGCAACTGGTCCAACTGCACAATCACTCCTCAGTGAACTGCCTCTGTGGAAATAATTTCAGGGAGTAATGGATCAGGAGCAGCCACAGTGAGCTTCTAGGTGACTGCAGGGAACAGACTGTACATCTCCAACTTGTGGAGTATCTAGCTATTATGGATTTGCCTGTTTTATATGCTTATAAAAATAAATTGAAAATGTTAAACAATAATAGGAAAATTAGGCCTAAATGAATTTTATTTTATTTTAAATTCTGGCTGCTACAGTGTAGCGACAAATGTAGTTGAAGACCCCTGTCATAGAGTATGTCCTATTAACATGTATCATAAAGGAGCCCAGGTAACTTAAACGGGAAATGGACAAGTTTTACAGTTGTATTGCAAGTAAATATAAAAATCTTCAGTATCTCCAGAGGTAGCAGTGTGCAGTCTGACAAATGTCCTCAAGTGATGTCATTTGAGTCAGCGTCGTGGTGCAGAAGACTACTGTGTTATAGGAGTCCAGTGCTAAATCAGCTGACTATTTGAAAAGATTCCTATTGGTGCTTCTTTTCCGTACAGTCAGTGGTTACAGTCAGTGGTTACACAACATAGTATTGTAGTTTATACGCTTTATTTTATTCAATGAGAGAAGCTGAGGTTAGAAAGACAAAAACAACAGGAACAAGGAACATGGAAAAATAATGAAATTGGACAAACAGGGAGGTTTAATGAGGCAGACATTGATCGTTTCACTTGCATGATGCATGATGGGATGGATGCTGACCTCACATTCTCCGGTTCTACCTTCTAGGTAATGAACATGTGTCTCTCTGAGGCATGTGTGTGTGTGTGTGTGTGTGTGTGTGTGTGTGTGTGTGTGTGTGTGTGTGTGTGTGTGTGTGTGTGCAGCTGGGTATACATATCAGTGCATGTGTGCGTGTCTCCCTGTGCTCCGACAGCCATTACTGCAGCCTGTGTTCTGTATTCAAAGCACATGCACAAACCACAGATCTCTCCTGCCCTGAGGTGCTGCTGGTCCAACACAAGTTTTTTTTTTTTTTTTTTTCCTTCCCCGTTCTATCCTTATTTTTCCTTTCAATTTGTTTTTTGTTGGAGGAGTCAGACACAAAAGAATAAATCAGTGTTTTATTTTTTTTCCTCCCTCTTGGCTTGTGTTTTAAACATCAGCACTGCCCACGCTGGGTTGTGCATTATGAGAAAAGCTTGGGACAAAATGCACATATGCATACATTTAAAAACATCTTGATATGATCATAATTTTACACTCACTGCATGGATCTCACATATATATCACACATATTATTGTGTAAGTTCTGATTTATTTCCAGTCTCATTATGTTCTGCAGCTCTTATTCTGCACGGCCTCATAATACTGTGATTCATTCATACTTATCATTCATTAGATTCTTTTTTTTTCCTTTTCTGTATCCTATTATTATTGACCCTGTGACTCAGTTTTCCCACGAGGATCATTAAAAATTCATCTCATCCGCACACACACACACACACACACACACACACACACACACACACACACACACACACATACACACACACACGCACACACACACAAGCGCAGGCACCAGCAGCACTGTAGCCAGATACTGCTGCTGGAAGCTGTTCAACAACTGTACTGAGATAGTTTGGGGCAGAAATGCCTTGCTCAAAGGCAGGAGATGCTGAAATCTGATGCTTATATTAGTATTCAAGACGCCTTGTTTTGGACCAGTGTGTTAACGAAGGGCACAACAGTGGTGTTAAATAATTCCAAGTGGGAGGCTTATTTTTGGGTTTCCTGTATAGACAGTGTTGGATGGCTGGTCATGAAATTCTGTGTTGAGTTATCACAACAAAAGATAGAAAGTTGGAGGTTGAAGTCTTTGTGCACAAGAAGACTGGAGCCATGCTAGCAGCATATTGATAAACCAACAATGGCAATGCTGAAAATCTGATGTTCATCAGGTATGATATTTACCATAGTCACCATCTCAGTGTTGAGTTCGAATGCTAATATTGGCTAGCATTAAACACAAAGTACAGCTGAGACTTATATGGGAATTAAATCCTTAGGGGAACATGAAAATATATTCATTATTTCATGTTAATTCATCAAGTAGGTTTTGAAACACATGGTACACACTATGATGTCAGTTAATTAAAGAATGCTGGAATTTATTTTTGGTGACCAGTTTTCAAACATAAAACAAACAACAGAATAAAAACATAAAATGCCTCCATACTGCTTGTCTGGTGTAATCCAAGTCTCCTAAAGCCCCAACATGCCAAGTTGACTAAAAAAATGTTATTTCCACCATGTTTTTAGCCTGAATCTTCACTGTAGATCTTTAGCTTGGAGCCACATTCACACGCACATGCATACTGTCTGAACTGGGTGTGTGTTGTGATGGCATGCAGAAGGCATATTGGGGTTTCAGGAGACTTGGATAATGCCAGACGAACAGTATAGAGACATTTTATGTTTTTTTTTCCCCAGTTGTTTTTTTTTATGTTTGAGAATGGTTCACCATTCACTTCTATTGTTTAAGAGATTCTGCAACACTGTTTCCCTATGAAACTACTGTTTAAAATTTTGATAAAAATGAAAGTATTCAATTACCTCACCAGTTTAAAATCTATGACATTTGAAATTCTGGAACAGCCTGAATTGAACGTGTTAAAGAGTGTCAGCATATTTTAGTAAACTTTGCATCAAATATTCAGCAGATCAAATGATCAGAACCTCCTCAAAACAAAACAGTGAGTCACATTTCATTGTTAGATCATTTGTGTTACATTTCAGTGCTTGTTTTTAGTTTTTTTAGTGTGTGTCCTTCCTGACAGACAGGATGTTAAATGTCATGGTAGGAATCCATAATTGTACGGTGTTACTTCAAGGCAACATTTACATTTTAACAGTTTTCGATCGTTTCGGTACTCAGTCCCTTTAAGGTGTTGACTGAAATAACCCAGTACCAAATAGAACTGAAACTTCTCCAGTCAAACAATACCTGCATTTACTTCTTTTGGTACCCAGATCTAGAACAAAACAAAACAAAAAAGCATTTATATGGTTTTGCTTGCAGCCAATCAATGTCCTTCATAAAGAACTTTTAAAAAAAGCTGTTGAATGTAATAATCAATTGGTATTGGTATCCGTTTAAGGGTACTGGTATTGGTATTGTAATTTTTTAATGATTCCCAGCCCTACCAGGCTGTAAACATGTTTATTTCCATTGTAAAGTTTAGGCATCTTAACTTGCGGCTCTATGGGGATTGACTCACTCTTAGGGCCAAGCTCAAGTGGCCATTTGAGGAACTGCAGTTTTTGGCACTCCTGTATTGGCTTCATTTTGCAGCCCTAGAGGCTGTCATTTGGCACCAAATTGAACTGGAATTCATTCAATTGTTGCTGCAATATATCAGTCTAGATCAGATTGATAGACCTCAAGAAACCTCCTGAGGTGAGTTTTAGTTCTGGTACCCATAACATTGCTGCTAAAGAAACATGTAAATCAGGTTTAAATCAGTCCAGGGATCAGTTTTTGGTTGAATTCTTTAATTATGGTCCTTCCCAGTTCCAATGATGTAGTGTTCAGGATTTGTTGCCACTCTGCCTCAGTCTTTCAGCCCGTTCTCATTCCCAGGTCATCAAATACTGATGATGTCATGCCCCACGGTGACTCGTGCAAATGCACAAGGTACCCTTGAGCGTCTGCATGAGGTGACGTAGCATAAAGAGTAAGAAAGTCTGCATGTGGTGGAGGTGGATGGATTGATGGGTCAAACAAACACAGGACTTTCACCCAGGAGATTGCAGTTTGTGTTCCATGTAAAAGCAGAAGTGATAAAGAAATCAGTATTTGACAGTCTGGGATGAGCACAGGTCCTCTGATTGGTTTCTTGTGCATAGCAATGAGGCCTGGCACTCATGGGTATTGTAGTATTTAAAGCCAAAGTCCTGCCAAAATGTCTGAAAAACACGATTCCTCACAAACAAAGCCGAAAAAAATAACATAATAACAAAAACCTAGAAGTAATGTTACACTGCAAGAAACAAACAAACAAAAAAAACTAATAATAATAATAACATTAAAAAAGTTGAGACAACTTAAAATTTCAAGGCAGGCCCAACTCAAACTCTTAAATTTGACCTATAATCTTTAGTTGGGATAATTTGCTTTTCTTCCTTAGATAAAATTTCATCTTTGAGTTTTAGAAAGAAAAACGAAAAAAAAAAAAAAAATTTGGTCACAGTGAGCTGTGAGCCTGATTTGTCTTTTTTAGAGCCTGAAAAATCAAACAGTTTCAATCAGTAAAATTTAACATTTACTTTCACTTCATGAGTTTACTCAATATATTTTTAAGTACAATGTTTTGAGTTTCTAAAATTCAAAGCTTTAAGTTCATCTAAAGAAGAAAATTAAATTATCTCAACAAAATATCAGCAGATGGTAAAACCTTTTCTAAACTTAAGAATTTGAGTTGGGCTCAGAACTCACAAATCTATTGCAGTCTGTTGGCTTAAAATTTTGAGTTTTCGTAACTTTCTCATTTTTACAGTTTAGATCATACAGGAGACCCCCGTATTTGAGGACACTGGAGATCATTCAACGAAAACTTTGAAATGGATATACTTTTGAAAGTGGAGGATGCTTCTCCTTTACACCTGTTGTTATTACATGTTACATCAGTGGCTGGAGGACTATGGCATTCTTCACACCCACAGTATGGCAGAAAGTGTCCTATTAGATTTTAGCATTAATCCCCACACTTTTTTGTAACTGTACATGGACCACACAAGTTGTTGCTGTAAGGACACCTTTGCTGTAACCAGAATAAGACACCATGATGAAGATGAGAATAGGCTTGAGGAGGCCATTTGTATCCATCTATGAAACAGCAGCCATTCCCAGCAGGCGCTGGCTGGTACATCAGCCGCGCTATCATCTGTTATCTCGTCTTAACAGACAGATCTGGCAGCAGATCGGCAGGGGGAGAGCGGGGGCAGCAGTGTCCCAGCTGACCGGGACAAACACCACCCCCCTCTGAGTAGGACATGGTAGATCCGGCCTCGCAGTGAGAGATTAGACCCACCACAGTTAGACAAGAGCCCCACAGGCGGTGGCAGGGGGCTGCAGACTCTCTTGGCACTCGCAGAGTAATTAATTGTGAGTGATTCATTTGAGGCTCGCAACAGAGAGCTGGTGTAGAGACCTTTTTAAACGAGCTGAGGAGGTGGGGAGGGATTATCTACACCGTCACGCGGGGAGACAATCATACAGGCACAGGAAATATCACAGTGGATGAATCAGCCTACACACACAAGAATTACTTTTTCATACTATTGTGTCATATAAAAACAGTCCCTTTGTTTCCCACTCATTTATATATTTATATATTTTGTGGAATCAGTTCCAGCAACCTTTTCATCAGATAAAACCCTAGTTACACTAGTCCCAGATCCAGTACCCAAAAAATGGATTCATTAACCATAATGAGCATTTTTCACACTTTAGAGCCAGTATGCCTAAATTGGATGGTTAACTGTTAGTAAGTGCACAGTTAACTTTTAATAAATGCATAATAAAGGATGTAGAAATCTTAATAAAGCAACAGCAACGCCTTAGTAAAGGTTTAATAATGACATAATAGGTAAATTAGTTCAACTCATAATGCTGTTCTAAACAAGTAGGATTAATTTAGCTTAATAGGCATTGTTCACACTTTGGATCCAGTATTCCCAAAATGCATAATTAACATTTAATAAGTCTGTAGTTAAGTGTTAATAAGTGCATAATAAAGAATTAATTAACCTTAATAAGCATTGTTCACACTTTGAATCCAGCATACCCATACATTTTAGTTAACAGTTAATAATTGCATAGTTAAGTCTTAATAAATGCATAATAAAGTGTGTAGAAAACCTTAAAAAGCAACAACAAAAGCTCAGTAAAGATTATAAGAAATTTAAAGTAAAGTGCTTAATGTCTTATAAATTTACAATAAACATGTTTGTGGTGTTTTTTAACACCTATGTAATCTTCATAACACATATTAATGTTAAAAAAACATCTTACAAGGGGCTTATTTCCTATTAACTGACACTTACACAAGCACCTTATTATAAACTGTTGCCCACACTAGTAATATAAAAATAATGGTGGAAACATGAGAGTTAAATGTCATATGCATGGTATTGGTTTCTGTGTAGTACTATTTACTAGAAAGAGAAAACCAAGAACAAGGAAACAACTAACTAATTTAATCCCACTTCTAGACATGAAAACATCAAAATCATGTCATTACTGACATTCTGAACTAACCAATCTTTTTTTTTTTTAATTTCCATTGAAAAATAGGTTAAAAAAAAAGTGTGTTTTATGGTTGTTTTACAGTACAGTCATCAAAATTCTTCCAGCTTGGTTACTGGTACATTTAAAACTCTGTCTCTGGCAGTCAGCAGCATCGCTGCTAAAATCCTTACCCAAATGTGAGGGATGGGGATGCAAAGCCCCTTTCCTGGAGCAAAGCAGGAAATAATGCACTTGTACTAATCAGCATTTGAAATGACCACAAATAAAGTTCTAGCATATGCTACATTATTCCTAATACTGATTTTCCATAATGAGGTATAGTGTTTTTTGTTGCTCTGATATGTTACTGACTGAGTCCCCCTTCTTAACGAAGGTGTGGGTAACCTGTGCATGTGATGCTGTCTAGCAGCTTTGTTGTGGGAAGTGTCAGTGTTGTGTTTACTGCCACAGAAGAAAAAAAAGTTATTACAGCATCTTCCTGCCTTCTTTGCAGCAGAGTTGGTGTGGACTGCATTATTTCTTTCCCAAGACTGTTCTGCCTGGTCCTGCCCTACTGCACTGTGTTTGGCTACTACTACTGAGCTGTGAAGGCCCAGTTCTCATTGCGTTGACGATGTGTCGGGGGTTATTGCCAGAGAGCCTTGAGTTTCTTTTTTTTTTTTTTTTTTTTACCTTAAGCCATGATAAGGCTATGATAAGTTTTTGTTCCTGAGTTTACCAAAGTATTTTGTTTTTAAATCTTTAAAAAGTGTGAATGAAAATTTAAACTAATTAGTCACCCTGGGTGAAAGTCCTGTTTTTGATCCATTCATCTCCCATAATTGCCTTACTTAACTTCTCTCAAGTGCCAGTCTACACTCACACTCACAGCCAATCAAAGCACAGTAACAGTAGCCAATCACACCACAGAAGGTTGGACTGTGGTGGAATGGTTTTGGAGAAAAAATGAGGCGTCCTGTGTAAAGCCAGCTAGTTAGCAGCTATGATTTCAGCTAGTTAATCAAAATAGCCTAAATTGCTGAAAAGGTAACATACAAAATCATATTCATCACTGAATCAGGCTTGATAAGTAGCGTAACAATCATGATGCCCAGCAATGATAACAACCTTGTAGCAATGTTAATCCAAAGTTGGCACCAGGTTGCTCACTACTGAACAGTCACTTCATGACTTTTTGTGGTAAATGAGCACATTCAAACAAATAAAGCAAGGGGAAAAAGTCACATGATGTTCAGTCTAAGCGCACATTAAAACTGTTACATTGTTAACTGCACTCTAAAATATCATTTTTGTGCTCTAAAAGCTTTGGGAACTCACAGATAAGCACTTTCACACACACTCAGCCTGACTGTCCTCTCCTAGAAACAGTTTGTATTTAACCTCCCTTCAACCTGTGGCCCTCTCTCTTTCTGTGTCTCTGTCAGTGCCTGTCTGTCTCTTTCCAGCATGAGGAAGTATGGTGGCAGTGTTTGCTATAGAAGAGGGATTTGACCTCAGTTATACAGGGTTGGGAGTGAACAAACAGAATCCAAGAGAAATTGGAATTAATAATGTAGACTCTAATATGTTTACTCAAGTCAGATGATGGCTTCAATAAAATATGAAGAGTATAGTGCCCCATCAGGGTATATCTGTCTTGTGAGAGACATACAATCCCTCTCCCCTCTCCTCTCTTCTGCTTTTGCAGCCAAATACATTATAGGCAGGAAGCTCTGGTAGTTCTGCTGTCACTGCAGACCAAGAAAGAGGCTGGGGTCACACCATCTATCATTTCTGTTTGGGAAGGGTTTCACCTTTAGATGGCATTGAGACAAAAGGACACAACAAATGGATTTGACTCAAGTGGCAAGTGAATGATGAAAGTGAAATGCGATCTGCCTTTGTTACAAGCACGATACAGAAGTGGAGGAGCTGAGCTGAAGTTCTGGCTCCCTTGAAGACTCTACTGGCAGCGGTGGTCTCAGAACCAGGTGGTGCTACAGCAGAAATGTCAGGATCCACAGGGGAATATTTGATTCATAGTCACTGGGAGGATGTGTGGGGAGGCAGTAACCCATTCTCATTCATTGTTAAATACTGACATATTAGTCACCCCCCTTGGTGTCTCTTTAGATGCACTGGGTAGTTTAGCATCTGCATGAGACACTGCCTGGTAATGTAACATAACATAAGTAAATGTAAGGTAAGGTAACAAAAGGAAAGGTAATGTAATGTAAGGTAACATAACAAAATTTAATGTACTATAAGGTAACATAACATAAGGTAATGTAAGTGAATATAACATAGGGAAACATTAAGTAATGTGAGGTAATGTAACATAGCATAAGTTAACATTAGGTGAGGTAAGGTAACATGAGGTAAAGTGAGGTGATGTAAGGTAATATAATCTAAGGAAAAGTAGAATAGGGGAACATAAGGCAATGTAAGGAAATGTAACGCAGGATAACATAACAAAAGGTAAAATAACTTAACTTAATGTAATGTAAGGTACTGTAAAGTAATGTAACATAAAGTAATGTAACCTAAGGTAACATAACATAAGATAATTTAATGTAAGGCAACATAATGTAAGGTAAGGTAACATAAGGGAAGGAAATGTAATGTAACATAACATAATTTAACATAACATAAGGAAATGTAAAGTAATGTAATGTAAGGTGGGGTAAGGTAATTTAAGGTAATGCAATGTAAGGTAAGGTATTGTACCCATTGAGAGGGTTCTCCCAAGAACCTTTTTATATTCAAAGTGTTTTACTTAGAACACACTCAGGGGCTTATACTGTCATAATCTTTCGAGGGTTTTATCTAGAACCCACCCAGAGAGTTCTACTGAAAACCTTTTTATACTCAAGGTATTTTATCTAGAACCCACTCAGGGAGGTTCTACCAAGATATTCCAAGGGTTTCATCTAGAAGACACTGAAGCAATTCTACTGAGAACCCTTTTATACTCCAGGGATTTAATATAGAACCCACCCAAGAGGTTCTGCCCAGAGTCTTTCTTTATTCAAATGGTTTTGTCTAAAATACACTCATGAGTTCTATCAAGAACATTTTTATACTACAAGGGTTTTATCTAGCAATCACCAAAGTGGTTCTACTGAGAACCTTTTTATATTATCCAGAACTCACCCAGTGAGTGCAATGGAGACACATCAAAGGCAAATACCACGTATGCACAAGGGGTTCCTCTGAGAACCTTTTTTTATTGCAAGTGTCCCATCTTTTCTACAGAACCCAGGGGGTTCTGGGGAAAAGTGGGATAAGTTAAGTATAAATAACTATATAAATTACTTATAAATAATAAGTAAGCTAAATAGCAAAGGTAGTAATGTGCACACTCCTAGCAACAGGGGGTGGGTCAGCTTAGTCACAGGCTCATCACACCCCACTCTCCCCTACTTCTTATAAAACATAAAAACTTAATAATCATATTCGCCAACATTAATGACAGTGGGAATAGTTCTGGAGTTTAAAACCTTCTCTCTGTTAGTGTGTGTTCATGTCAGTTACTAATAAGAGTACTAACACCCTGACCAGTGCATTTTCAACACCCACGTGTGTCACTACTTTGTGAGTAATGGACTTTACCGAGCAGCTACAAAGTAAAGCATTCAGCTTTAAGCTTTGTTTGTGGCCAGTACAAACTTGTTGTTCCAGTCTCAGATTGTTAACGTATGGGGGAAGCTGCAGTCAGCTACTTTCCCATCAGTGTGGGGTAGAAGTTAAGGAAGTGCTGTATCAACGTGGGCAGACAGCTTTCCGATAAGCAGCCAACCCTGAAATGTTGCCACACTGTGGCTTGATGATCCCTGAGAAACTGAGGGGGAAGAAGAAGAAGAGGAGGTGGCTAAAGGAAGAGAAAAAATGGAGCCTGCTTTGTTGGCGACCGCTTTTTATTTTTATTTTTTTTTTCGCCATCCACCTCTTCTCTTTCAATCTTTCCCTCATCGCCTATTTGTCTCACCCCCTCTCTGTCTCCCTCTGTGGGTGCCTTCCCTTCCTCCTCCTCCCCCTCCTCCCCAGACTCCTTCGATCCCTTTAGCTCCACCAGGAAATGGAGAATTTGTTAAAACGTGGCAGTAGATCAAAGTCTTGTAGCATCAGGCAGCCTGCCAGGAAGAGGGGAGTACTTACTATTGGCAGAGTGCGAGGAAGGAGTGTTGGGGGGAGGAAGAAGAATGGGAGAACAGTGGGGGTGAGGTGGCAGTGGCTCACAGTAAAGAGAGGCGGCGGGGAAGAAGTGGATGACTGGATAGTTACATGGCACATTAGCCACCCCGACACTCCCTTTCAGCACTCTTTTTCTATGACAACTTTACTTAATATTCAGACTGAATGGCCATTTTGTCTCCTCTCAATTATTCATCCTGGCACTGGATTCTTGTTAGTCATTTCCTGCATGTCTTTTTTGGGTTTTCTATGAGCAACTGTTAGTGATCATCTTCAGCCTACGCTGACACTCTTATAAATAAAGGTACTAACTAGAACCATAAAGGATTCTTTGGCTTGTCTCCATAGGAGAACCCTTTTTAGTTCCTTGTAGAACTGTTTATAAAGGTTCCCCTTAGAACTCTTTCAGAGAGTTCTACCTACAGCTCAACATACGGGGTTATACTTAGACCCATCTGTGAAAGATTGCAACCAGAACCTCCTACGGGCGGTTCTACAGAGAACCCTTCTATGATGTAATGGCTCTTACCAAAACCTTTTTATTCTTCAAGAATGAGGGGGTTTTAGGTAGAACCTACCAAAGGGGTTCTACCAAGAACCTTTTTATATTCCAAAGGTTTCATCGAGAACACACCAAGAGGGTTCTCCAGCCAACATTTTTATATTGAAAGGGTTTCATCTGGAGTTCACTCAGGGGGTTCTACAGAGAGTCTTTCTATAATCTCAAGATTTGACCTAAAATATACTCAAGGGTTCTACCGAGAACCTTCCCACCTTCTAATGGTGCCAACAAGAACCCACCTAGGGTTCCTACTTAG